>NC_056561.1:8499640-8539826 GCF_013358625.1 Macadamia integrifolia
CTGGTTTAATTCTCTCTGAGCTTTGAATCTGAATGTTATTTGCAAACTCTTTGGAGATTACTCGTATCCATATTCTGAGAAAAATGATGAAAATTAGCTTTCTGCATATCCCCTGTTCTTACTTGGGAAAAACTCATTAACTTAAAATATTTCTAAATCTTTCATTGGGATTCTTCTCCTCAATCTGATCTGCGATTCTACATTTATATCTAATCAATTTTTATTTTTTTTTTTGCAGAATTTTGATACTATTTTATTGCCGTCTCTCTACTCTCATTGACGTCCTGTACTGTTAATAGAACTTTGAACATCTGATCTTCTCCCCTTCATGGTTGGAAAGGAAACATGGCGAAATTCTTCTTTCCTAACAATCTCACATTCTCTAACCCTAACTGGAAACGCTCCAATACGATTCGAGCGAATTGCGGAATGGGAACCGTACAGACTGGTATACTTCAACCTCGATGAGCCTCCGACACTCTATACGATGGCGCAGCTTCCGGCCAGATCTCATTCTCAGGCCACTGCTTGTCGAGCCGGACGAAGCCGCGAGGCCGAAGAACACTAGATCTGGAATCCAATCGCAGATCCGAGAGGCGGAAGAACACTAAATCTGGAACCCGATATCAAGAACACTAAATCCCACAATGGAGAGGCAGAATCCGATCGCGAAAACCCTAAATCCCTCTCTCCGATCTCAAAACTGTAAATCCCAAGTTCAAGAACCCCAAATCCCAATAGCTTAATGGTTTCCTCATGGAAGAAGATGACACCAAGGGTTGAGCGCAATTAGATCATCTCCATTGGGCTAAGGGCATTTTGGGGTTTAAACCAATAAACCAATTTTGTACAACATAATTCATCACTTAACAGTTTCTCACTCATGGTTAGGTACAATTGATAGAATCTACAACTTAGACAGGAAAGGGTAGTGTAATAGATTAAACATTCAAGGGAGGGGAGTGAAATTTCCTCATTAATGAATTTACTATGTTGCAAACAGACGGAGCCTAGACCACCCAACCCCCAACCCCCAACCCCACCCCCCAACCCAACCACCAATAGCCAACCTGATAAGCATTTTTAATCATCAGAGCAAGAGAAGCGAGCATGGCTGATCTTAGGATTGAACAGGTAAATCAACATCAATTAAACAAAGATGCCATCCACAAAAAGTTAAAAAAATAAAAAACTGGGGTGGGCGGAGGGGAAGAGAAAGAATAAACAGAAGATACACCTCACAAAGGTCTTTATCATGATCTATATATCTGAAATTTCCTATTCATCTGAATAATGACATGATTGCAGGAAAGCTTTTTGCATATGCATTGCAGAACATCTCTCTTTTTAACAATGCAGTAGCAAGTAATGGTGAAAGAGCTCATCACCACATTATTCCTACAGAAGATTTGGATGAAGCTGGTATCATCAATCCCTGCTACTCAAACCCCAGGAACAGGAAAGTGGGGTCGGGGGAGAGGAGGTTAAAAGGGAGGAAAAGAACCACAGGATGCAGAGGTCAGACTAAGGACTAAGGACTAAGGACTAAGGACTAAGGTGTAGGGTTGCTATAATGTCAGAACATTGTTACAACCAGATTTTAATCAATTAGTAGAGTCTGGAGCTCCATAACCATAGGGATTCTTGCTGGCCCAGTTCCACTGATCCCTACACATCTCGTCAACCCCATACTTCGCTCTGCAAGGCATTCATTATTGATGAGTAAGATGGTGGCACTAGAAAAGAGACATATACACATGACGAAAATAACCTAGATTCATAGTTGAGCATAGAAACATATCCATGTGGCCCACAAATTACTGGACCTGGATCCTCTCAAGTCCACCAGCCCTTCCAGCAGGCATCAGACGGTTGGCAGCACCGGGGAATGCACCCCAAGTGCCTTCCAGCAGTCCAATGTGCACTGGATGGGACTGGTGCACCTGAGAGGATCTTGTTCACAAATTACTGGATAGTCCACCCAGTAGGCCAGCTCTTAATATAGCAAAGCTTGAATTAAATCTAATGCATGCATTACTAGACCAACCCAAACAGCAGATGTCCAACTTCCCCAAATCTATATGTTCAGTATCCAACAAATTTTATCACTAGGAGTGCTTATATGTAGGGTTTATCTGAACAGGCCGTGTAAATGAAATTTTGCTAAAATTTATCAGTATCGGCATGGATCTTGAGACTTACTTCCAGTTTAATTCACGCTCTGCCTTCACCGTAGATCCATAAACTACCTCAGCATCACCAGGTCGTCGCTCAGCCATAACCAATGGTATTTTCTGAGATGGGCAAAGGATTTCACATCAGAACCAAGAAAAAGAAGAAAAACAGGTGAAAACATTATAAAAACTAATGCATCAGTAGGGAGAAAAATGGAAGTCAAATAAGTGAGTCCACACCGCATTGTGCTTTTTTTTTTTTTTTTTTTTAAATTATGATAAATAAGGTAAAACCATTTTCTTTACTATGTACCTTTCCAGAGGCCTTCTCAAATGCAGCAACCATCTCCAACACAGATGTTCCCTTTCCAGTTCCTAAGTTATAAACTTCACAACCTGAAACATTAGCAGCTCCGTCAGAGACAAGGCCACTCTATCCTGACATTCAATTCAGTTCGCAAAAGGCAGATAGTGATATATCAAATTCAAACTTTATAATAATTTTCAATCAAGTTGAACGGCTTAAGTTTTAACAGTTTATCTAATGCATGAAGGATTATGCAATGTTCTGGCAATTATTTAGTTTCATTCGAGTGTTTACTTCCAGTTTCCTCTTCAGTTTGCAATATCTGTATTTCCCGGCTTTCTTTATTAAAATGGTTTGCTGGCAATTTTCGCCTGGAAATGTTACAATTCTGATGATGTGTGAGTTGATGATCCCAAAGCCCCGAAAAAAGGGGATCCGATCAATATCCCAGAAAAAGAGGATCTAATCAACATCAGGTTAGCAGCCCGCTTAACAAAACCCCTTTCTGGACATGGATTCTGAAACTTTGCTGCTTTGACCCATAAATATGGTGAAATGTCTGTAATAGTCAAGTGATATACTGATCTGTGACTGTATCATATGATATAATTCACTTGTGGTTTTCACCTGCTGAAATATCAGAATGGTGCGTACATCCATGCATCTGGGGGAGAGGGAGAGAGAGAGAGAGAGAGGAAGGCACCTATATTAGAGTCAGATAGCTTTCGTAAGGCAGCAATATGTCCATCTGACAAGTCAACAACATGAATATAATCACGTACCTGAAAAGGAGGAGCACCAAAATGGCATACTTTATATGGAGAACAAGGAATAGAGAAAGAATAGAAAACTGAAACATCTGAATTATGCACCAAGGCCTAAGCTTATTGTGTCTAGATATCAATCCCAGACCAGTGATGCAGCAAACCTTCTTACTCACTGGATAAGGTTACAGCGCATATAGATCCCAGACCAGTAATAGAACAACTGAAAACAAAGGTAAGTGGAGCACGGACAGATAAATGGAGAAATTAAAAAATTAATCCTCCAGAGGCTTGAGACTTCAATGTCAAATCTTGCAGCCATTTAAAAAGAAGAGTTGGTTCACAAGAATTATGCTTTTTAACCCCAAACATGCAACTCTTTTGGTTTGGCAAACCTTTGCTCCCATCTACCAATTGATATTTAAAAGCATCACTTCAGCTAGTCCAAAGATATTGCTACGGGACTTCTTCGATCCACTTAGCAAAAAAGATTGGATCCGTTAAGGCCAGAGGAAATGGGCAGAAATAATATCAAGGGACGCCACGGTAAATTCTTCCAAACTTAGATAAGCATTCACCTTCCCCATGTCCAGCTTCTTCTTTGATCTTTCAGTAACTGATGCCCAAACCAAAGTGGACTTACAGAGGGGAATGTATAGGCAGATCAATATAGGAATGAACCACACCAACATCACTCTATACAGTGATGAAATAAAGAATGGAACAAATACACTATTTTAATATCAAACTAAAACAACCTAGATGGAACTTTTAACAAAGAAATAGTCATAATTAAGTCATGATTAGAAAACTATATAATATCATTACACAAGTAAGTATTCACTCCAGAAAAAAAATGACAACGTTTCTGCACACTCTTTTCTATTTTGTTTCATTTTAAAAAGTTATAAATATCTAAATTGAAAACTTACTGAGAACCTACACAATTTATACTAAACCACCCTAAGGCGCATGCATTGTGGGGGGGGGGGGGGGACATTATATCCCTTCGGCTGTATCTAGGATAAACAGCATGAAGTTCAAGCAAACAAGAAGTAGACTAGTAAAACAATTAGTAAACTGTATCTTTGATAGATCAACTGAAATATGATAAACATACCCCAGTACCATCCTTTGTGCTGTAGTCATTTCCAAAAACAGTCAGCGCGGGTCTTCTGCCCACAGCAACTTGCTGTACGAAGGGCATAAGATTGTTCGGAATTCCACGGGGATCTTCACCTATATAACCGCTTGGATGAGCACCAACTGGATTGAAGTATCTAAGTAATATGATTTGCCATTGAGAGTCTGAACGATAGATATCACGGCATATTTCTTCAATAAAAAGCTGCAAAAAATCATTCACCAGATGATTGCTAGGGAAGAGAGGATGAAATTGCGCAAAAAATAAGAGACAAGAACAGTATGATGAGTGCATCAGCAGATAAAGAAGCATAAATGAGAAAAATATTGGATGCTCTTTTCCTCATGCACATATAGGCCTCACCCAACAACTGTGTCTATTAAAGTTCCTACAGGCACTGCAGCAACATTGCCCAATACATACCTTGGTTCGTCCATATGGATTGGTTGCTTCTAGGGGAAACTCTTCTGTACATGGAACCTCCTTTGGCCATCCATACACAGTAGCAGATGATGAAAACACAAGCTGACATATTTTAAGAACTTCAAAGATTAGATTATGGATTGAAAGAACAAGATTATAATTTGGCCATTATGCATCAAAGGCTGAAGGTATTCTATTCAAGTATCGATATTTGAAAAAAAAAAAAAAGGTGCTGAATGAAGTGCAAAGATAACTTGAGCCTTATACTATATTTACTCAATTCTAGATTCAGCTGAAAGTTGTAGGATATGCATAATATATAGATTTTTGCACCCCACCCCTAAAAATCTGGGTGTATGTATTAAGGATTCCAATAATTGAGTTTGTTCAGTGGTTTCTAGCATTTCCAAAACTTATATTCAAATTAATAAGCATTACCTTTTTGCACCCATGTGCTCCCATGACTTCCAAGAGATTAATGGTGCCAATAATGTTGTTATTATAATAAAGCAATGGCTTCTGAACACTCTCACCAACAGCTTTCAATCCAGCAAAGTGAATAACAGAGTCAAAACTGCAGCATCAGTGGAAGGAAAATACATAAAATTATTAGAGAACGAAGTAAAGCCCAAAAGAAAAATAGCAAGGTAAAGAAAAAAATAATGTAAACCATAATATATGATTCCTCACATCTCCAAAAAGAAAATTACATGCGAGTAAAAACCAACTAGTCTTGTTACTACAATCTTACATTCTTACTCGTATATTCAAAAATATGAAAGAAAACTACTAAATAGAACTTCACTGAATGTGTACTGACTCTGATTCAAGAAGGACAAACTGCAGCCTTAGAGTTTAAATGCTTTGGGTGGGTCATTAGATCCAATGGTAGAAAAGATAGGAGTAAATAAAGCAATATGAGAAAAATGACTAGTTGAAACAATTGAGTCAGAAGATTCAGAAGTTTTTTATACCAATCATCAAAATAAATGCACAATGTTACAAAACCACCAAGTTTGTAGGTGCTTCTCACTATCCAGAGTAATGCAGATCAAAATAAGAAGAGGATTAGAATAAAATTTGGAAGATATTTTTTACTGTTCACGTGAACAGTATCCGTAAATACTGTTCATGTATAACTGTTCATGTGAACAGTGCTGTGGACCCCATATGGGACTGCTAGAGCAAGGTTCTTCCAGAAGACTTGATTTCTTTCCCTTTTTATTTTATTCTTAGTGTTTAGCAAGTGAGTAAATTTAGCTTAGGAAGGCCTTTCGTTAGGAGTTGTTTCCTTTTCTTAAGTTTCTACTTTCTCAAGCTTCCTTTTTCCTTAAGTTTCTATTTTTGTAACCTTCTATTTTGAAGGCATGGCTGAACCTATATAAAACCAACTAATGTAAGCTTTTCTACACAATTGAATCAATGAAAACTTTGTTTCTTGCATGGTTGTAAGTTTTTCTACACAGTTGAATAAATGAAAACTTTGTTTCTTGCTTGCACAACCATGGTCTGAGAAAGGCTGAGAGATCAACTGAGAGAGTTGAGGATGAGAGGCCCACGGCTGAGAGAGCCATCCCTATCCCCCCCCTTCCGATACATTGATTCTCCCTCTTTCCCCTTTCTATTTCTTAATTTTCCCGAGTACTATTGAGCCTATCCCAGCCCTGCTAGAAGACCAATTCAGCTGCTGCTGCTGTTGCTGTTGCTGTTGCTATTGTTCTGAGGCTGCAAACATTGTCTGGACATTGCTGTGTTGAGGTTTTCTATGCAGCAAACTGCAACCCAGATCTCTTTGCTGAAAGGTCATCTGAAGCCCATATTTTGGGGGTCTAATAGGGCTCCCCAGAGGTCATCTCCAACCAGCACTTGGAGGCCTTCTAAAGCCTAAGGAGTTGCAATAAATCTCCAATATTCTACCCTAATTCAAGTACTCCAAATTTTGATTCAGCCAATGTATCCGGTTGATTTTCTGAGGCTTACTGGATATTATGGCCTCCAATAACTGATGGTATTCTCTGTCCTTATATCTACTCATTAGCTGAGACCTTGTGTTATCTAATTTTCTCAGTTTTTGCCATATTCTGTGACCTGAGGCTAGGGTATTCCTAGTCTGTTTTACTGTCTCTTTTGTGTGGGATTGTTTCTACTGTATTGGGGTTTGATAGTGAATATCAGTGACTATTCCGGAGTATTACTTGTGGGGTTATTAGTTGGTTCCAAGTCCTGTAAACAAACCTACAGTTATTACCTTTTTGTCTACTGTTTGAAGATCCTACTGGGGATCGGTAGTTTTTCTATCTAGCATTACATTACAAGGTCAAATTTACAAACAGAGAGATGAATAAAGGATTAAAGAAGAATGATCTAAGCTCTATCAGAAACAGTGAAACCTTACTTCGTTGAAGCAAAAAGTTTCTCCAGTGCTGGTTTGTCCCGCAGGTCAATCTGGGGAGGAAGCAGAGTATTAGTAATCTGAGGCATGGTGCAGGTGAGATGAATTAGTAGTTGGAAAATAGATCCACTGAGATTAAAGATAGAAGGGTCTTTGAACCAGGTAATAAGAAGAAGGGGAAATCCTACCCAATGCATCATGATATGACAATGGCACGGATTGCAGACATAGAGTGGGAAATATGCCAATTCAAGGGCTGGTCTCATCCAGCTAGCAAAGCTCCTTGTATAATTTCCAATTCCATCCCATCCCATAAGTTAAAAATATATAGAGACTTGACAAAGACTAGAACTAAAAAAAAAAAACGAATACAGCCCATGTCCATCTTACAAAAGCATCAAAAGTGTACGTAAGGAAATAATGTGGTCACCCATCTCATTCTGAGTTGATCAGTCTTCCTATCAAAGACCAACCAGATAAGATGCCTAAAGAAAAAGAGACAAAGACCTGAATCTACCGGCAAACATTACATAAATTACCCAGAAATTCTTACAACGAAAAAGATAGATCAAACATCGAACCAACTGACAACCGAATTCTCGAATTCCAAAAACCAGTACACTTCATCCATAGGGTATACACTTCATCCGTAGGGTATAAGCTATAGGGATAGAGAAAATACCTAATTATCTGAGGAACTACGGTCAAAACTTTCGAAATAAATACACTTATGCTCGAGGCAAGATACGGGAAGATATAGTTAAGTTCACACGTTTCAAAATCGATATAACTAACTATAGCAAAATCAAACATCCACTGAAACCAGCCGCCACCGACCAGAATTCCCAACCGAAAATGATAAGAGACAGCTGAGATGCTAAACAATAGAACAAAGATAAAAGGAAAATCATTGTAAGAGAAAAAGAATTCGATTTTTTGTCCGTACCTTGTGAAAGACGAGATTACTTCCAAATTCACCGGCGAGTTCTTTAACTCTTTTAACGGCGACCTCCGATGAGTTATCTAGATTATCAATAACGGTGGCTTTAAATCCACCAACCAAGAGCTGAAGAACCGTGTGGCTGCCGATATACCCAGCACCACCAGTAACTAAAATGTTTTTCGCCATGGTCGACTGTAATACAAAGCTGCCAAGAACGAAAATGGAGATCGAAAGCTAAGATCCGCGCAGAGTAATATAAAGGGAAAGGGGGAAAGTGCGGTGCTTGAAAGGAAACTAAGTAGGTAACGTAAGATCAAGGAGATTTTGCGAATCGAATTGAAGACTAGAAGCAGCAGAAAAGAGAAAATTTATAGAATTCGATGGTTTTTAAAATCCTTACAACGACCGCTCTTGGAAAATGGAGATTCACCTACATACATGGCGACAAAGAACAGGTGAACTTTGAATTATGACACGTGTTCTCCTCGGAGAGTCGGAGACGGAGTCCCAAGCTCCGAGATAACCACTCCGAAGGCCCAGTCGTCAATTGCGCGACCCTTTATACCTTCCATGAATAAATAAATAATAAAGGGACATTTTCCCAATAAATAAATAAATAAGACATGATCGTGCATAAACCGTTGGATGGGGACAAAAAATTTGTCCGTAATACCGAAACCACCCCTATTTGATAAATCGCACGGTCGACGTCCACAAAATTGTTACTGCTCAATTGGATGTCTATGAATCTTACGTAACGGTCATCTCTTTATGTTTTTTATTTTTTTGAGAATATTCTTTGAGCGGGCAGGGTAATTGAGCCAAGTAAGGTTATTAATTGATTCGGTTTCGATTATTCAGTTTGATTCAAGATACAAAATGTAAAAAATTGAAATCGAATCGAGAATAAAAAATACATTTTAGAAATCAAAATCCAATTGACTTGGTTCAATTTCAATATTTTTTTCGATTTTATATTAAATTTAAGTCGTGTTTGGGCTATAGAAGAGAAACAGTGACATAAAATATGCATACTCTAGGTTTTGTCCCAATATGACATTGAATAGATATGATTGAAGGACTAGATTCCATGTAAAAGACCTCATTTGGTTGGGATAATGTTAGGTTGTTGTTTAAGTGTTTCGGTCAACTTTTTACATTTTTTAACCGACAAAAAGACTCTTATTTATTTATTAAAGTTATGATCCACCAAATTTTTATCAAATATTAAAAAGAAATAGAATTTAGGGTTATCCACATTATTGAAATAGTAAAGAAGAATATAATTTTACCAAGTTACTTATTCAACTCGAAAAGATGATTAGTTCTATTCTACGGTTTTAATCATGAAATCAAAACTGAAACAAGAGAGAGAGAGCTTATATCACTAGTTCTCTAGGGAATTTTCTTATATTCCTTATATTTGGCATCTTTGGTGGGATTCCTTGCCACACTAGAAAAAAAAACAGTAGGTGGGGATCCAAATTTTTAGTGATAGCGTAAACCTACTAATTCTTATTTATGCATTCATTGTGAACCTAAAGTTACACTAAATTTTTCATTACTTAAAAGAGGGGGAAAGGGATTCATGCACGGGAGATTCCTCAAAAAATTGACTTCATTTTATTATAGGGATGGAGTGTTTTGGTGACTAAAGATGGGCAAATTGTTTCCCATGAATGCCCTGCATGTGCAGGAAATTTTTGCCTAAGTTGAAATAGCTAAAGTTTTTGTTCACAGTCAAGGGAGGAAGAATCCCCTCATTGTTGGTGATGTGGCCATGTGATTTCACAAGACAAACTCCCAACCCTATTGTTAGGGATCGAAACAATCCTACTCTTGGGCATCTATTGTTTGTAAGAGATTATAAATACAATTTTAACTTTATTTTTTTTTTCTTCCCTAATACAATGAAGTGGGACTACAAGGGGAGTGCCTAAGGCTGTAATTTACATCCAACCTTCCCTCTCCCTCTCTGGCTCCGACCATGACAGAGCTCATGGCAATAGAAACTAAGTTTTGGCAATGGGAAATCAAATTCAGACGGTAATGACCTGTGGAACTAATAGGAAGGAGGCTATTTTTGGAATGGAAGGAGCAGTGCCTAGGCCTAGGCCAATGCCGGAGAACCACATCTACCAGGATTACCCCCCTATATTTCCGGCTGTGGGATCTTTCACACCGTTGATGGCTTCTAGGGGTGGGCTTCAATTGGACATTGATGAGTCCTAGGGACACTTTTTTCCCTTGGGGAGGGATAAAAAGTCGAATTTTGGATGTTCACCTGGGCATACATGTGATGAGAATCCAACACCCATCCCACTACCATAAGATCTTTTCTTGATTCCATTCCAATATCACTTATTTCAAGTTATGGAAAATCTATCAAAAAAGAAAAAAAATTGGAAACTAAAAAAGTTAGGTGCACTAATCAAGATACATGCACAATCTATTTGGTATTTATTTGCTTAGGTCCTATACGAATCCCTTCACTAGTATGAGTATCAAAGCGCACCTTATGGAAAATCTTTGTAGGCCAACTCTAACATGGTCAAAGTTAGGGGGCTATTTTAAAACCACAACATGTTTGAGAAAGTAATCAAAGAGTTTAGACTTTTACGGTTTACGAGGGTCACGTTTGGAATGCACTCTTTCTAAAATAACACATTCTGAATGGATTATCGACCATAAAATGCATTCCAAGAATGCATATAACTCACAACCTAAGACTACAGCTATGACCTAGGAGGAGCCATTGATTATTGCCAGATAATCACTGATGGTGGGTCAAAGGGTTCTAGCCGTCGGCAGCTAGCATCTCTCGTTTGAACACCCAAAGGACCTTCTTTAAGCAATGAAAAAGGCTACGGAGAAAGGATGGAAAGTGGACAAAATCTACAGTGATGAGATGGAGCTTGAAAACTTTTCGCATGGTGATAATTCGGATTCTTGGCCATGTATCACTATCCGTATTGTCACTATGCAAAAGGTTAATCTGTATTATCACCATGCGAAAGGTTTTCAAGCTCCATCGCATATATATATATATATATATATAAATATATATTAAAAAAAAAAAAAAAAACCCTTCATATGCTTGAGTAGCTATCTCCACTTAATGGTATAAGGTATTGAGTTGGACAGTTTGAGTTGGACCCTCCAACAATATAGATGACATATAGATTGCTATATAAAAACTATACTTTTGATGAGTCCAACCACGTTCGTGTGACCTATAAAGTCTCAAATGATGCACTGGTAACCCTCCAATGTTGCAAGTGCCACAGGCCATGTTATTGTCCACTTTTTCCTTTTGCTAAAATGTGAGGGCCCACTCCACTCTACCTTTCAGTCACGTTACTATTCCAATGGGGCCCCACTGACAATGCACAGTAGTTGATACATGTGCATTAGATGGGTTTTCATATTCCGTTCGAAGGAATATGAGTCAAATCTAACCAAAAATTTACCTGAATCTTTCAGAACAGCAATCACAACAGGGTCTGAGAAATAAGTTGATTTACTCATACCTGCAGCCTACGCCCCTATCCCCTGGAGCATAAAAATCCAAACCAACATATAAAGAACCATGCACTCTAACCATTCCTTAATCTTGCCACTTTTAACAACATCTATAATATCAGCACAAACTGAATCCATAAACACTGACAGTAAAGTAAGAACTCAACTCAAATTATCCTTTCTTTTTTTTTTCTGTTTTCTTATTATTTTTTTTGGGGGGGGTGTGGGTGGGTTGGGTGGTGGTGATGGAGGAGCAACTCAATTCATACTTTTGGTTAACAAAAAGTGGCCAAGAGGGGTTGATCATCAACAAATAATATCATTTACAAGGAGTAAGGCCTGCCACCATTTCTCTCAGACAAAGACAATATGATATGGAGATTACCACACTAGCACGGTGGCCTCTGGCCATTGCACCAATAAGGAAACTGCATTCTGATTCCAAGCTTTTTCGATGGAATATCATGAAATTTTTTTAAGAATTCATCTCCAGGGTATGACAGAATTTGCAGTGTCACCGATTTGTCACTCATCCATTATCTATTGAGAAAGCAATAAGTATTAGGACATCTCACCAAAGAGATCTCAAAGGAAAGAAACCGGTGACATACAGTTGTCATACACATGGTTGGTTTGTAAGAATCGGAATCAGCACACCGATGCGAGTCAATTCGTAGTTTCTTTTTAGGGTAGATTCCAGCCGAATCGGCATCTATATCCACGTAAGGACAATTTGCTTCCCGATTCAGCTTACTTAAACCATGGTCATACACCATTAGATAGCAACTGAAAGCTATGACAAGTATAAATCTGAGACAAGCAAATTACCACAATATGTCCTGGACATGTTCCATAGGCACTGGTTGAAAACTGAGGAGTCTCTCTGCTTCATCATTTGCCTCAGCTTGTATTCTCCATCTCTGCATAAATATATATACTTTTGAGAACCAGAAATCCAAACAAAATGAATAGTCATGAAGTACAATCCAAGCCTCAGGCAAACCAGACCCAAAATTAACTGTCATGAAATTTGACTCCTGATTGAAAATCAAATAGGAACTACTAAAAGGATGGTTCTCGTTAATATTCCATCTGTATCTCTATTTTTTATCGGGAAAAAATTTCCCTGATGTCTCACATCAGAAGAAAAAACAAAAGCCAACAGAAGCAACTAAAAGGGGGGGTTCCAGTCTGGCTGCCTAGAAAGAGAGGAGAGTTTTGTCAAAAGAAAACTGTGGCCTCTCAGGTTGCCCTGAAAAGTTTAAGATAGATGAATATACTGGCAGCTTATAACATGTTTGAGAGAGTGTTTCTTCAACCAAACTGGATGGAAAGTTTTATCAAAGAAAAATGGTAGGTAGTGCTCCTCTCTTGGGAAGTCCCAAGTAAATTTTCCAAAGACAATTGCTTTCCAGGCAGCCTAATGCAATTAAAGTAACAACTGCCTAGCACAGTTGATGAGGTCGTGGTGTGATAAGTGCACACTCACCAGGAGGCCTCGAGTTCGAGTCTCCTAGTTGTCATCTCCCCCCCCCCCACCTTCTATAGGGTACCCATCTAAAAAAAATTCAATTACAATTTTCTAATTTCTATTCACATGTACTTCTATTTGCACCCATATTGGTGGCAACCACAGTTTAAACGAAAATCTTAAGGACGAAATTTCTAAGTGAATCCTATAAAAAAAAATTTCTTCTTATTTTTGGATAAATTTATCTTCATTCGGCACATCTGTGCTAAATAGAAGTCCCTTAAACAGTCTTGAGACAATGATTTCAAGTAACAAGAGCAGACCTCTTCAAGATTTTCTAACTCCATTATTTGCTGTATCTGTTCTGCAATAGTCTCCTGTCAAAAATGAATTATCGGTTTTTATAAGCATGACTGGCAAGAGTCGTAACAAAAACTGTTAGATCAGGTTAAGGGGCAGATTAACGATCTAGTTGTACACACCGCGTTGCTCACAGCTTCAGCAGCAAGAACATCCGAATCCATTTCCACCTCAATTTCAATCATTGAAGAAATCTAGCAAAAAGAATGTCATCATCATTTTCTAAAATTTCTGAAAGGCCAATTATGAGAAAAAAGAGATCTCCGTCCCTGGAACTTACTCTTGCATAGCTGTCAATAAGTTCAATTCGTGCCATGAGGGAATTTTCCAAACTTTCACGTACCCTTTTTACTCTGCTTCTCCGAGCACTAAGAAAAATGGTTGTTTTAAGATGTGAAAACTTTCTTTGAGAGACCTTTAAAGCTATACTTTTCTACTTATGCCTAAAACCTGGTTAATGACTAATGGACAATGATCTCCTTCATATTCATTATGATGACGAAAATGAATTCCAGAAATGTTCAAGGATTTCACCGATAAGAAGGCTCTCCAACAGCTAAAATTTTATTCTCCAACTGGCACATTCGAGCCAACATCCACACCTATACAGGAAACAAGTCATATTTTAATCTTTTTTTAATAGTGGAAACAAGTCAAATTATACTACAAACATCACGCATGAATAGATAATTCCTCCTTTATGGGAAAAGGTTAATACTTGGCTCATCTCATTGTTCATAAACAGGGGCACCATAATTCTGTGAAATTATGCAAGTCCTGCTTTTGCAGGCTGCCATGAGGGATGAGCTAGAGATGGTCCCAACCTTTGGCATTTTTTGCACAAATTTGAAGATCAATTTCTCCAGGAGAAAGAGAAATTTCCTTGGACACCCAAGGTGCAAGAACCCCCTGAACCAAGCATAGAGGAAAACAAAAAGGCCCTTCCAAACCGACTTGAAGCCACCTCAACAAGAAGCATGGAATTTTATTTGTTTAGCACAACCGGACAATCTTGGTAGAATAAATCTTAAAATTTTTGGTTCTTAGCTATAACATAATTGAATACTTCTCATGAATTGTCTAAATCCAAATAATTGGTTTAGGCAATTGAATATGTCAGTAAGAAAGTTTTAGCTTGTCTATCATGCATCAGTTCAGCCCATTTCACTAACAAGTTTATGGAAAAAACTTTCCCATGATGCCAAAAATACTATTTCCCTCTCACATTATTATCTTTTCTCCCCTTCTCTGACCATGTAAGCCCCATGTGGATGATCGTTATCAGCACCACCATTGGTGTGGTGTTTAGATTCATCCCAACATTGGCATCGTGGGGAACCCTCTCCCTAAGTTTATTTAAATTTTCTAGATATAGTTTCCATAAAGCACTGTTACTAATGTTAAACTAACATACCAAATTGAAGACGAGCCATTTTATCAGGTTTAACGATAGTTAGTTCTTACAAACGTCATATCCTTTGATGAGCACAAGGTTCCCAAAATACATATACTAGTCTAAAAATCTACATAATATTATGCATTTACTACATTATGTCAGCATACAAACTATTTAACCAAGCATAAGCATAATCTTCATGCACTTTATTACCTCTTTTTCTGCAGCTTCTTTTAAATCATTAATCCGGACCTGAAGTACATCATACTGAGATAAAAGTTTTTGTTTGATAGCAACTGCATCCACTGTCCTCTCAGGGAGCTGGGAACATGATAAAGAAAAGATAAGCATCACAACAACATTAATTTGTGCATGTTCAGGTTGCAATGCAAATCATTCCCATATGGAACTATTAAGTTCATATTACTATCTGGAACTTGAAGTGAACTAATGAAACCATGGTAGGACTTTCATGACAAAGAAAACCCCAACCTAATTGTTTCAACTACCAGAATGAATTAGAATCAGCAAAAGTATTAAAAAAAAAAAAAAAGGGGAAATTATTTGGTACCACCCCTAAAATTGAAACTAACTTGGAGTAACACCCAAAAATGAAAATAATATGTCGTATATCCCTCACTTTCATAAAATTATTTCTAAAAAACCCATTCCATTAGAATTAGGTTGTTAAGTGATGATGTCATCAGTCTTTTATTATCTACATGGCCAAACTACCCTTATGGGTATGTAAAGTTACCCTAGTACCCTTGACATTGATTAATAAAGTAGTGGGTGAAGGGATTCCCCTTTCACCCATCTTCCATCTTGGCAAGGACTGCAGCACCGTCGTTGCAATGGCTTGGATGGCAAAATCGTGGGTGGCAGCGAAAGAGAAGACAAATGCTTGCAGAGGGGTGAGCGGGGGTTTGTTTACCTTAGTACCCTAAGTCCAACAAATTTCATAGATCCAAAACCCCAACCCTAAAATAAATAAATGAGAAAAGACACAGAAATGGTTGGGATCCCATAAGAGAAAGCACAGAATAAGAAATTGTCTGCAACCCTTCACCTGTCTCTCTCTCTCTTAGAAAAAACAGAGGCCGTCGTTTGCTTCGGATGTTCCAAGAACAGAGGCCGTTGTTTGCAACCTTTCACCTCTCTCTCTCTCTCTCGGGTTTCATTTCTGTTTTGTTTTTGTTTCGGAGATTGTTACTCTCTCTTCAAGATTATAGCAAACAAAGGGTGTTCGTTTTCTTATTGAACTAGAAGGAAAGGGTTTCTTATTTCTTGCTCGTTTCTTGCTCCTTTCTTGCAACCCTTGTTTGTAAATCTATAAAAATGGTGTCTTTGGTTTCTCGTACATGAAGAAATTTGCAGCGCTACAGAAAAGGTCGTTGTATAGTCATTAGGTACGGATTGTTTCTTTGATTGTTCCTATCTTTCAGGTTCTAATTTGTTTTTCTCACACTATTTTTGCAATAGCATACCACCGCCTTCCTCTTTCTGATGCATCTATCTTCTCCTTTGGTTCCTGCAAGCAACGTTGGTACGCGATCCTTAATACAGTCCTCGAGACAACATCTACATCATCTGCGTCTATCGGCTCTTTAATCATAGTCCTCGATTCAAGAATCCCTTTCTCATCAGGTTGCTGAAGAAATCGAAGTTGCCACTGTTTCCTACCATATAGATGGTAGGAGTATGCAAGGATTTCAAATGGTAAAAAATGAATTCTTTAGAGGTTAAATAGAAGGGTAAAAAAGTTATTTTACATTTTTAGTTAACGGTGTTACAAATTAGGGTTGCGGTGGATATTATTTTCATTTTTAGGTGTTACTCTAGGTTAGTTTCAATTTTAGGGGTGGTACCAGATAATTTCCCAAAGAAAAAAAAGGTCCTACTAGGTGTCATAATGCCTAGCGAAGTATAACACTTCACTATTTGCCACTTGGCAGTACATGGCTTAGTCCATACACAGATGACACCACATACATCTCAATGGCCAAACTTTAGTCCAAAGTAAGGAAAGTTGCCCAAACTCTGATTCAAAGTTTTAGTAAGATTACCAAAATGCCATCAGATGGAGATGAATATAAAATACAAAATGACATCTTTTGGAATTTTAGCTATGCTGAAAATGTACTAATGAGATGCTTGTCTGATCCTCTGTCACATGGACTAACCCATGTACTGCACGTGGTAGATAGTGAAGTGTTATACTTCACTAGGCATAGTGACGGGAAAGAAAACCCAAAAGGAAAATAGAATCAACAAGATGTTCTGAAAGGTCTGAATTTTGGTAATGGTAGCTGGATTGTATGGGGGTTGGATCAACACAACTACATGATCTTGACCATCCAGATTCCACTCTGTAATAGCCAGAACATATTAGAAAATTTTTTAAAAGAAAAAAAAAAAAAAATCTAGGAAAGTGATCCATGACCAGGCTAATTAGACCTTTGACATCTCCTATGTAGGAAAACCCAGCATCAATAGGTAGAGATGGCACTGTGGGCAGGTTAATGAGCACTAGATTAGTTGGTGACTGTAAGAAATTAATCTCATCTGTTAGGTTTTGAAGGTGCTAGTTGGTTTAGCTGGTAGAACCTATGGCAAGTTGTCGTTAAGATCAAGGAGTCCTGTCATGCCTGCACCTTACATATCAAAAAGGGGGATGGGGGTTAAACAGATGAATTTCCTGCTCCAGCCCAATCAGGGAGGGTATGGAGCAAGCTTTCATAGGTGTCAAGAAGATGTGGGTTCTGATATGTAACCCACAGTGAGCATGGATCGGTTTCAAGTTCTCTAACCTCCACTCTGATAAGCTGCTATACCCAGCTCCTTGTCTCATGAGACAATATAAATAGGTTTTTTATTGATAAGTTGAAGATGAGACTTACAACTCCTTGGTTCCTCACAGTCCTACCATTTTCTTTCCCTACCCTCTTTCTTGTTCGAACTTTAACAGTTTATTTGCATCTGTTGGAACCTGCCCCACCTCACCACACCTACAATAGGATATGGTCAGGTGCCGGTGGGTTTCAGTTTTTTGTAACTTGGTGCTGGGTTTCGATTTTAGACAAGATGGGTCAGGGGAGGTCTGGTTTATAGGAAATGGTTATGGTGGGAGTAGGATTATGCAAAACCTCCCTCGTGGCCATTCCTACCCTATCCATGCATGTACAAGCAATAAAATAACAAATCAATGCTTAAAGAAGATGACCGACATACCTGACTCAACTGGGGCAAAACTACAGTGTTGATGGTAGTTGCAAGAGCGAATGATGCAATGGCAGCGGCAGAAATGTACTGGGGCAAGTTCGGGTCAATTATTCCAGAGGCAGCATCTCCAGTAGCCAGCAAAGCAAGAATTGGAAAGAGGACGGAGGGATTATACAAAGAAAAACTTCCACTCCTTGCAGGGGCTCTCAGCAACTGGAACTCCCGGCCATTTTTGTGGTTTGTTAGACAAATGGGCTCTCCCGGTTTGAACTCGGGAGCTTTTGGGCTTAATTGGAATGGACCAACCTTCCGATACACATATGATGGAGCAGCAAGAGATATGGTTACTCTTTCCCCCTGTTGTGCGGGAAGTTCAACTGTTTCAGTGGCAAACCTGTGTGTACAAGCAGTGCCAGTGGGAGTCTGGACCTGAAAAGTGAAGAGAGTAAAGGGTGGATTAACTTAAATTTAACATGACTTTTGGGCATTTTAGGATGCCCTTTTCTGCCTAAAATGTGTTCAATGTGAGAATAACAGTGCCATTGTCCAATGTCAATGCATGATATAAGATAAGACAAAACTCATACAAGATGCATCCGATAAATGATAAGTAAATGGAATATCATAACTACAGAATTTCATATTGAAGGAACCAGGTAGGACTGTCTTTGCAAAAGTATGAAATTAATAAATGCATTATGCAAACTAAAGCAAGAAATAAATAAAGGCATCTAGCATACTAAGTATCAAGAAATATGTACCACAATAGAATGCACAGCTGCAGGAGTGCTTTGCTTCATTACTTTCAGGAACCTCAGGCCCCTTTCCCATGGTGGAATATCCATGCTGCGTTCGGCAGGAGGAGATCCTTAGAAAAAGGGAATCCCAGGATCAACACCGTTTGTAAATACATCAAATGTCGGCAAAGAAAGAACATAGAATAATTTGTAGCATTTTAAATCGTATAAATGGATTACAAGTTAATGTAAGAAAGACACTTCTTTGTTGATCATTTTGTTATCTCCATGTCCCAGTAAATTTAGGTTGTGTTTGGTATGCATTCTCGGAATAGATTCTAGGTCCAGAAAGCATTCTGAAGTGAGAAAATAGAGAAGAATCTATTCTGAGAATCCATACCAAACAAAACCTTAAGAAACAAAATACTCCCAAAAAACTCATTCTGTTCCAAAATAACAGCCCACTTTGGGCTTTCTAAATGTTCCAAAATAATTGTACACTTCAAGTTTTTAATGCATTAATTTCATTGCTTGCCCATTTTTCCCATTATACCCTTGCACACTAAAAGTTAATGCATTGATTTTTATGCTTCACATTTTACTCTTCACAATTTCAATGAGGGTAAACTCGGAATCCAAGTTGTAGACAAAGGGTGAAGGTAGAGAATTAATTACCATTCCATAAAATGTGTGCTTTTCCCAAGTGAGAATTATTTTGGACAGAGGGAGTAATGATTATTATCATACAAAATAGAAGACGTATAGTGACAAGCAATTAATCACGCATTAGATAGTCTAACTCCTAACAAATATGAAAAAATTATGCACCAGCAACAAACTGCATAGTTTAATCAAAGGAAAAAAGCTTTTCAGAACATCCTGTTTTTATAAGCTCATCAATAGCCCAAATCTCTAGCATGTGGAAGATCGGATGGGGAAAATACTGGCTCTGTTAGGCAAAAGAGGAGTTATGGGGAGTAAAACACAAAAATATGCCGATTCAGGCCAGGCATACCAAGGTCCCCTCCTCATATGCAAAATTACAGGCCCAAATAGAGTTTGCAAGTGGCCAAGTACAGGTCATGGTTCGAAATTTCAACGAAAAAATTTGATTCTGATAAGTGTCAAAATGAAACGACTACCAGTAATTACATATGAAATTTACCGAATTTCCAAAATTTCACCAAGAAATTTTTCAGTTTCAGTCGAGGTCGAATCCCTCATAAATACGAAATTTTTTAACCTTGGTAGAGCTTTGATTCATGACCATTGGAGAGTGCAAAATAATAGTCAGAGTACCGTACGTGTGCATGGACATACATGAGAATGCATACCAATACACATGAGGGTATTTGATTGAATTAGGCTCTGAAATTTGACATATGGCTAACCCAAACCATGTATTATCTATCCAACAGTCAGAGTTGCCGCATCATTATTCCCCCCATGGCAGAATGGGGATGGACCGCATTGATAAGCTTATCAAAGCAGGCAGTGCAAGGATTTTTGCCTTTTTTTAAACAGGACAAACACCACAGGCACTGCTACTGATCCATGTTATTGGACCGAGAAAACCATTTAATGGGCAACTTACAAGCTCATACTGAAAGGCAAACAGAGAGAAGGCATAGAAGAAAAATGTAAATATATTAATGGGGAACTTGCTTGAATGACAAAAAATACATTGGCAAGTTGAACAGAGATTGAAAATGACCTGATTTCTTCCGACTCGATACTAGTGATATTTCCAGAAACAAGCTCATACTGATAGCGGCACTTGGAACAGGATGCAATCTGCAGGAAAAATATGCATTAATCAGATTTCAGAAAAGTTATAAAGAGAAAAATGCTGGTTTTGATACTTAAAATGCAGGGCAGCAACTTGTTAAATTTTGGGGACTTCATGAATAGCCCTTGCTAGTATAAACATTAGGAAAACTGAAATTTCTTAAACAACGATAAATGTTTCTTCCACAATGCCAGTCAGAACCCCACATGGAGAAAAAAAAAATTGTTACTGGTAGACGAGAATTTGAAGCCTGAAAAATGGTAGAGAATATGCAACCAGAATAGCAGACTGGTTAAAGAGGAAGGATAGAGAACAGTTTTTCAAAATTTTGATTCATTTTCGGCAACATGACATCGGTTCTGTTTTTCCATAAAAGCCTATAAAATTTTCACAACAAAAACAGTCTGAAACACCACCTATACATGTCACACCGTACCAGTTTTTTGGCATATAGGTCACTCCAAGCATGATTCAAATTGTAGGAACTAAAAGAGCCAAGGGTAGGCCTAAAATGACTGTAGGAGAAGTGAATAAAGACATGCATGGTTAGGACTGGTAACATGTACAGGTTTGAATAGAGTTGATTGGAAATAGAAGATTCATGTAGCTGACTGCATTTAGTTGGGAAAAGGCTGAGTTGAGTTGAGCTGACAAATCAACAATGGAAGTCTTCTGAATGCTTACCTGAATGCCATTTTGGGGTTGTACAACAACAATAGCTATCATACATCTAGGACATCTCACAAGCTTCCCAAAAGGGACCTGCAAAATTATCCACAAAAAAAATATAATATATATAAATAGAGAACAGCATAAAACTGACAAAAATGAAGATGACAATAATAACGACTTAAAAGTCGGTATGGACTGTACACATTGGGTATCTCCAGGCAGTTTTCTCCTAAGCAGCCTTAAGATTCAGTCAAAGAGGGTCAATGTATCTTGCTGAGTGGTAAGTTAGAAACCAAGTCCCAATATGTTGCTTGCTCTTTGGGGATAGAAATGTAGGAGGATATTGTAAGTTGTAATTGTCAGTTTCCAAGTAATCATAAGGATTGTAGGAGAACCTTCTAGTGGTGGGCTACACCCCATCTCAAAAGGTGAAGCTCAAACAGTAGAAATTGTTCCAATAGGTTAATTTCACGGTTAGAGATGGGATCCAGCAAGAACAATGAATCTCATTCCTTTTAGATATACTTTTAGCTATACACACATTTGGCAGGTTGGTTTCTTTTGTGATGGCAATCCATTGGTTACTCTACAAAGCAGCGAGATTTTGGTTAAGCCAGAAAATAGAATCAAAAAGCTCATAATACATTTTGATAGTCAATTTGAACTCTCACAAAGGCATGAGCCATATGTTTGGCTGTGAGGCCAAAGATGTTGGAAAGACAATCACACCATACCTCCTCCCCAGAAGAAACCCCCACCCGGCAAACATCAGTTAGTGTCTTAATAGCATCAGAAACCCGCAATAATGCTCCAAGGCCCCGAACCAAAGATGCATAAGTGTAAGCATCCGGCCTGGACCACTTCCATCTCTCAACAGGATCCATTTCATTTGCACCTGTCCATGATTAAATGAATCCCTTGCGTTCAAAAGACAATAGCATAACCATAAAAGCAACAAAAATCTCATGAATAGTAAGAAGAAAACCAGACAAATTTAAGAGAACTAGGAACACGGGAAGAGGGAGTATGATCTTGCTCTTTAGCTTCCAAGTGCGATCAAGACGAAGAACGGCGAGAGTCATGCAAAGAAATGCCCACGCATTAATCCATCCGAAGTATAGCTGAGGTGAGCATGTCCATATGGATGAGATGCAATAATACAAAACTTAGAACCAGAAACGAAACAATCGTAGTCCTAGCAACTAAAGTGTAGCACCAATAGGTGACAAGATGAGGAGAAGTTACGTTAAGATGGTGTGGTTTCGGTCATGTACAATGAGGAGCAAGCACTAGTGGCGCAGTGAGAAGTGCTGAAGTTGAAGGCGACAAAGGGGATAACGGCAGGCCAGAGTCGCCAGACTTGGGCCGAAGTAGCGAGAAGCAACATTCACAACACCAATTTCAAAATTACAAACGAAAAAACTACTGTAAAGATCAGAGTTTGATGCATTCCTATGTAGGAAATGTTCGAACAAGATTCCCAGAGCGTTATATCGATTAAAAAGTAGCCACAGGAGCAGGGATAAGAGAGATACGTTGATCGAAGCTCGAACGCATGGCGTGAAAAACAGACAGTGCCAAGACGGCATTGTTGCGGTCGAGTGCGGCTGTTATAATTGAACAGCAATCGGATGTTCCCACAACGCCTCCATCTCTGTTAGACTTTTGAGCGATCATGTCCAAGGCTTCGTCAGCATCTTTAGCGCCTGAAACCTGACCCAGCAATTCCTCGTCCAACAGTCCTGATACAGACTTCTCAGCGTCTCCGTCTGCTCTGTCACTTACCGAAGCGCGGATTCTGAGGTCTCCCGAATGAGAAGAAGAGGAGGTGGAGGAATAGCAGAGCAGGCGCTTGAAATTGAAAGCTGATATCTCATTATTGTACCTTCCGAAGAGGAGAATCAAGAAAGCACTTCTGCTGTTGGACGAGATCACAGAAATCTTGGAGAAATGAGGATTGGGGTGGGTGAGATGGGAGGAAAACCAAGTTGAACCTAAGTTCAGAGTCATTTTTCCCTGCGCAGGATCACAGTAGCAGATACACCTCAGCCTAGAGCAGCTGCTGCTATACAACTTCTGTAGCTAAAGAAGAGCTGCGGGCGACGAAGCTTTATCGAGTGACGACTAAAGATTGGGAACGAGCGGTTGTAAAGACACAAACCGAAACAATTTTAAATAATTTTAAAATAAGGACGTAAATGAATAGTCTAAAATTGGAAATTATATTGTATTATGAATTTTAAAAGAAAAAAAGATTATAATCCGTCTAATCTAAATTCGAATAATTCAGAAAATAATTATCCAATTTGGATGAAAAAGGCCCAGTAACATAAGTTAGAGATGTAAATTGACAATAAAAAATTCGAATTCAATTTACATCCTTATTTTAAGGGTATTTGCAGGGGTGTCAATCGGTCGGTTCGATTAGGTTTCGATCAGGTTGAATCGTTTTCAGTCTAAGAATGAGGGAGACCAAAATCAATCCGTGAAGGAACTTTGGTTTTGATTGGTTTGATTTTAGTTTATTTCAGTTTTTCAATATTGGATTGGCATTGCTTCAGATCAGTTTATTATTAGGCTTGAACCATAAAGAAATCTTATATTTATAACTTATAGTGATAAGATTTGATGAAAAAAACACTTTAAATTTATGATTAAATCATGGTTTATCGTTGTATGGGAAAAATAATTAATATTGAAACCAACAGAAAACAAATTACTAATAAGATTACTAATACTGAAATCACAAAATGAACCCTATTATCCAATCATTCATTTAACTATCCAACAAGTTTTGTATAATGAACAAGGAAATCAATGGAAACATTATTACAATTTACAAATCAATTTCTCTATTTATAACCATTATTTAAAATGTGAACATGTCTTTACTTTTTAGTTTTTATTCTTTAATTTGGGAGGTAAAATAGGTATTCTACAATCATTAAAGGGTCGGGCCAAGTCTGTGCACAATAGGCCGGTCTCGGTCGGGCATTATTCGGTCGGTTTGGTTTGGACCGGTTTCTAGCCGGTCCCAACAAACCTCAGTCCAAAACCAATCCAATAAGGATCAGTTTGGTTCGGCTTGGGTATTATCGTTCGGTCTCGGTCGGTTTATCGGTTTGGGTTAAGTTTTGACACCCCTAGGTATCGTATGCAGTTAAGGAATATCCGGATCTTATTCCATCCAATCCATAATCATTTATATCTGATCCCTTTACATCTCTTATTGAAAACTCGTTTCAACAAAACCAAATTAATGGAAGTACAGGAAATCAAACCCTGAGCCTTTTGCATCCGAATACAAACCCCCTCCCCCCACTTTTTTTCTTGTAAAAGACCTATATTGGGGCTTGATAGCATAGCCAAATAGGGGACTCATTGGACCACAAGTGAGGAGTGAGGACTAGGAGGGTTGAGCCATCAACCTTCCCTGGACTTGTGATAGAGCCCAGTTACCTAACTGCCTGTCACTAAGCTAGAAGCTCATCCCTAACATGAATAATCTACCATATACTTTTTTTTTTTTTTTGATTAATTACAAACAGGGCAAGAGATTTCTGCTTGGTCGTATAAACCCTACAAGGGGCCATTGAGAGGCATTCACATGGAGGGATTTTATTTTTTATTTTTTATTTTGTTTTGTTTATTTATATATTTTTAGGGAATGAGGTAATAATTTGTTTGGTCTTAAAAGCTGCACAACCATGCAACATTCTTTTTTCGGTACTAATATTTAAAGACTAAGGACTGTGAGAATGTGGATAAGTATTATCCAAATAATATCTCATTCATTAAATGTAATGTTTCACTTCTGCCTTGGCCTGTAAGATGCTAATATAAGTAGGGCAATGTATAAATCCATCCAAAAATGCTACCAGATTGTATAGCATAGGCTAGCACCTCCCTTTATTAATAATACTACATTAGGTTGTCAAAGGAGTTTTTGAGTTGAGAAGTCAATTGACACTACACTCCATGGGGTAAAGACAATCAAGGTAACTTAATTGATAAGAAAGCGGAATACAATGATCCATTATAAAACATAATTCTCTTATACTTCCTACAGTGGAGAAACCCTCGGTTTTACATTATATCTAAACCATACTCCCTAGATAAAAAAACCTATTCATACGGTTACACTTGTATCACTATGTTCCACAGGTATAATTCTTCCTTTGGAACTCTCAAAACAAGGATTGCTAAACCAGATGCTTCCTCATATGTAAATTCTACTTCCTCTGTATCAACTGTTATCCTCCTGGGCCTAGCTGATGAATATGCACCAAATTTGCCACAACCACGAACTTTCATATCAATTGTAGAACTTTTCTCAGATTCATACTTCAACTCTTTAATGGCTCCTCCAGAATTGAACATCTCCACCAAGCCAATGGGAGCAAAAGAAGCTGCACCAGACAGCTTCTTAACAGGAACCACTGTAAAAACTTCATATTCTCGTGAATTCAGTGTGATCGGCAACGATGCGTTCTTTGGGAGATATACCAGCTCTCCTGGAAAATAAATAGCATTGTTTCAACTGATCTCAAATATTCACTTTGACTAGAATTTAATTCATAATACTAGAGTATATAAGTTAACATACCAGCCAGATGGGAATAAATGATGGTATCTCCATTCCATCCCTCCTCGGCAACTTTAGGTAGGTAATCAACATCCATTGAACGGATAACCCCTGTAATTGTTGCTGGTTGTTCATCATGTATCAGATTTGTTTTTCCAACCCTACACCACCCAGCTCCCTGACAGTTGAAAACCCCCAAGACTCCAGAGAAAATGTTCAGATTCCATATCTTCAGAAGACTGTAAAGAAACAATGTGTGTGTGCATTAGAAGAAACCAACAAACAAACACACAGCTATGAATACATGCCAGCCGTGCAAGAAAAAGTACTTTCTTACCTCTTTCCATCTCTGGCAGGATCTGAAAACAAGCAATCCCTTGTAGGTCTTCCTGGAAGTCTAGCCCTCAAGATAGATCCATCAGGAAGTACAAGCTTCCTCAATAGATTAAAATCATGCTGTCCAGGCTTGTCACTGCATAAGATGGATTTCCAACATGAGAAACCATTCTACAAAAGAGGACCACCCCTAACATGAATCATATAAGATTATCACCTCACATAAATCGCACATCCTCCTACTGCACGAGCTGCTCCATGGTATTCTGCCATAGGATGAAGGCTCTGGAACACAATGTGGTTTATGAAGTTAATACCCGCCATTTTTTGTTAGGACTAAAATAAACAATCCAAGAAAACAGTATTTTTGCAGCTTACATGGAACATATCCCAGTCTGGCTGCATAAATTCACCAAGAAAGATGGTATTGTAAGCCACAGAGGCAATATGAATCGTGTGGGATGCTGGATCTCTGGGCCAGAAATCATCTGATGCTCGTATCACAGCTGCCCGCTTTGAGCTAAATCAAAATCCAAGACACAAAAGATCATCTTTCAGATTCAAACTAGATTGTGCTCTGTTTATAGAATTAGATAATAAAAACCCAAAAGAGATTAGAGGTGAACAAAGAAAGAGTACCTATACAAACCATCTGTGTTGTGACTCATACACGAGATAATGCCATTATCTGGAAAGTTTCTAGCAATTGAAGCCTCCAATGCCTGATGATACTTTCTCGCAAGTTTCACTCTTCCACCATGGCCAGCTCCTAGAGTCTCAAGAATGTTCTGAACATCTACTTTGACCCCATCAATACCAGCTGATGCAAGATAAGAATGGAGTTCATTGTAGAAGTTATAAACTTTCTCAGGGTTCACAAGGCCAAGGCCATTTGCAGAAATTGTATCAACAACTTCACAGGGCTCATTAGACTGAACCCCTGGAGATGCAACTGGGTAGGTCATCTTAGACTCGTAGTGTTCCATTTCGCCAACACCAGGCTTGACACCACCCCAGTATCCCGTTATTGCATGCCACACATAAGCATATCTGTAAAAGGAGAAGGTAATTAAGGGAGAGAAACTGCCAGTGAAATCACAAAGATTCAACTAACAAAAACCTGAGATTTTTTTTTTTAAAGAACCTTCTTGACTTTAAACCCATAAAAGATATCTTACTTTAGAGCGTGCTTGTCTTTGATCTCAGTAACAATATGGGCAAGCCCCGTTGCTGGATCCTCTTCTCCGTGGCCCTCTTTACCATTTTTCTGAAATTTATGGTTTTCTTTGATATGAGTTAACCTGTTAGCAAAGCTGAAAGACAAGGCATGCAGAAATTAGCCATGAATGATAAAAGCTGACAAACCGAAGAAAAAGGGGTCAGTCGGAGTGCTCACTTTGCTGCATCTTGTTTGTGAGATGCAATCCCAGTAGCATCCATACCAACCGATTGCCATCCATCATCAATTATAATAAACTTTGGGGGGAATCCACCTTTCTCCAAGCTGTTCCAAAAAACCAGTCAACTACTATTCTGCATTGTCGGAACCATGTAATTGCAGGAGGCACACAATATGAGAAGAATGATACCTTTCTAATCCTTGTTTCACTCCCTCAGACGTGACTTCTGTATAGAATGCATCCCATGTGCACCAGCCAAACCAGTTGAGCATGTCTGGCATCTAAACGAAGCATAACATCATTAGAAATTTAGCCATCTTACTAAGTGATACATTATTGATTTCAACCACAGGATAGTCACAAGAATACCTTCTTCTTCTCACGATGTGAAAATGTCTGCAAGTGCTTCTCAACAGACCTGTAAAAATTTGAAATCAAACCAATCAATTATTGACCTTTGGTGTAGCATGAAATCACTGTTAAAATCAAACAGTAATGCCAAAAGCTAGTGATCCAATAATGGTCCACAATCCATTCCAAGTGCACCTGGATGTTTCCAATAGAATAACATGACAGGAACAATAATAGCCACCAATGCAGAGTATTTTTTTTTTTTTTTTTTTTGGGGGGGGTGGGTTTAATTTGGTTAAATAAAAGATCAAGTAATCTGAAATAGTGGATTGCAAAATATCATTACCAACAATTAGGATCTTCAATATATATCCTCGCATGAATAATAACCAGATTTCGTGATAAAAATTAGCCGGTGCTCACAGTTATGCGCAGTCATCATACAACTCAAAATCTGTGCCTCAAGGTAACAGACAAGTCGGAGATCAAACTTTTCTGTATGTTTATCTAACCTATAGTTTCTATCAAATGCTTGCGAAAAAAAATACTTGAAAGCACTAGCTTAAAGGACTGCCTAACTTTTCTCAGAAAGAAGCAGAAAATTGAAAATATTTTTCCTTCAAATACATGAGTTTCTTTGGTAAACAGAATGTGTTTCCATCAGATGCAATGTTGAAGCCAAAGAAACAGAGAAAATGATGCAAAGGAATCAATCAAACTAGCCCTCGATATGACACAATTAATTAATTAATCAAAGTTTAAGATATTGAATAGAAAGGAGGAAGCGAAGTCGATGCAATATTCATGGATCAAATTGCTTACTTTACTGCATTTGTAATAACATCAAACGGGTCTGATCCGGCTGCCACGAAAACCAAATGGCTCCCTTCAAATCCATCGACAGCAGGATCTCCTACAGTAGAGAGTGGACCACCAAATTATCATCAGCACAACCATAGACACCTACTCACTACATGAATGATATCAACCAAAAACCAAAGGTAACTTCCCCTACCACTTTCCAAACAGATCTCCAACTCGTCGTTTGCGTTCCCTTGAAGAACTGCTCTGAAGGCGCCCTCAAGAATTGGTAAGAAAACGGTGTAGACAGCCGCTTGACCTCCACCGTCTTCTCTTCCCTCACCGAAATGGGATCCATCCTGTCCTTCAACAATCAAAAACTGCGTCTCAAAGGGGATATCTTTGCCCGAAGAACCCATCCTCTGTGTCATCCACCACATCTTGAAGCGGAAAACGCACATGAAACGCAACCCTCTGTAAATTGGGAAGTGAAAAAAAAAAAAAAATCATAAGCATAAATCCTGCAAATCACAACAGGACACCAAAAGGTTCTCCTCATTACAAATCGACTAAGCCTCTCTCTTATTGAGTGCTTTGGGGGGAAGGAAAGAAAGATCGACTGAGCGAGCGAGCGAGCGAGCAAGAGAGAGAAAGAGAGATAAAAACACATGAAAAACTCTAAGCCACCTTGAAACTACAACATTACTGAAGCAATTACAGAGCCCACCACTTAAAAGAGCCAAATCAACAACGAGAGTTCAGAAAGATTTGCACTTACAAAAGCTTGCCCACAGGGAATACACAACGACTTCCACACTGATCAGATCTAACACCGATGAAAGCACCATTGATCAGACCATCGCCACTGGCAGGCGTTAAAATGATGTTGTCCTGGACATCGCTCAGAATGCTGTTTCCTAAAACCGTGAAGTTCCCATCGGCAACAGAAATCCCAGCACCAACAGTCATCTCGAAAGGCTACACAACAATTTACAGAAAATCCTATCCTAGATAGTGAAGAACACTTCAGAATCCCGAACAAAACCTCCTATTCGGAAATCTCAGTCGGAATTTAGACCAATTCCCGATCGAAAACCCAAACGTTTCGAGATCTAGAGAACACAATACAACAACAACAACGACAACAAAAAAATTACAAATGATCACAAGGAGGGAGAAATATATATTATCTGATGAAAAAGCAGAATCCCATGTTAACAGTTGCAGGTTTGAATCGTCGGGACTCCATGAAAACTGGTGAAGCCGTAATATATTAAAAAAAAGGAATTTTTAAATGCATATAAAAAGGAATCCTGGCGGGAAGCAACCGATATGCTTTGAACTAACTACCACTACGAGTCAATCGCGTATTATTCCATCGCCGAAAAGAATCTACACCGTTCAACTTGTAGACCTATGAGTTGCTGACTTGTAATCTGGAAGAGGCCATTCATCAAACGAACGGTTTTAGATCTTTGGTTGGTGAGTAAACAGACAAATAAAGAATAGGGTCGCCACATCCGGGATCTTTCCCACCGAAAATATCTAGCGTTTGGTTGGCCCCGTGAATCCAGCACGAGGGTGGACTGTGGAGGCTTTCACTGGAACTATAATCGAGGAAGAGTCGCTATCAGACCTGACGTGGCATTGAACACACGTCGATCTGACGTAGAAAAAGATAGGTAGGGTATTTGGTTGATTGAGCTTGAGCCGTATTCGAACGATCAATTTGACCACGTCATCTGATTGACAGCTCGAATCCAACGTGGCACTGCGTTGTTGTCGGAAGCGATTGGTTGTCTAACTGCCACGTCAGTCGTTAAATGTATCGACAACAGTTCTTGGCATTAGAAATGCCCTAATCCTGCATGAAGTGATTACGTCTTGGAATAAATATAAAAGCAGCACGAATGTTCTCATATATCTGCCACTTGTCAGGTTATATGATCTAAATTTTTAGGATGGTTGGAATTTTTTTTTTTTGGATGGTGGGTTTAATATCCCTTTAGTAAGCTCAGCCATATCAAATTTGCCAAGTGTAAAATAAAGGTGGAAACACGATAGGATGTATGAAGTATGAACCATGTTTGGAATTAGATCATCAATCGATTCCCATTTTGATTTCAGCTGTTTTGGATCTATCGATTCTTGGATTTTTGGTATTGAATCGTTGGATTTTAGATTTGACGAAATAACAAATTACATGATATTAATGTTTGATTTAAAAAACTCATTTACGAAATTTTAAACTTTGCTAACAAAGTTCTTGAAAGAGGAAAAATGATATGATCATGCAAAGTGTTTATCTCTTTCTATTTATTTCTTATTTTAATTCTGCAGCAATCCTTTTACCTAAGAAAAAGAAAAAAAAAAATCTGCAACAATCTTAAGTTCCTAACAATGAGGGAGTCGTATGTAGTAGGGGTTTGTTGCTGATTCTTAAGAGATGGGTGTTAGAATTGTAATTAGCACGTTTACTTGAACTTCCTATGTAAGAAACACATTCTGAATTCCTAAGAAGGTTTGGTGTTACATAGGGAAATTTCTGTAGATGTGAGAGATTTAATGGTTTGCTTGGCTTTCCTTTTCCTTGTGGCGTAGATCATATCATCCTCAATTGATGCAGCAACATCCACCATAAACTCCTCTGACATCTCTCACACTCCACTATTGGTGTAATGCCTAAGATGTCATTATAAGCATACAATGTATTTATTTCTTTCCTATACATTATTGATTGTATTTTTAAGGGAAAACTTCTACACAATGTCAGTGTGCAATTTCTCTTTTACATGAATTTTTTTCTCTCACCTCTAATGGATATGTGGGCCCCACGTGGTGAAGCAATCATATGTATGAAATTGCCTTTTTTTTTTTTTTTTTTTTTTTTTTTTTTTGTAAGAGATGCCTCCATACACTGGCAACTTAGGGACCCATCTCCTTTATTTTTAGTGTCCTCGAAACAAAATCAAAAAGGTAATATAATAATGGGAAATATTTACTGTTCGAGAGCGTGGACTATGCCAACATTCCATATGTCCATCTCTTTCCTCTCCGTATGAAAAGATGTCTTTACCCCTTATCTTGAGAAGGAGAGGGATAGATACAGGGACCAAATAGACCCAACATGGTCGATCGATCGACAATTGATACCCCTACTTTAAGCCGATTGTGGAGGCTACATTAGCACCCCCTCTCTCCAATCTCACTTTTTCATGTAGAATGACCTCTCTACCCCTTGTATGCAAAATCATTTCGTTGCTCCTCATTAGCTCATTAATGCACTCCCTATTCCATTTACTGAGAACCCTCTCTTGTATTTTTATCTTTGAAAATAAAAAAAACCTTATATCCTTATTTTTCAATGATCAAATGAGATACTCCAAGGTTGCTTAAATTTCATACATTAATGTATCCACATGAAAGAAGCGATCAAATTGAAACTTAAGAAACTAAAAGATGATAGTGTGCAAGACACATGTCTGCCACCCCTGGAGAATGCCAATATTATAAAAACACCCCATCTCTTTCACCAAATTAGACATAGCCCCCTATCGTAAGTCAGTGTTACAGAATATACCTTAAATGCTGACATTAGTTGAGTTATTTTTTTTAAATACCAAAATACCCTCATAATAGTTAAAATACCAAATATGTCCTTATCCTTCTTTCTTCTTCCCCAAATCAAATATAACCAAGGCGGCGAGAGAGAGAGAGACAAACGACGGCAACGAGCTGAGCCGTCCCTCCGGAAATGGAAATTGGAGAAGAACCTATCGAGGTAGTTGACGGCAAGAACGGCTATGAGGGGCCAGAAGGCATAGTGTGATAACCCTCAGCATCCACTCTACCACTTCTCGATGAGCAAAGGGCAGAGCAGGATCAATGCTGAGATGGGCTTGCTGTTCTTTGGAGAAAAGAAAAACAAGCTCATCGTCTTCCCAAAATAGTTCTTGTTCCAATAATAGAAGAGGGAGTAAACAAGATCTGTTGATGTTGTCAGAGGTGAGAGTGAACAAAAAAAGATAAAATTGGGAAACTCAGACCAGAACTCCAGAGAAGATGGATCATTATCTAATGAGGACTTTCGAGCACGTCCACAAACACATGGCTAAGCGTAAGCACTCGCATCAGCTGCTCCTAGGCTCTTCTCCTCTTCAGCAGAGGTTCTGGCGACGAAGTAACAGATGATACCACAGCCCACGAATTGTTGGAGCTGTTCACATCAATGATACCATTTGGGCGACCAGGAATCGATTTGCATTTACGTTTCTGGCTGCACCCACGGTGGCCTGAGTTCAACTCCACGATGAGTTCATAGCAATCATCCAACTCATTCAATGATTACAATTAATTAAAAAAACAAAATTTGGATCAAAACATTTTAAATGGGAGCGATGTTCGCTATCCAACTTGGAAAGATATTAAAACAGAGAAGGAATTTTACAAACCTTTCTGATCTTGAGCACACCCATGGGATGGTTCTGGTATTCGACTAGATTATCGGGCTCAATCTGATCCATAACGTTCAGCATTGTCGCAGCAGCCAATACAGAAGGAAGATAACAAACAAACCTTGAATCTATGATGGGAACCCAAACGTAGATAAACCCTTCTCCATTTGCAACAATCGTCGCCTATCCAAGGAGAGAGCGGTGAAGATGAAGGTGTGGAGAAGGGTTAAGGTAAAATGGGATTGACATTATGTGTTTTGGATAAAAGGAATGTCAATTTAAATCCTCATTTAACAGAGAGTGACGGTAAGGGGTCTGAGTCTAATTTGGTGAAAGAGAATAGGTATTTCTATAATATTGGCATTTTTCAAGAATGGTACTGTAAATTATCCAAAAAAAAAAAAAAAAACTTGGAATGTCATAATTTTAGGAAAAAATTTTCAGCACGTAACTTTTTCTTTAGTAATGACTTTGCATGAGAGGCCAAGAGTAGATTCGCTTGTCGTTACATATTGACAATTATTAAAGTCCTCATCTATGCTCAAATTTCAAACCATTAGTGAGTGATGATTACTTCACGACTTCCTTACAAAAAAAAAAAAAAAAAGATTACTTCACGACTTGCAACTGTGTGGCAAAAAAACATAAACGCCTTGCGTATTAGTTTGTCAAAGAGAGCTTAGATGGGACAAAGATAAAACTTGGCGTATAAGTTTGGCCCAAGTCCGCCTTGAGCCTGATAAGGCTTCGGGCTGGGTTTTTCAGCTTGTGGGTTGGGCCATTGTTGATATTTCGAGGTTCAAGTTAGAACTGACTTAGGCTTGGGTTGAGGAATTAGACTAAGTCCAATCTAATCCGATAATGCAATATGTGAGAGAGTTCTTTAAGCAAGCATCATAGAGAAGGGTACCAATGAGGTGTGGTAAAATTATATTGTACATTGGAAGGTAGTGAGATAGACATAGAAGTACTAGCATACCTTACCCCAGCTACTCAAAGAATATTTTCCCTAAATATATATAATGGGAAAAAAACCCAGTCAGTCTGGCATAAGAAATGTCCAGACATAACAGACATAACAAACACGAAATGACCACACCACCTCCTCCCTCCCCCACTAGGGGCTATGGGGGCTACAGAATCTCCCATGCACCCTCCTATTGGCCTTGTAGGTTTGGCATTTCCCCATGCCAAACCTGCAAGGTTAATCTTGTGTTTCCCATGCCTAGACACATTGGGAAGTGGAGGTGGTGGGGTTAAGGATCCACTTCTCCATGTGTCTAAGCATGGGGAACACAAGCGGGTAGCGTCAAGAGAGAGAGAGAGAGAGAGAAGCCCGGGCTATTCCTAGCCGGCTAGCCCTAAAATAACAACAATAAAGACAACAAGTAGGGTGGCTTGAGCTCAGTAGGGGTGTTGCAAGATCACAGCCAACCTCTGGTTGTTGTTAAAATGTCAATTGGTTCAATTCAAGATAAAAAATGTAGAAACCAAACATTAAAATGGAATAGAATTTATCGTCTACATTTAATAAAATATTAGAAAAGAATAAAGATTTACCCAGTTCCTTCTTTGCTTTGAAAATAGATAATTTTGTTAGATTCAACAGTTTTAGTAATAAAAACGAACCAATAAAAGATTCCATCTACTTTTGAAATAGAAACCCAACAGATTTACTTTGATTCAGTTTTAAACGGCACGTTTCAGTTCTAAATTGGCACCATTAGCTGTGGTGGACTTGGGCTAATCTAAGGGGACCTAGGGTTGGCTGGTTTTAAAAAAATCTGGCACAACCTTAGGCTGTGGTGGACTTGGGTTAAGCTAAGGGGATTTATGGTGGGCTGGGGTTTTACAAAAGTTTGCCTGTCCAGATTTACCCCTAATACAAACCATTCAATCAAGCTTTAAGCATGGGTTTTGTAGAGGGCGGTTTATGACCTTCCACCAGTGAAATGGGGTGGCCTGGGTGGGTGAGCCCTCGTGAGAGAAAGCAAACAGATGCATCTATTTCTAGGAAAATTCAGTGTCTTGTGGATATAATCAACCCCCCAAACCCTCCTTCCAAATTTTCTCTTTTTAAAGTGTTTATAATGATGATGCTTTTATTTTTTAATTGAGAGGAAGGAATTGATTCGGCTTGTCTCCAATGACTGACGCTCTAACCATCCTCCAATGATGATTCACAGAGTAACATGTGGACGAATATAAAACCAAGGGTTGTGAACAATCAAACCATTTGATTCTCAAAAAATGTACACTCAACCACTCCACCCTGACCTAGGTTGGAGAAACACCCAAAACTGAAGGATCTCCTTCTACTTTCACTATTTCAATTTTCAATCCCTACAAATTTCACTAAACACTAAGGCTATGTTTGTTAACAAGAAAAGAAAAGAAAGTAGTATAAAGACATAATAAGACAAAAAACATGATTACATAATGATTTTTTTTTATGTGTTTATTTCACTTTTCAAATTCTTTTTTCTTCTGTTTTCGAAAGGGATTTTTCTTTCTCTGCGATTTCAAATGGGGATCTCAATGGGTTCCTTTGAAGGTTGTTATTCCTACTAATAACAATATATAGGATCTTGCCATACAATCATTGAATCACAAAATTATATTATAAGGGTCGACGCATACCATTCACCATCGACTGTGAAGAATTTACCGTCATTATATTCTTCTTGTATCATTATTCCTGCAATCCCAATCACGAACACAATGGATCCTCTAGGTTTCTCCCACTAGCTCTCTTAATGCTCTCTTGGTGATGGAACCAATAATGAGATTGACGTTAGGGTATGAGGAGTACCTAGAGTCCTATTAAATAAAATTTTACACCCTCCCATCAAGGTGTGCAAATAGGGTATGATTCTTTTCTCTAATTTAATGAGGAGTGAGTTTCCTATTTGAAATCCAATTCTATGAGATTAGTATCGGTCAATTACCTAATTGGTATATGGGACAATAATAGAGAATATTCTTACAATCTCCCACTTGAACCATATGACCACATAATTATAATCTCAAACATAATTTGAATTCTAACATCATACTGCAGTATTGAAAGTAAACACATCAACTTTATGTCATCACAATCATAATATCATATTTGAACAAAACTACTAATGTGGATTATGATGGTTATACATCATATAACGACATACTCCCTTCCATAGTCACAACACTAATAACTTCATCCAAACATGTGCAAAAGTAGGGAATAGACTAAAAAAGTCTATAACTAAATGGTTTAACATAATATCTCACATATATTAAATAAAATGTGTACACACAATAATAAAGTAAGAAATATTCAGAAACAACAAATATCATGATCATTTAAATAAATAAGTAAAAATGTCTAACATAATATGACCATTACATCAAACTTTACATAAACCCACGTCCATTACAAGATCTGTAAAGTGTTTAGGTGCTAATGCCTTGGTCATAGGATCAGCAATCATCAGACTTGTCTTGATGTGTGTAATAGACACTTCTTGTTTCTGAACTGATTCCTTCACAAAATTGTATTTTACTCCAATATGTTTCGCTCCACTTGAATGCTTATCATTCTTGGAGTAATATACGGCAGCAACATTGTCACAATACATTTTCAGCAGCTTCGAAATGGTGTCAACAACCCAAAGTCCTGAGATAAAGTTTCGTAACCAAATTGCCATAGATGTGGCCTCAAAGCATGCCACAAACTCTGTTTCCATAGTAGAAGTAGAGACACAAGTCTGTTTTTTGGACTTGCAAGAAATCGCCCCACCATCAAGTAAAAAGATGTATCCTGATGTAGATTTCCTACTGTCGAGGCATCCTGCATAATCAGAGTCTAAATATACGATCACTTCTAACCGATCAGATGTTTTGTAAGTAAGCATGTACTCCCTAGTCCCCTTTAAATACCTCATCACTTTCTCTGTTGCAACCCAATAATCCATGCCAAGATTACTCACATATCTGCCTAACATACCAACAACAAAACCGATGTCTAGATGAATAAAAGTTATTGCATACATAAGACTCCCTACTACGGAAGAATAGAGAATATCCTTCATTTATGCTCTTTCTAGATCATTCTTTGGGCATTGATTTAGACTGAACTTATCTCATTTGATAATGGGGGAAACACTTGAATTGTAATTCATCATGTCATATCTTTCTAAAACTTTGTTAATATAGGTTTTCTGTGATAGCCCAATTATCTGACGACATCTATCACAAAATATGTCAATGCCGACAACGAAATAAGCTAAACCCATATTTTTCATTTCAAAGTTTTTAGAAAGAAAGGTCTTTGTATCACTCAATAGACCAAAATCATTACTAGCAAGTAAAATATCATCCACATATAAGACCAGAAATATAAATTTACTCCCACTAAGTTTCAGATATATACACCTATCAAATGTGTTCTCAACAAATTCGAAGGAAACAATGATATGGTTAAATTTAATATACTACTGTCTGGAAGCTTGTTTAAGTCCGTATATGGATTTCTTAAGTTTGCACACTAGATTTTCATTTCCTTGATCACTAAATCCCTCAGGTTGGTTCATGTAGACTTCCTCATCTAAATCCCCATTCAATAATGCAGTTTTCACATCCATTTGGTGAAGCTCTAGATCATAATGAGCTACTAATGCCAATATGATTCTCAGAGAATCATTCTTAGAGATAGGAGAGAAGGTTTCATGGTAATCAATGCCTTCTTTCTGAGTGATTCCCTTTACAACTAGTCTAGCTTTATATCTCTCAATATTATCTTTCGAGTCGCGGTTGGTTTTAAATACCCATTTACAACCAATCACCTTAAAGCCCGTTGGTAATTGAACGTCTCAGACATCATTGTCACTTATGGACTTCATCTCATTTTTCATGGTATCTACCCATTTAAGAGAATCATTATTGTTTATGGCCTGTGAAAAGGTTAATGGATCATTCTTGATTCAAATATCAAACTCTGATTCTTAGAGATATACTATATAGTCATCAGGAATAGCAGACCTTCGAACCCTCTGAGGTCTTCCTTGAATTTCCAGTTGAGAAACATTCGTAGTATTATCAGTGGTAACTACATCATGGAGTGATACATCTTCAATAGTTTGTTGTTCTATATGATCATTTTCAATAGTTACCTGTGGGACAACATCATCATGATGAATATGTACATCTTCTATAGTTTGTTGTTCCACTAGATTATTATGAACAGTCACTTGTGGAACAATAATGTTATCACTATGTACAAAAGTCGGTAAAAAAATTTGATGTTCTTCAAATACCACGTTACGTGGTTTCTCACTCCCACTAATATTACCATCGTCTAAGAATCTAGCAGTTCGAGTTTCCATAATTCTGGTACTGTGTGTTGGTGCATAAAACCTGTAACCCTTTGACCACTGACAATAACTAATAAAGTAACAACTTATGGTTTTAGGGTCATGTTTTCTTTCATGTGAATTGTATAATCTAGCTTCAGTAGGACAACCCCATACATGTAAATGCCCTAAATTAGGCTTCCTTTCATTCTATAACTCGTAAGGAGTTTTAGGAACTGATTTACTAGGAACCCGGTTCAAGATATACTCAATTGTTTTTAATGCTTCGCTCCATAAGAATTCAGGCAATGAGGAGTTGCTCATCATGCTACATACCATATCTGTGATGGTACGATTGCATCTTTCTGTAACCCCATTTTGTTCAGGTGTACTAGGAGTTGTATATTCGGGTGTTATACCCTTCAACTTAAGGAATCGGGGAAATGGTCCTTCACTTTGCCCTACATCAGTATGTCTACCATAATATTCACCCCCTCTATTATATCTCACAGTTTTAACATTTCTGTCTAACTTATTTTTGACTTCAGCACATAACACTTCAAAAGCATTTAAAGCATCAGATTTTTCTTTTAATAAGTAGACAAAATAGTATTGTGAGTAATCATCATTGAAGGTGATGAAATATTTTTCACCAGTTATACTAGGATCAAAATGGCCACAAATGTCAGTGTGTATTAATTTCAGAAGTGAATTGGTCCTTTTGGCAGCAACTTTATTTATCTTAGATTGATTACCTTGATGCAATCTATACAAGTGGTGAAGTCAGTGAAGTCTAGATTTGATAATATTTGATACTTCACTAACCTCTCTATTCTAGGTCTAGAAATATGACCTAAACGTCTATGCCATAGGGATGAGAAATCATCATTGTTGGATTTACGCTTTGATCTAACATTCACATGCAGTGCAAGAATGAATTTTAAAAAATTAGAATCCAAATTAAGTTTATAAAGACTATCACATAAATATCCAGTGCAAACTAGATTGGTGTCTTTAAACACGTTTACAACCTTATCACCAAAAGTAAACTTAAAACCTTCACAATCAAGTCTCGATAGTGAAACTAAATTTCTAGAGATAGAAGGAACATAAAGAGTATTCATAAGGTCCAACTGGAATCCGGTATCCAAAATGAGTTTATAAGTGCCGATGGATCAAACTTCAGACTCTTGTCGGTTTTCCATATAGACGAGGCTCTCACTTTGATTTGGTTTTCGGGTTGTAAGAAAGCCCTGCATAGAATTAGAAATATGAACAGTTGCTCCTGAATCAATCCACCAAGTATTACAAGGAATATCAACAAGATTGGTTTGAAAACATACTAGGATAGAATCATTACCCTTCTTTTCGAACCAAGTCTTATGTTTCTGATAGTCTTTCTGAGCATAAGTAGAAATAGATGTACAATCCGTGAAATATGTACAAATTTAAGTAGAGAGTACAAAGAAACCATATCTATTATGAATAGAATCATAAATAAGGCATAAAGAGAAGATGGGCTTACATAATGAGTTTATTTCATTAAATACCATAATATGGGCTTTTATAATGGATTTAGTTTATTAAACCCCACATATGAGTTTTTTTTTTTT
>NC_056561.1:8539846-8544970 GCF_013358625.1 Macadamia integrifolia
TTTTTTTTTTTTTTTTTTTTTTTTTTTTTTTTTTTTAAGTAGGGTGCCACAAACCCAAAACCCTAAATTACATTATACAAAATAAACCCTTGGGTAAAGTATATCAAATAAACACTAATTTACAATTAGAGTTTAAATATTTTCAATACTTGTGAGTCCCATGCAAATAACATAAAGGAGATTTTACAATTGTCCGTATAATATTGGTCATGAATCATATGTATTAATATCAAAATTAATACAATTCATCCCATTCAAGCCGATTCGATCAATCGGATCATACTAACATAATATGGGTCGAGTACTACTCATGAACAGTACCATGAACAACAATACTCCATCTCAAGCAACAGTACAGTGTACTGTTCATGATAGTGCCATGAACAGTAATCGACATTGTTCATGTAATTGGCACTGTTCATGAATAGTGTTGTGAATAGTATCGGCACTGTTGAACCGAACCCCACCCAACTACTTTAACAAAAAAATGGGTACTATTCATGAACAGCACCAAATACTATTTATGAATAGTACTCTCCATGTGATTCAAGAATGTATTGGCGTAACCTCACTCTGATACCACTTGAAGGATGTTATTCCTACTAATAACAATATATAGGATCTTACCATACAATCATTGAATCACAAAATTATATTATAAGGGTCGACGCATACCGTTCACCATCGACTGTGAAAAATTTGTCGTCATTATATTCTTCTTGTATCTTTATCCCTACAATCTCAATCACAAACACAATGGATCCTCTAGGTTTCTCCCACTAGCTCCTTTAATGCTCTCTTGGTGATGGAACAAATAATGAGATTGACGTTAGGGTAGGAGGAGGACCTAGAGTCCTATTAAATAAAGTTTTGCACCCTCCCATCAAAGTGTACAAATAAGGTAGGACTCTTTTCCCTAATTTGACGAAGAGTGGGTTTTCTATTTGGAATCCAATTCTATGAGATTAGTATCGGTCAATTACCTAATTGGTATATGGGACAATAATAGAGAATATTTTAGAGATTTCAAAGAGGTTCCTTCTTTGCGATTTCAAATCGAATCCCTTCTCTACAAAGATTCTACATGTACTTTAAAAAAAGCCTCTACTGAATATGTCTTTTACTTTTCTTGTACTTCGATGAATTGATAAAACCAAAGATCTATGAAAATATATGCTATATCTTTGAACATCTTCTAATTCTATTCGATCTGAGTTTTTGAGTCAACAGTTAGATGAAAGAGAGATCTTTGTCATCCTTATAAGGTTTAGAAACACAAAATCAGCCAGAAAAACTGGATCCCTGATTGATTATGCCAATACTTATCCCATTTTTTTTTTTAAATTATTCCATCCTTATCTAAACCCTCTACTTCATTCTCCTTCTCTTCTTTCTCTACCTTCATTCTCTGTCGTTCTGCCTTAGGGCTTTAAACTTTTAATCATGTGAAATTGGGAAGGAAAGGGCAGAGATTGAAAATGAATCTCTTTTGATCGACTATCTTGTGTTTTCCCACAAGGTGGATTAGGTCATGTATGTTTTCAGACAACCAAATGGGTTGGTTGTTCACGATCATTGGATTACAAAAATGCCACATGTCAATCTTTGAGAATACGTAGGATGATCATTGGAGCGATAGTCACTGGAGACGAGCCTCCGAATTTGGCCATTCTATCGGAGTTGGCCATTCTAACTATTGGATATATGGCCATATGTTTATCTATTTCCCTTGTTTCTTAGACAATTCAACAACAACAACAACAACAAAGCATTATCTCAACTTAATAGGGTCAGTTTTATGGATCCAAGTAAAGCCAAAGAAAGAGAAAATAAGAAGGTGTTAAAGGAGACAGATTGGTAATCACTAACAAAGTAGAACACAACTAAAATGGGTTTGCTATTTGGATCCTAGCCCTCCATTCTGCTCTATTCGAGACCAAACTTGAGACAATGCCTAATTTGTGCACGTCTTTCCTCACAACCTCTCCTATGGTCATTTTTTGTCTGTCTCTAACTCTTTTGGGTCCTTCTATCTGAATCAAGTCATTCCTCCTTACCGGTGCATCCGATGACTTTCATTTTTTATACTCAAACCACTTCAAACGACATTCTCGAAGCTTTGTCAAGAATTGGGGCAACCTCCAGATCAGCTATAATTTGTTCATTTTTTATCTTATCCCTTCTAATTTTTCCACACAACCATCTTCGCATTCTCATTTTTGCTACCCCTAACTTATTAATATGTTGCTTCTTAACAACCCAACATTCCGACATGTACATCATAGTCGGGCGCACAACTGTCTGATAGAATTTTCTCTTAAGTTTTACTGGGACACGTTTGTCACATAGGATCCATCCCACTTTAATCCTATGTGATACATCATCCTCTATATCACCTTCTTTATTAATGATAGATCTCAAATACCTAATATAGTTACTTTGCTTAACCCCTCTTTTTTTAATAGTTACATTGTCATTATCTCTCGTAGAGTTGCTAAAGTTACACATCACATATTTTGTGTTTGATCTGCCTATCTTAAGATTGATTATCTTCTGCAGTGAGTGCGGTCGTGTAGTGAGCATAGGATGGCCGAGACCATCTAGGTACGTGCCTCGAGGTCATCTCGGCCATTGATGCTCATTGCGTGGTCATACTCACTGCAGAGAAAATTTTTGCTTATCTTAAGACCTCTTGATTTCAGGGCAGATCTCCATCGCTCTAGTTTAGCATTGAGTCATGATTTTGTATCATCCAATAAAACAATATCATCCGCGAAAAGCATACACCAATGGATGTCACCTTGTATATATTTTTCCAACTCATCCATACAAGCGCAAACAGATAGGGTCTTAGAGCTGACCCTTTGTGTAACCCAATAGAAATAGGGAACTCGTAACCTTGGCCGTCCTTGGTTTTCACACTTATTACAACGTCATCATATATATCTTTAATTATTTCCACATATTTTCTTGACACCTTTCTCCATGTCATATTAAATCTCTATAGTAACTCTGTCGTAGGTCTTTTCCAAGTCGATGAAGACCATATGGAGGTCATTCTTAACAATTCTAAAGGTTTTCATGAGTCTTCTTCTTAATATAACTTCAGTTGATGATCTCTGACATAAAACCAAATTGGCTATCCAAGACTCCGGATTCTCTTCTCAAGTGCACTTCAATAACTTTATCCTAAAGATTCTTCATGTGACTTATAAGTTTTATATCTCTATAGTTATTACAATTTTGGATATTGCCTTTATTTTTGTAAATGGGGGTTACAAAGCTTCTTATCCACTCATCAGGCATCTTCATTGTAATCATAATCTTGTTAAAAAGGTTAGTTAGCCAAGATACATCACCAAGCCCTGAGCTCTTCCAAACATCTATAGGGACATCGTCTGGGCCTGAAGTCTTTCCAGAAAAAAATAAAAATAAAAATAAAAAGAGAACTGAAATTTTGAAACAATTTGCTGGCATTATATTGATATGTAAATAAGTTATAACAAGATGATGACTTACACACTACATTCACTTGATTTTGTTCTACACTTCTGTTGTTCTTCCTTGTGATCTTGTCTCCGGTACCACTATTTAGAGAGAGGGATTGATTTACTAACCTAGAAACCCGGGGGGGGGGGTGATCCCCATTTGGCTGGGTGGCAAATTCGTTCTTTGGGCCACCCATCATGGACCTTGCTTGAAGACCCTGGTTGCCGGTCCATGATGGGCCTGGGCTTGGAGATTTGGCATTTTCATGTGCTGATCTTGGCTTGGGCTTCTTATTTGAACTAACTCCCAACCTAAATTTATCCTCTTAAAAAAAGGACCGAGTTTTCCGAAGCTGCATTACAACCTCAGGCAGGAGGGGAGAGAGAGGATGGGGAAGAGGAGTTCTATCTGGAACCGTCCCATCATTCAGCTACCGGTGAAGATAACTTCATCCAAAGGAAGAAAAAAAAACCTGAAGTTTATCGCATTTTCATGGGCTGGTTTTACCTCCTAATTGAACCAAAAAAAACCCCTTCATTCTTACTGTATAGGGCTCAAATTAGAAACCCTACTTACAAAATTTACCAGTGTTCTATGGATTCAATCACTTGGGGGACTCCTCACTGTTATAGAGAGGTTAATTCGGCAATGGATTGTCTAGAAAAGAAAAGTGTAATGCTTTAGGTTTTTTGTCTTAGGATTTAATAAGTCCTAGATTCATTTGCAATGAACTTACCTGGGACTTTGAGGCAAGGCTTTGTTATCGTTTTTTTTTTTAATTAATGTAATGTCAATAGTGGATTTCTATTTTCTTAGTTAAAATTTGGTGTCCTGATCTCTACTTATGACATTGTCGAAGGAAAAGTTTCAAGTTTCAATGTATTTTTATTTTTGAAAACGCCTGAATTATCTATGTACATCCTATCTTATTATTTTTAATATATCATTTATTGACTTTTAACCAAAAATAAATAAATAATTTAACATAAAAAATGGTAGTTTGGATTTTTTTTTTTTTTTAAATCGTAGTGAATGAAAAGCAATTTAGGAACTTTATATACTTATACTTCCATAATGATGGAGAAGTTTATCTGTAGTTTAGTTTGCTAATCTACACCTCTCTTTCTTTCTTTTATTTTTTTTTTTGGGTAGAAGCTAATCTACACCTATCTTGAGTATCGACTCTTGACACCTTAGGGGGATAATCTCTCTCTGGTATTTTGATTTAAAATATGACATTATTTCCATCAGTTAAAGGAAATAAGAAAGCATAAGACTCATTAATACCAGATGCATTGTGGTTCATAACCATATGATTGATTTCGATTAGTGGTGGAATTTGAACAGGGATTAATACTAATCTACCTACCAATGTTTTTTATTAATAGTATATTAGATATGTTTTTTTATTATTATTGAAAAGAAGAAAATTAGATTAAGTTAAACAGAGTTTTTTTTTTTTTGGGGTAAGGAGTTAAAACAGAGAGTTTCGAACATAGCATGTGGTTCTTTGATCACTACTTTCTTATCCATAGCGTTACCAAAAGAAAAAAAAAAGGAAAAAAGGTAAGGTAATCCATGGTCAAAAGATCTGTTGTCAAAAAAAGTTCCCTTTCATCTATGTTGCTCCATATC
>NC_056561.1:8548832-8551918 GCF_013358625.1 Macadamia integrifolia
TAAGAGAGAAATATGTAGAATAATTTGAATGTAGGGTCACTTAATTGGAAAAAAAAAAAAAAAAAAAAAAAAAAGATTAAATGAATTCCTATAGGTACTTTAAGATTTTGATCTACATTAGATTAGAATTGTTCTGAATTAGTTGAAATCGATTTCAAAAACCTAAGAATTGGTATCTTGTATCCCAAAATTCAGAGATAGCTAATCATGTCTTGAAAAAAATAACCCAAATCAAATTGTTGATTTTGATTGAATCAAATAGGAATCAATTTTAACCATTTAGAATTGGCCACTTCTTCTTTCTTAGAATCTATGGAGATCAATCAATCTTTTAAAAGTAAGATTGGACGGTCTAGATCAAATCAATTCTTGTATGGAAATCCAACTTATGGATGTAGACTAATTCCAAAACTGAACCAAATCAATTAAACAGATTCCAAACCGGATTCTGCTTACTTGAACCATGTTCATGATGGCTCCACATTTTAAGGGATCATAGGCTCTCATCTCATCTCATCACATAATAGACAATTTCAGCTTCTAGAAGACTTGCAATTTTTACAACCGAACAAAAGATAGAAAGAAAGAAAATAGCTTCTAGAAGTCTTCACACGTGTCACCTTTTACTCTCCCCAACAGCAATGGTGGATGTCAACCTCAAAGATGTAGCACTCGTATTCTACTGTGAAATGTGGACCTTTTAAGACTTTTTTTTGTTAAGAGTTAAACGAAGAGTAAAAAAAAAAAAAGAGATCACGGATCGCGCATGGGAAGAGCTTCTAGAAAGAATGAATCTAAAGCCAAATAAGCACAAAAGAAAGGACCGTTTACCGGATAGGGATCAGAATACTGGTTGGATTGGTTGACACGCCGTTGATATTTTAACGGCTGAATCATCTTATGAGCTTTCTTCGAAATCAATGTTTTAAAGTTCAAAGAAGACAATTGGTGAGATTGGTTGACACGCCGTTGATATTTTTAACGGCTCAATTTGAAACCAAAGTCAGATTAGGCAGATCCCGGTCCAACCATTGGACCTGTCTTAATTCTCTCCTAGAAATGTGAAAAAATGGCAGACCGGGATAAAACTTAATCAACCGTTTAATAAATAGTCTAGTGTCGAGCCTAGATCTATTATTATTCGACTATTCATAGTGTTTAATTGCATTAAAACGGAATCTCGATTGGGATTGACATCAACTGAGACCGGATCATTTTATAGCATGTTTATAGCTTGATCAACTTATTTATAATGCCTTAATTGTAGTTCATTTAAATATCGAACATGGTTTAATTATTCTGATTAACTTGACCCAATTTCATATTCATACTTGAGCAACCCATCAGTTGTAATTGTGTCTATGCTTAGCCTATGAAGCCCAATAGATTAAAAGAAATCTTAAATTGGTCCACACAAATTTTAGGGATCAGGGTGAGCTGGATAGGGGGATCAAATTGTAGAAACGTAATCCTAAAACGATACAGAAGATAATGGAAAAACAAGAACAAGCAATGGAGAATAGGACTACAATGCTCATTCTCACACCTCTCAATATTGCTCGCATTACAAAGAAAGAAACCTTACCAAAAAATATAACAAAAAAAACCCTAATCAGAAAAGTATAAAACTACCCTCAAATAAAAAATTCGAACAAGGTTGCGTCTCCCTACACCCCCACTATGCAAAGGACAACTCCCACGATTCGCTAATCTGCTAGTAGGATTGCCATTTAGCATATCAAGACATCTACATTAATACTCCTTACATTAAATCGTGACACAAAATCCAACACATCGTACACAAAACCAGATCCTATTATTAAACCCCGTACGTGTTTTGGAATCTAAAAATGGTCGGACCGTCCAGTCTGCCCCAGAAGTGAAATTGCCTTGGAGCGAAAGGTTTCTAGAAGAAGACTACGTCAGCACTAAGAAAGGACGAAGAGCTGTGTGTGGTTTCAGCTCGCTCACTGTTGCTCCCAAGCCGCAAATTTCAGTGAAAACCACGACGCGGTTTCGCTCAAACGGTGCGCGCTAGCTGAACCAAAACGAGTATAGGCGGGCGCCCACTGGTCTCTCTCTCTCTCTAAAAACTGAGTCTCTGGGGCTAAAGTCCAAAAGATCCCTCTCTCTCTTTTCTGTCTCATATACTCCATGAGTGAGTCGATACAAAGAAATCAAAGAACAGATAGATTCTCTTGGGACCTTGGGCCATACCTAACCTTATAAAAATCAACTTCCCTCTTTTTCTCCGTCAATCCATTTCACACATAATCCTCTTCATCTCCCTCTCCTCAGAAAAAAAAAGCCCCAAACGCCATTTCTCATCTCTTCTCTCCCTAATTGAATTCAAATAGAGTCGAGATATACTTACTTCAATGTTCGGAAGCTGCGCCATCGGAACTGGTACCGCGACACAATTCCTGACAGGAACCCGCTTGTCAACCGCAAGAACCTCCAGATCATCACCGACTGGGAGTATGTCTTTCACCGGCGCCGGCAGTACTAGATGTACGCCTAGGGTTACCGTAGAAGCGTTTGCGGAGACAACAACCGGAAGTAGCAACAGCAGCAGTTCGAGGAGAAGAATCGAGGCGATGAAACCAATGTCTGCGAATCTTTACGAGGTTCTGCGAGTCAAGGAAACCGCGTCCCAGGGTGAGATCAAAACTGCTTACCGTAGCCTCGCTAAGCTCCATCACCCGGATGCGGCGACGTCGGGCTCCGATGCTAGCGATTTCATAGAGATCCATAAAGCTTACGCCACTTTGTCCGATCCGACGGCTAGAGCTCGTTACGACCTCTCTATCGGCACTCGACGACATTTCAGCTTTACCTCTTCCTCCTCCTCCTCCTCCGCCGCCACTGCCGGTGGTACTCGCTCTGGTTTCGTCGTTGGTAGGACCAGAAGGTGGGAAACCGACCAGTGCTGGTAACTGGTAGCGGTAGGTGCGGTGCATCTGTGACGATTGGACCTGTGGGCTCTGGCCTTACACGTGTCGGGATCCTACTGACGATGCCCCTGCCACTTGTACAAATATCTGATGACGTGGCACGAGATCAACTACCCCCTTTTTTTTTTTTTT
>NC_056561.1:8551938-8558203 GCF_013358625.1 Macadamia integrifolia
TTTTTTTTTTTCTTCTCTATGAACCAAATATTTTCGGGTTCTTTGGGGATGTAAAACTGAATCTGTTATTCTGTTCAACAATCTCCGGCACAGATTTGGTTCATCAATTTTTTACTGTTCATATTTATATATCTCCCGAAAGGAAAACTTCATTAATTCTTCTCTTCTTCTTTCTCTTCCCTCTTTTTTTTTCCAAATCAAAACCTGGGGAATTTTTTTATTTTTGGGGGGGTTGGGGGTGGATGGGGTTGTTAAGTCAATTCTCATGAGTTCATACAGATTTGGGAATCATAGACGAGAGCAAATATTTTATTTTTCATTTCCTTGTTTCGGCGTGATACAGGGAAATCATTCAAATACTTCAACCTTTCTCGACTTGAAAATTGTAAAAAAAGAAAGAGTAGTGAAAGATAAGTTCTCCTTCCTTGATACAGACGTTGTATCTATTATAATCTGAATGCTTCTTCAATTGGTCTAATATTGTTTAATCTATGGATTTTATTGGGCGCAGAGCCAGATATTCTACAAAAGCTAGGGTAAGATTCAAGATTCTGGGTCCAAGAAATCCAACTACTACCAATTTAGTACTCTAATAAGCAAGGTTGGCAGAGTTTTGCAAATTGTAAGTTTTGGAATTGGGAGAGAGTTTTCTGAGCAAGAGAAAGAGGAATAGAGGAGCTCATCAATGACGTGCCACAAAACTGTATCATTAGATTAAAAAGCATGGCATGGAGCAAGGTTATGAAAATCGGAATTGGGATCAATTTATCAGTTTGGAGTAGGCTGGAATCAGTCTGAATTGTATGAGTCAGTCATGGCCGATTTTTGACTGATCCAATTCCAATTTTTGAAACAGTGGCAACTACCCCCCTAGCTGTTTCTTCTGTTCCTCAGCTCTCCGCTGGGCAGTTTGTTTTTTCTGAAGGGCTTTGTGGGTGCTAAATGCAGAGCTGGTTGTAGTCTTTGTCTAGCCTTCAATGAGGCTGAGGATGAGTCATCTCTTTGTTCTCTGCGCTGGATTGGGCTGTCTGATCACTGGCTACTGATGATATTCTTTGTTTGTCTTCTTTCATTTGATAGTGTTTTATTTCTGTATATTCCTAGGAGCTTGAATTGTGAAGGGGCAGAGCCCTTTACATTTTTTGGATGCACCCACCTCATTTTCTTGTAAACCCTGCCTGTTGAAGGTTAGGAACTCTTTGTTCACTTTCAATAGATCACTAGGTGGAGGAGTATCTCTGCCCTTGTTTAATTCAAATAAATCAATAAATAAATAATAGAACCTCGATGACTATTTTTGTTGGACTCAAACATTCATCACAGAAAAGTTGAGATGGTGTCAACGACTTAAAAAAAAAATGTGTATGTGCATTGAATATTACTCAGGTGCTTTTTTTTTGTATAGAAGACTTGTGGGATTGCGCCCCTTGTTCCACGCCAACTGCCTTTTGACACTGGATCACTATTAGTTAAAACGGGAACGGCAAAAAAACGGAAATGTACGATACAGATTTTAAACAGATAAAAATGATGAACGGTATGGTCAAAAAAACAGGGAATGGCAAATGGACGTAAATGAACGGTACGAGTATTAAACTTGTAGTTTTCAAAAAAACGAAACCAAAAAAACGGTAGTATACTTATGCAATTTGAGAGATTATTACTTGTATACATACATCTAATATTCCAAAAGCTTTAAGAATCCCAAGATAAAATAGCACAATGGGCTACAAGAAAATGAGATGTTACTAGCTTTAGCTTCTCCTTATTCAATGGGCTATAAAACGATGAGATTTTTTTTTTCTATAGATAGTATGGAAGTTAAAAACAAAATACCTAGTACCATTTTGTCTTCACTCTTCACTTTTACTACTATTTTTTTTTTTATAAATTAATTAATTTTTTTAATAAAATTCCTTTTTTACCCTTAAAAAACGGATACGCATTTAAAACGGCCGTTTAAAACGGATTCTTTTGCCGTTTCCATTTTTTTCTGGATTGTATAATAACATACGGAAAAACGCGTTTTAAACGGCAAAAAAAGGGAAACACGTTTTAAACGCATTTAAAACGCGTTTTAACTAACAGTGCACTGGATGCGATGCAGTATGCCTTCGCCGTCATTCTCTATTCTTCTGTACCAATGCACCTTCTCATCATCTCACAACAATCTTTGGCGGCACCAGACTCTTTTCTCCCACCCCACCCCACCCCACCGCATCGCATAGCACACATGCAATATAGACTTTGCCGGCACCACATTCGAACACAAACACACACACACACACACACACGCAATAGACTAGATCCAAACAAATAAAAAAAAAATCCATAGGAAAACAAGTCAAGGAGGACTACCCAATCTAATCTGGTCGACTAAAAATTTTGTCTCATGTCTTGTTGGACGGGACAAAGTGGACCACTAGATCCCCTCCTTGCATGTCAAGTTCAAGCACAACGGGAATATGCTGATGAGTGACGAATAAAGTTATGAAACTTCTCATGAGAAAGAATAAATTGAACTTGGAGTCTGAAATTTGAAAGTGGAACATCCAAACCTTATATTGTCTATATGACTATATTAGTTTGCAATGTAACAGAATCAGACAAGTCGCTAGGATACAACTGTTTAGTAGCAATTTTCCTTCGAAATATATAACTCTAAATATCAACCCTGATAATTTACCAAATATATTCCAGACCACCAGACCAATCAAAACAACAATATCTGTTGACATATACACTGACAGAAAATTTGGGGTATAAACTAACAGTTCCAAAGTTATCAGCTCCAAGTATGTTAAAACTGCAAAAGCTGCCATACCCTATCAAGAGCAGGATTGAAATGATGGAAGAAAGAGGAATAAAAGAATGCCTGCAGCAGTGGTAGTCTATTTTCCCCAACTATATTTGAAATAAATAAAGAAGAAGAAAGAACGCCGGCAGCAGTGGTTCTCACTCATCAGAGAGAAGACGCATCCAGTCTTCCGCAGGGATTCTCACTTTTCAATAAACAACAATACAGAAAAGATGTTGATAATGTAAAAGAACCGATGAAAAGGGAAGGCTAACAACCAAGCAATCTTAAACTAATCTACTTTACATAATCACAACATATTTCAAATTATGCAGTAAAAGTACCTATTGAAGAAATTCCCACATAATATTACTATACAAACCCGCTACACACCCCCCCCCAATTATATATTTTTTGAAAGAAACAAAAATCTCCCTACAGATATCCTGCACACCTAACAGGGAAAGGAATCATTTACAGGCCATCAACATGGAGTTGATGATATGCATGACAATGTGCATGCTTGGGACATCATTTGGACTCACAGTCGGTAAGGTGACATGATGGGCCAGTATTTGATAAACCTGCTCCAAAATGGGCCTCACATGCATTGCTATCATCGAGTCTGTTGGGATAATGGCAACAGCCACGAATGTCATCCATGACAGTTTTCGCGATGTTTCTGTGCTGATATCGTAGGCCAACTGCTGGAGAAGGGAAAGCAGAACTCTTTGACTCAGAGGCTGAGGCACCATTGACATGATGCCTTTAAAATCAACCTGATGAAGGGGTAGAGAAGAACCAGTAACATCAAATTAGAAGCCAGAAAACACAATCAAAATGGTGGTTCCATTAGCAGTAGTAGCTGAAATCAGTAGCCAGAAAGCATATAATAGAAACCAAAACACTGTAAGCTGATACAACAGTACCAGCAGGAGCCCAACAGATAGGGATGGGTAAATCAGCATCAGGATTAAAAAAGAAAAAAACATGAAATTAACACTATAATTGTGGCCTTCATTGTTTACACGATATCTCAAAAGACTAACTAGTTAAAATAAACTAGAGAAAGAAAAGCTGGATGAAGGAAGATGGAAATTTTTAGTCAGAAGAATACTCTCAAAAAACAATTCATCAGACTTCACAAACTATCACAGCGATAATCAATGTTCTACATCTGCACAACTGAAAAATTGAAATCCACGTACATGATATTGAGTCCTAAAATTACAGTAATCAAACAAATTCTAGGCAAACTTGATATGAACTCCGGTGCTTTCTTGGAGACCTCTCCCAGCAATATTATTAACGATGACGCTGGAGACACACACACGTGCACGTGCGCACACGCACATGCACACGCGCACACACTCTGTAAGGTTCAATAAAAAAAAGTGTCCCTGTAAGGAAAGTGAACCCCTCACCCATCATGATTCACTCAACCAATTTCACAAGCAGAAAAAGTATCTAAAGCATATTCCAGTAATTACATTAACAGATCCCTTGTATTTATGTAAATATACCTACATATTTCTTCTACAATGTGATAATAATCATGTTAGCTAAACTGTGGGTAAACTAATCACCGCCCTGTCTGTAATATATGACTGGATGCAACACGCACCTGAGAACATAGCCATGATACAATAGAAACATCACTTCTTTGCAAAGCTGCAGTGAATGCTTCCTCAAATTTGCATTCAGATATCAATCTTGACAGCTCTTTGGTAGGATCCAAAGGTGCCTCAACCTGTTGCACAGACATGGCCTGCTGAAAATAAGAAAAGCATCTCCAGAGCTAATAATACTCAAAATCTGATACATCTTGGAGTAAGAACTCACTTTACAACTAAAAGGAATAACATACAAGAGACGAGAACAAACCATCTCATGTTGACCACCTAAAGGACCATTGCTTATTTGCGTAACCAAAGGATTTACTGCCTTTGAGTTTGCTCCCGCAGCTGCAAGAGCTAAAAGCTTACGCTGGCCATCAGCAATCTCTCCAGTCAAGGTTTGAGTAACAGATGATGCTGAATTGACCGCATCCTGCAACGTCAATTTTACAATTATTATTAAAATGAAAAAGAAAATAAAACAATGTGATGTATAGCCTCCTTTGTACATGTTTGAGTGGGATCCTCACCCATTCCCTTATTAAACAATCAATCGTATGATCTTTCAAAGAACAGTAGCAGAAAATAATTTGAGAATATGTGAAAAAAAAGGTGGTCTGGTCAATTTCCTAAACTATAGATGAATTGTAGACTAAGTAGGTACATGTGCTAAAGGAATCCACATTCATCACCTATCTCAAACGAAATATGAATCAAGGCATCAGCACCTCTGCAGCCTCATTTATAGCACCTGGCACACCATCCACAGTAAGCATTAATGCATTACCCATGCACTCCAACAACCCTCAGAATTGCATTGCGAGGGTATAATATAATTGCGGCTGATCTATAATCGAATAAGCATTATCCGTGCACTCCAAAACCCTAGTTCTGAGTCGCTATGGGCACAACAAAGCAAGTAAAATCCAATTACAAGGAAGCAGTGGGCAACTCTGTCATCATTCTGTAGTTCACAACCATTGAAACAAAGGAGGACAGCAATAAGGACTAACTGGTAATTAGAGTTGAAAATGAAGGGATATTCTGGAATTTCAGAACAAAGAGTGGAATTATGAAGTCTCACTTAATAAAGAACTTAATTGTAATACCAAGAAAATATATCTTCAATAAGTAATAGAAGAAGAATTCTTCCTCACGATAAAAGCAGTAAGCCAGCAGTAACACAGATGGATTCCGGTTGGGAAAAATTCAATTGATCCAAGAACAATGTCATTGAAATTTCACGAGAGGATTGTTAACCCATCGGTCTCTAATCCCCAAACAATAATCCACCAAACCAGCAGCCTGAAAGCTGAAATAACTACTCTGAAACAGTACCAGGCAGCACTGTAGCAACCAGGTATTGAAAGATCGGGCTCGTCTCCAACGACTTCTCATGGAGCGACATGTGGACTTTTCCTAATCCGACGACCATAAAGGATCAACCCATTTTGGGTACACTCAACACTCAAACCTGATCCAGCGATGAAAAAAACATTCAAACCGATACAGATTTTCAGGAATGGACTTCATCTTCCTCAAACGAGGGTTTTCCAGAAAATTTGAGCTTGTGCTTTGGGTCGTTCTTGTTTTCTCTAAGCAGAATCGGAGAATCGAGATTTCGAATTCTCAATTCCAGATGCAGATGATTTTCAGAGTTGGGTTTCAATTTCCACTTCCATCAAAGGTTTTGCTCATGAGGAAACCAATCCAAACCCTAATCCTCCCCCCAATCCAACTCTTGTACCAGTGGTGAAGAAGAAGAGGAATCTCCCAGGTACGCCAGGTGATCTCTAGCCACTTAGCTAGCCAAGCAATTTTCCTTTCTTTCTTTCATTTTTTTTTTTTTTTT
>NC_056561.1:8558223-8665017 GCF_013358625.1 Macadamia integrifolia
GTGGGGTTTAGGGAGTCAATTTCTACGGCTTTCTACTAACGGGTCACTTTTTAATTAAACAAATCCACAATCTCATAGCCACAAACCGATTCTTCAATAAAGGGTTTCAGAGAGACTAGACTTGCAGCTTCATTGGTGAGGGCATAATCTGCCATGGAAGCTCAGGCAGACGACGAACAAGGAAAACGAGCCCGATCTGGTTACGGTTTCCGAAATGAGGGAGCAAAGTGCAAGTGCAATCAGCTCTGACGTTAGGGAAAGAGGGAAAGAAGGAAAGAGATGAAGCTTGAGGGAAAGAAGCTTCAAGATGAAGCTCGAGGGAAAGAGGGAAAGAGGGAGAAAGTTGAGTTCCGATATTGGGGTTTCAAATGGGAGGGAAAGAGACCAAGAGTCAAGATCTGATATGAATTTGTCACAGGTTAGATCTTCATCAGATAGGGTTTCTCTCTCCCCCCTCACTTTTCAGCAGGTTTTTGGGTCAAATTTTTTACATCCATTGGATTAGAAAAAATGACAGGTGTCACTCTCCCTGAAGTCGTTGGAGCGTCAGTCGTTGGAGACGAGCCCAATCTGGTATTGTATGGACTTCAATCTCACACTCACAAAAATGGGGTTTGTTGGAGATAAATTCCAGGGATCAAGCGCCTAGGGCGGTAACGACCAATGCCCAGAATCTCAGACTGAAAGAGCAGCAACCAAGAGATATTGATCCACTCCTGTTGTCCTCATAACCCACGTCAGAAACAGAGTACAGGTAGTAAAAGGGAAAATAATGGGAAGAACAAGAAGAGAGAAAATAGAAGTAAAGGGAGGCGAAATACAGCAATTGGTTAAGGTAAGAATCAGACACTGAAACAAGAGGAGAATGCAGAGGCTAATTGATTTCAGGATCAGAAAATAAGGAGAAGAAGGCACTCGACCAACATGGTTGCACACAACTCAACAGCTGAGAGGCTAATCCAACTCAAATATTCATTCCAGATCTCTTATCTCCATCATAGAAAACTTAACACCAAAATAGAAACCTCATACACATCTACTTTCCCAACATAATAATAAATAAAAGATTACAACATCATGCCCAACCAACCATCATTAGACCAAAATCCTGATTTGGGTCGAGTCTGCATCAGTTTGAATTTCCAGATCAGGCCATGCCGATGCAGCCATAATAATGCTATTGCATCAATCCTCCCCCTCAGAAAAGAACTCAGCTCCAAGATTGGATGGGGACCAAGAATACCATCTGATTCAACTCAATGGAGGAGAAGTAATCCAATTATCTGTTTAAGCTTAGTGGCCACCGCGCTTGAAGGAATATGTATTCCCATCACATAATGTTCCATATTTTTTGTCGAACAGCCGCGATCTCCAAAAAGAAGAATGTAACAATGCTATAGAGGTAAAAGTCACATTGAGCTATATCTATCAAACCACCAATAGAGTATGTGAAGAAACACCTATAATTAATTTTGAGATTGGGTTGTTTACCCACGCAACCTCAAACGATTGGGATGTCGCTCTGCCTTCAATCCAAGCTTGTGACCGACATCTTCAGAAACGACATTGGTACAACTACCGCCATCAATTACCATAATGCACAAATTGTCGTTCCATCTCACTCTAGTCAAGAAAATGTTGTTGTGACGGTATCCTCTTCAGAAATCTTGTGCACCCAAAGGAGGACGAAGAATGTAGCAAGACTATTGCAGCTCTCCATCATTGTCACCATCGTTGACCTCACTAGGTTTACACTTCGCCTCCAAATATATGAGCTAATTCTTCAGTTGCCCCTCCGAAGCAGTAACTATGAGATCATCCTTATCAACAAAGGCGACCAAATGATTAGAACACTAAGCAGAAAAATGAATTTATCCCTTGCACATGAAGCACGGTATCTTAGTCTGTGGCTTCGAAGGGGGTTTGTTAGAACAACGACCATGAGGTGGTGAGTTAGTGTGGTTTCACCGTGATGATGCTATAGAAGTACTTACTTGCGGCTTACTAAATGAATTCTCCGATTGAAGTGGATGCCTAATTGTACTATCACCGCCGGAGAAATGTCTGTGAAGCTCATCCAATTGCACGGCTTCTTCAAATTCTCCTCTACCTAATATGCTACCTGCATGACAGCCTCCTTCGTAGGCCAATCTAGCACTGATCTAAGGGTGCAAACTGTTTTGATATTGTGCCGCTAAAACCTCTTCATTCCACTCAAAATCAAACCTCTCAGTGCAAATTGTTTTGATACTGTGCCACTAAAACCTCTTCGTTCCACTCAAAATCAAACCTCGTGACTACGACAACGGGGTCGGCCACATGGATCCTTGCTCTCCATTCAGCTCTTTTCGAAGTCATATAAGAAACAGGGCCTAAGCTAAGCATGTATTTCTTCACCACTTCCCTTATGGTTATTTAGGTATGATTGTAGTTCTTTTGGTTCCCTCAATCTGAATCAAGTCACTCCACCGTAGGGGGCATCCTAGGCCTCCGTTGGACATGGCCATGCTACCTCAAAAGACACTTTCTAAGCTTTATAATGAATCAGAGCTACTCCTAACCTAGCTCTAATATAGTCATTTCTTACTTTATCCTCCTTAGTTTTCCCACACATGCATCTCAACATCCTCATCTCCGCTACACATAGTTTATTTATATAAAACTTCTTGATTGCCCAACATTCTGCACCATATATCATAGCTAAACAATAACAATCCTATAAAATTTTCCTTTAAGATTTAAAGGAATGCACCGATCACACAACACTTCTCCACTTCATCCACCCTATTTTAATCCTCTAGGCAATGTAATCTTGTATGTCAACTTCTTTACTTATGATAGATCCCACTCACTTCTAGGGATCTCTCTCTCACCAACTTTCATCTCCTAATTATCCGTCCTAGAATGGCTAAAGTTACGCACCATATATTCTATCTTGGTTTTACTTTTCTTCAAACTTTTTTATTCCAAGGCTGATCTCCATAGTTCCACCTTGGCGTTAATTTTTATTTTTCTCTCATTCACCAAAACAATATCATCAGCAAAAAGCACAAGGAACCTCATCTTAAATGTCTCTGGTTAAGTCATCCATGATAAGCACAAACAAATAATAGCTCAAAGCTGATCCTTGATATAACCAAATTGTAATTGGGAATTCACGACCTTCACCCCCCACAATTCTTACACTCATCACCACACCTCATACATATCTTTAATTATGTCCACATATTTACTTGAAGCACTTCTCTTCTGTAGTACTTGCTAAATTAACTCTCCAAGGACTTTGTCATATGCTTTTTCTATGTCAATAACGACCATATGAAGATCCTTCTTGCAATATCTAAATCTCTATATGAGTCTCCTAAAAAAGTGAGTAGCTTCTGTCATGGATCTTCCATGGATAAAACCAGATTGTTTTTAGAAATAGTAGTTCCCTTTCTCAGGTGGGCTTCAATGATCCTTTCCCATAACTTCATCGTATGACTCATTAATTTTATGTCTCTATAGTTATTGCAACTCTAACTATCACCTTTATTTTTGTAAATCGGGACAACAATGCTTCTCCTCCATTCATTTGGCATTTTCTTTGTGGTCATAACCTTGTTAAACAACTTTGTTAACCAAGGTAAACCACAACTTCCCACACTCTTCCAAACTTCAATAGGAACCCCGTCTAGTCCTGGTGTCTTGCCTACCTTCGTCTTTCTTAAAACTTTTTTTACTGCTGAGATCCCCTACAATTTCTACAGTACAAATCCTTGCAATCGGGTCCGAGCCGGAAAAACCCCAAAAAGTGGTTGAGTTTCTGGGTTTACCACCAGAAACTGACCACCGAAAACATAAGGTGGATCCGATGACTTGTTTCCAATGAACCCTGAGCTCTAAGGTGGCTACTGTCCAAGCCACTGCATTCACACAGGGTCAATCCGGTGACTTGAACCCTGGATCCGGTGACCTGCTTTCAATGACTTGTATAGAACTGTCAATTTTGACTGTTTTTGTACTTTTGGGGGGAAGCCTTGTGGGTTGCCCCTAGATGTTTCTTAATTTTGCATGCATATCTACGCCATGAGGTGTTAAGATGACAAATGTAGCCTTCTAACGCCCTATTACTCAAGATGTATCCATTAAATAGGTTGTAGAAGTACTCTTCCAACCTCTTCTCAATGTTCTCATCCCTTATTAGTACTCTACCATCCTCACTTCTAATGTATCTAACATTGTCGAAATCTCTAGTCGTCATTTCCTCTCATTTTAACTATCTTATGGATAGCTTTTTCCCCATCCTTTGTGTTCAGTTTATTATGAAGATCATCATATTTCTTTGCCCTTGTTTTCCTCACAATCTTCTTAGCTTCGTTTCTGGAAAGTTTATATCTTTCTAAATCCTCCACGTCTTTAGTCCTTTGCCATGTTTTAAAATAATTCTTAGTCTTGATGACTAATTGGACCTCATTATTCTACCAACAAGTCTGCCTAGGGGTATGATGTATACCTTTTGATTCTCCTCGAAGATCTTTAGCAACCTTCTTAAAACAAGCAATCACCTCGTCCCACATTGCATTAGGGACACTCATTTTAACCTCCACCACCTAATCTTAGAGAAAATAGGCTCTCCTGCCGCCCGTTTCTACTTTATGAGGCACATGTCCAGGACCACCATTCTACGTTGAGTGGTTAGCCTCTCTCCTAGAATAGCTTTACAGCCCTTTCAAAACAATATGTCGGGCCTTCTTATTAGGAAGAATCTATTTCGCTGATACGATCCCAATTTAGTAACTAAATGCTCCTCTTTTTTTGAAAAAAATGTTCACAATGGATAAGTCATAAGCTACTGCAAAGTCTAAAACAGAGACCCTCCTCATTCCTTTCTTCAAATTCATCCTCCATGTACACCTTCATAGCCTCTACGATCTCTCGCTGCATGTCCATTCAGATCACCTCCTATATAATATTTTCTTCCTAACTAAAACATTGGACTAGTCTATCCATGTGTTCCCAAAATTGTTCATCCAATCCCACTTAGGGTGTGTAACCGCTAGTTATTTGACAACTTTTTTCTCCAACACAAGCTTGATGGATATAATCATATCTCTAATTCTCTTAACATCCACCACATAATTCTTTAGATCTTTGTCCACTATTATACCCACTCCTCCTCTATTACTTTGATCTCCTGTATACCAAAGTTTAAAGTCATCCAACACCTTAGATTTTTTACCCTTCCATCTAGTTTCTTGAAAGCAAGCAATATTAATCCTCCTCATAACATCTATCAACTCTAAACTCTTACACGTTAAAGATCCAATGTTCCAAGATGCTAATCTAATCCTACTTGTCACCGCATCCAGACGACGACGTGATGTGTCACTTCCAGGGGAGGACCTAGGAAAATGATGATAGGGCATGATACTACAGTAGAAAAGTACTCATAAAAAGGATCCATGCAAAAAGGGACTGGCTGAATACAGTAATAAGGTGCTGGCTACCTACCTAAGGCACCATATATAAATATAAATATGGGCAAGAGAATGCTAACCAGTCGTGTGGCTACTACACCAGTATGCAGGCCAATGGAGAGCAGGCTAGGCATTGACCACATGGGTGCAGGCATTCCAGGACTATAGCGTCACTATCAATCCTTCTGCATCACTATGACTCCAATGGCATTCTGAGTCCAACAACTCCGTCGAATCTTCGGTGACAGGTATTTCCTCTTCTCGGTTTTTTTTTCTTTTCTTTTTTCTACTTCAGTTCTTCCTCTTCTCCTGTTTTTTCGTTTTCACTATCTTTCTTTTCTCTCCCTTCTTCATTGCTTTTTCCTTTCCTGCCTCTTGGTTACGTGAATGTTTTTTCTTCTGGAAAATAATCTGTAGAGGTTGATCTTATGACAAGGACATGGTTTCTTTGTGCTTTTTTCATAATTAAATTTAATTTACCCCATTGAATGTAAAAGGTTGTTGTAGGGAATAGATAGTTTCTTAAGGTGAAATCTCTGTAAATTGGGTACACAAAAGGTACTCTTTTAACCATTTTTTTAGCTTTCACTCATTATGGTTGTGTTCCTATGTCTTTTGAGATAAACAGCAATTTAATCTACTAAAATTCTAGGGTACATAGATGGTAGAAGATATACTTAATTTCTTGATTTGAAATTGCATGTGGGTCTATATGGATGTGATGAATTGTGCAAACAATCAAGCATTTCCAGGTTTAAGTTTACCTCCTATCTATGCGTATATTATCTTAGTTTTTGACAGTTTACGTTGATTTATGTTTGTTGCTTTACTTTTTGATGAATACACGTATATTATATCCTACACTTTGTGATGCAATCCCAAGTTCAATAACCCTGATTATGGGTTCACTACAGACCCACGAGTGATAAATACCTACAATTGAAATAGTGGCAGTTTCGTAAATATTTAAAACATCTAATACTCTTCTTGGAAGAGATAAATAGGAGTTGGGACAAATCAGTAAATTTAAAGAATGATTCTTGAATTTTAAACTAGTAGGGGACAAACAGCATGAACCCTAAAGAAGATAGAATTTGTGAATGTAAATAGCAACCTTCGTTAGTTGTAGATAGGAAATATATCATCTTCTACCTTGTAACAGGAAGAGCGACCAGTCACAATAGAACCAGGTTAGAGAAAAATTGATCAAACTTTCTCCAAGGGGTTCAATTGATCTGAAATTTAAGGGATGGTTCTGCACTAGTAAACCTCTTGAATGCAAGTGCTACTCAGATCTGTTAATCAGTTATTGAGTGAAGTAAAATTGTTGAACTTAACTCTGGCAGGAGAACTCAGAAGCACATTAGATGCAGGATCGGTTCTCACTGCTCAAGGGTTTGGTTTGTCAATGGGTAGGCAACACACATCCAGAACCTTAGGTAGGAAGGAGTTGTATCGATGGAGATCAATCCAACTGATATGAGCCTGGTTTTAATAAGCTATTGCAACAAACATTTCGAAGATGAGATTAATAACAGAGAAGGGAAAGGAACGATTGAATCAAACCTGGAATCAAGTGATTTGAGCACAGTAACCAACAGGTAAACCCAAAGAGCAATTTCAATTCAACCTCCTTAATCGTGAGGTACATTCATATATACTATATAAAGAGGATAACAAACTCCCAATCTTCTACATTCCTAATTATATCCTGAAACTAAAACAAAATCGTAACTCAACTCTATCTCCTACAATTCTATCCACATGAATTTAAAAAATAAAAAATAAATAAAATAAAAAAAAGCCATAAGCAGTTAAATAAAATCTCTCTATGTGACTGCATCACTTTGTCTATTATATGTTCATTTTTTCATATTAGGTCATTACTAGCATAATTATATCCTATCGCACTAATATGGCTTCTATCGTGATTCTTGATGTGGCTAAAATGTTGATTTTTGAATCTTGATGTAGCATATAAGCATAATTATATCATATTATTATTGTTATACTACATATAATGCTTTCAACAATACATATATATATATATATATATTGCAAGCCTAGGGCGCCTTAAGCCCCTTAACAACGATGATAAATAATCTAACAAAAAGACACGAATAAAATTAGGTAAAGAAAACATCAAAAGGGGAAAAAAGAAAGAAAAGTCTAGAATGGGATGGCATTAACTTCAGGCTTGTTAGTACTCAAAATACTATATTTTAAAGCCCTGATACTTGAATTTCTTGAGCATTCTCATCATCATTCTCCTTAGTTTTTTAAGCAAGCAAAAAAATATCATTATGTTCAGCTAAATCTTCCCTTTGAATTTGCCCATTTTCAGAAAGCTAGCATCTCTTTTGTTGTAACCTTCATTATGTATCTTTATCATTTTGTCTGCCATGAGTCCAGCACATGAACCATTTCTTTAGTTGCTGGACAATTTAGCCTGTGCTTATCAAATCCCTTATATTTATCAAGTATTAAAACAAACACTTAGGCGACAAATGACAATAGATCAATCAGTCAAAGAGGTGACGATATTCATGTGTCATTGTAATTCCCACTTTGGTTTTTTCTTGTAGGGCTTATGTACTCACCAACTATGAATGAGGATAGGATTTTATTTCAACATTGTGTTCACTCCTTTCATTTGCCCTGGTAAAATCTCTTATTCTACATACAGATGCTCAAACAAAAAACTGGATACACCAAAAATCAGCATGAAGCCATTGGATCTATTACTTAATTTCGAAGGCTTGTCATAATCTAGAAACTATTTTGACTATTTAAACAACCAGAGAATATAGGATGGGAAAAAGATTGTCAAGCTGGTGTTTCTTGTGATTAATCTCTAGATTGAGACCCGTCGAATAGTAGGCACCAAACCTCTTGTCATGAGGTATATGTAAGTAAAGAGGACCCTAGACTCGAGAAAGTATCTCTAGTATATACCCGAGATACAGAGGCCATTACTAAATAAATAATCCGTTTCAAGATAAGGTGTTTCTTTGAGAACTCCTCAGAAAAATGAGGTACAAATCACAAAGTGAAAGATAACCCGATAAACTAGTATGCATATCAGTGCACATACCCTCAAAGCAATAGCCAATGGAGAATGTGCAGACTCAAACTGCTGCTGAACTGCAGCGGCATGTTCAACCATCCCTTTCTGAAATGCAGCATCAACTTGCTCAAACATGGCTTTGCATGACATCTCAAATGCTGGAATTACTGAAGCTTCGAAGCTAGATCTTAATGCATCCTGCATGTTTCAATCATAAATAATTATTTCCTCAAGTGATACCACAAACATTTAATGTACATCACTCAAAAGAAAACCATTTTTTCTCAGGCAGTAAGTGGTGATTCTACAGATACTGAATGGAAACAGGGGCTGAAGACCACGTTCAGAGATGAACTACAAAAAATTTAGAGTAATTTACATCCCCCTCCCCTGAACTTTGCTCTTATTACATCCCCTGTCAGATGACGCTGCTAGTACATTGTCAGTTTTAAATGGTAAAAGACGATTTTAGTCCATATCTTTCTTATTTTATACAAAAAGCAAAAACCCCACCAACCCTTAACCATTGGATCCAGAGCACGATTTGCTTCCACAGTCGTCTCCAACTATCTCTTCGGTTTCTTCATCTGATCTTGACACAGGTAAGAGCCCTCCATGAAACAGGGTTTCTTGTTTCACCTATTTTTAATGTGCAATTAAGCAATTTTTGTTGTTGCAGGCAACAGGGTTGTTTTTCCATGACAGGAGCACGACCTTGGGGACATTAATGGGAGTAAGTTTCCCACAAATTGTTGTCAGAGTTCATTCACAGAGAGAGCAACGTCGGCGCTGCCATTTCCGGTGGTGAAGGTGGTGTCGCCACCGCTGCCTTCAACTGCCGTGGTAGGGGGAAAGGTAAGAGGGTAGCTGCAACGGCTACGGCAGCAGGTGAGAAGAAGAGGAGAATGCGAAGATGGTGGTGGAACAATTCAGCGAAGCCTGTCTCGTTGGCCGACTTCCTTGAGGTTGAACGCAGATTAAGGGATGGGGCATTTTACATTTACAAGCATCATTGGCCGACTTCCTTGAGGTTGAACACATATTTGGGGATGAAGGATTTTACGTTTACGAGCATACCAATCACCAATTTGTTGCTTGCGGATGATTGAGAGAATACAAATGAAAATATCCTCACCAGTCCATCACCATTTGGTTCGTCACAGTCACATACAGAGACACAATCACAAAACGGAATCTAAAACTAAAGAAGATGAGAAAGGACATTCTCATTTTTGGTCCTTGGGAGAAGCAGAAAAATATGAGGAAGAGGAAAAGAAAATGGAAGAGGAAAGAGCAACCTGGTTGCCATTGTTCCGGACAAGAAATCCCTCCCAATGATGAGAGGAGCAATTCAGAAAGGGAAAAATCTGGTGAAAGTCTTTTAAGAAGGGCAAACTGGGTATTATCAAAATATTAGTTTAACTTAACAGTATAAACTTAATGGTGTGAGTATTTTAGTAAAAACTAACATACTACAAGGGAGGATTATGTGATTTCTGAAAACACAGGGGAAGGGGATGTAATAAGAGCAAAATACAGGGGAGGGGGATGTAAATCACTCAAAAATTCAATACATAAACTGAAATCATATCTCAGTTCGATTATAAGCATCATCCAGGGACACGTAGAGCAACTTCTGAAAATTCAGATGAACCACCATGTTCCCTACTGGGCCTCCTCCTCAAGCTTGATTCATTTGTAAGGCAATACAGGTACTCAACTAAAGGTGTGGTTACCACTAGTGCTTTTGAGTCCATTAGGAAAGACAATCCAGGTTAAAATAAAAGGCAATGCCATTTTGACTATTCAAACAACTGATACTCAAAATCAAAGGAAGAGTCCCTGCCAAATTGAAAATTATACAATCAAGATAAATTTTATGCAAGTGACCTAATGCATTGAGAAAGGAACCACCTGAAGAGCTTGCTTTCCAGAAGTTTGAAATTGAGCTTGGATTTGCCTAGCAACTGTAGCTTCAAGTTTTGAATGAACTGATTTTTCCAACTGACTCACAGCCTTGTCTCCAACCCCTCTCTGCAAAACAAGCTTTAATGAGATTCGAAGTTTCCAATAGGGCAGAGGAATGTTGAAAGGGGGGGATTAGTTTGTGGGGCTTCTCCCCTGCACACGAGAGCTTGGGGTGGGGGGGGGGGGGTGAGAAAACAGCAAATCAAAGGCACTCATATTAGCAAAAAAGAAGTTAGTAGCACTTTCAGCCTGATTCTATCAAGGTGGTTACCTAGTTTGATGTTACGGGCAAGATAGATGACTGCCCTACAAGATGGTACTATATGATGCATATAGATTATAAGCACCAAAATAGATAAGCTCAAATATAACCTGTAGATCTTAAGAGATTTCCATCTTATGGTTAGCTCCTTGGGTTAAGTTCTCTAGGGCTGCTTCTAGTAGTTGGTGTTTGTGTTGTATATTATGGCTTTGCCTCTTTCTAATTTTTACCACATAAATAAATTGTAACTTATTGATTTAAACTATTAAAGCATTGAATTCGGATCTATAGGGACACAGTATTGCATAAATTGAAAACCATCAATATAGTGATAAGGTCACATTCCTACGTTCACGTTGTTAGAGGATTCCTATGTTCATGTTATAGAGGACTCCTTAGTGAAGTTTTTAAACAACATCAAACACTTCAATAAGTTCCTGGAAGCCCCAAGTCACCCATGTCGGTTGGGGAGTACCCTATAAAATTAGTAAGAGAGCTAGTTCACTAAAAAGATTGAACCTGGAATGTCTCTGCAACAACTGAAGAAAGTGTTTTCTCCACAACTGGAGTAATAGCACGAGCTACAGCCGGTCCTACAGAAGCCATTTCCTTCTTCAATGATTTCTCCAGCATGGTCGGCAAGTCCTTGTTCATATAGTTTGTGATAACACTAGTCATCTGCTGTGTACGGTCACGTTCTAATTTCTCATGCTTTGCATTCTCTTCTTGAAGCCGAACCCACAAAGCATCATTGTTGGCCTTAATAACTTTTTCCATGCACCTGCCTAGAGCTGCCTCAAGTCTTCTGCCTTCTTTGGTGATTGGGACAGCCACCATCACAGACAACTGCTTCTGCATTTCTTTTTGCATGGTCATTAGCTGCAAATATAACAAACAACCAAAGTTGGGGGAAAAGGATGTTCAAACACAGCATTCTACATAATACACAAATAGAACATAGACTAGAGAGAATTTGGATATTGTAATAGGAAGACAACCTTATTTTCACATTTTGCAGTCAACATAAAGCTAAAGAGGACTAAAGGGGAACACGTGGTATTTTACTAGTTTCCACACCCACTACCAATTTTTTTGCTCATTTCAACACACCCAGCAGATTAGGAATAACAATAGGGGAAAGGGGCAAATGTGGCCCTGAGCTGCACTGCCCTCTCCCTGGGCCTACCTTCTTCCCTTCCTCCCAGGGTTTGCAACATAAAATTAGCAGATGCCCCAGTTGATTGGCAGGGTGGGACAGGTAAGATTTTCACCTGGAGTTATGCATTCAGTGATGATAGGGAGCAGCCCTGTACCAAAAACAACTCACTGCCCTCCCTATAACAGACCAAGTGACACTGTCATAGAGATTATGATAAGCTTTTCTGCTTCCACAAAATCCAGCAAGTGCATTTTCTCCCAAAAAGATCAGAAAATTTTTATCTTTTTCTTTCTCAACTTACTCGAATATGTATATGTAAGTGCTTTTCATAAATTGTTGAACCATTGACCATAATAAGACACCATTAATTGACAGAAAATCAATAAAAGGTCTCAGGTCTACTTTCAAAACTAGGAGGAAAACAAGACTACATTTAAGCCATGAAAAACTCAATAAAACTCCATTTTGTTAGCACTTCAGCAGTTGTAAATATAAGTAATAACATCATCAATATATGAAAATAAAACTTCCACCATGAGCAGGTTGAATGCAAAACCCCACAATACAAAGAATTGCATGCTTATTTTCAACTTCAAAAGGAAGTGAACAGAATTGGCATATTATGAGCATGAGAATGAGGTCCACCGACAACACTCCTCAGACAAAAAACCAGAACATAACAGAGTGTCTTAAATTAATCAAGAGAGTATTCAACACATTGTCATGTTAATTAGCATATTTAAGCACCAGGGTTCCTCTTTTGTAGTTGTCCTTGCTTCTGCATTTTTTATTTCAAATACTGCCAGCTGAAGTGCCCCCTGCTGCCAGTTAAGATCAAGCACAATAATCTACACACTGATCATTTATGTGTGAAGAGAGAAAGTCCATAACTGACTCAAAAACAATCACCTGGTTCAGATTTTCTTGCATGGCAATGATTTGTGCAAAAGCAGCCTCTGTAGAAGGGACACCAGAACTGCTACCCGGTTCATTGGAAGAATCCATGGAATTGAAAGGGCTTGGAGAAGAGGAAGATGGACCTGACACTTGAGAGTTTTTACTTTTCTGTTTTTTCCCTTTCACAGCTGGTGCTGGAGACTGTGGAATTGCTGTAACTGCAGTGGGCTCCGAAACCTTTCCATGTGCATCTTTTGAGGAATCTTGCACTTCTTCCTCACCAGCATCCGGAGACCGCTCTAGCACTTCAGTTACACTAGAATCATCGACTTGCCGAGTCTCCTCTCCACCAAAAGTTTCGCAGCAGTCTCTGGCCATCTCCATGCTAAGATCTGAAGCCTGGGAGCAAAAGGATTTCTTCATTTTCTCTGCAATAAGAATGTGTGGTTCTTTCTGGGATTCAAACACATCATTCTGACTTGACCCAGTCTCACCAATAACTTTAACCTCTACCTCAACACTCTCTGTATCTTTGTTGACAACCACATCTTGTACCTTTGCCTCACTCCTTTTTATACCTTGATTGACCTGACTATTTTCAGAGGAAGTAACAGACATTGATAATATCTCAGAAGGAGTTACCAAATGGGTTGGATGTTTGAATATCACAGGAGGATTAGGCATCATAGTGATGTCATTCTGGGTAACTTTGCTTTCATCCTTCCTAGAGCTTCCATCCAAGGAGGGAATATCCGGTAAGTTTGTAAGAACATTGTCTACTCTCCTATCAACCGAATAATCATGAACTGGCTGGTCCCCGCCACAATCAACTAGTGGGGAACCTGGCTCAAAGCTATTTGACGGAGTTCTAAAACCAGATAGTTTTCCTGACAGCCTTGGACTCAAGGGAAGAGTTGGTGATGTAAGATGGATATTATCAGCATCAGAAGTTGCTGGTGGCAAAGCACTTGGTTTAGATTCAATAATTGATTTCGCCAATTCATGTAAGCGAGGAACCTCATCAGAATCTGAGATTCCAGGATACCTCACAGCAGGTAAACTCTCGGAACTGGTCACTAAGTAAGTTGGTTTGAGTGCAGCATTTCCTACAGGCATCTCAGTAGTTGTACCCATATTAGATGGCTCTGAAGTAGCCAATCCATCTGAACCAGTTGCATCTAGAGCACGAGATGCACTGGACTCCATTTTTTCTAATCCCGTATTCTCCAGTGATGGAGGCAAGCACTGAGAAAGATCCAGTGCATACTGTTGAATGGCCTGTGTCTGGACACAGTAAACCTGAACCACATGCTCCCCTTCAGATATGTAGTCGCTTGTACCAGTAAGACTCAAAATAGGCATTGTGACAGTAAACTCTGCAATATAATTCAGGCGAGTCGAGATCGGGTTGTGACCATATTCTATGTGTATGGCATATATAGCATTTTTCTTGGCATTTGCAAGAAGAATGAGGCCTGCACGTGGCAAGGCTACAACTTGATTAAAGAACGCCTCCTCAACTCGGGGTTCCTCAGAACTCCTCAACTCCAATGTCTGAGTACACTGCCATGATTCAGCATCACTAGGTAACAGCCAACCTTCTTCGCTTGCTGAGGCCCATATCTTCAATTCACGATTAAGTGGCCCCTGCAAAGAAATTATATGCCAAAAAATCATTCAGTAATTACAGCCATAGATATCAACACAGTGCAATTTTTAGACCTTGGACACTACAAAATGATATAGCAAAGATTTCCTTCTGCGTGCGGACACGGCGAGGAAATCTCTACGTGGGTAGTTTATGTCTGACATCAGAGGGCTGATTTGACCAAGCAGACTGTCAAATAGACATATCAACCTTCGGATTATCTATATATCAAGTGTCAGAGTATATCTCAACGGTATGTTCCTCCATGTAATTTTTCCTGCCTTGTGTTAATGTATTTTCAACTGAACAAATCACTGAAGAGGTAATATGGCAACTTCATCCTTTAAATACATAGGGAACCATGTGGATTGTGCCTCTGCCAAATTCCAAAGCATAACTCAGTCATAGGACTCATCATGTTTTCATCTTGTTCCCCAGGCATCCCCAAATCTTAAACAATTGAAATGTACATGGTACAACATCAATCAGTGATTTTGGATGAAACCTAATACATGAATTAAGGGTGATGTGGACACCCTATTTGCAAAATAGTGCCCGACACATGGCACACAAAAGCACCAGGGGGGCCCAGCTAAAGATTCCTCCCTAGTCGGGGCTTAGTAAGGAAAACCATTTCAAAGTGATAATATTAGAAGTTAGATCAAACAACTTTTGTGGACTACATGCCTCATTAAGTAAAATACTCTACCAAAAAAACAACATACCACAAAACCCATGTTGATCAGAGACCATACTTCTTTTTCCTTTTTTCTGGCAGGGAGGGGGCAGAGAGGGGATGGGGGAGAAGAATCAGAAACTATAACAATAGAGTAAGGGAGCACATACAGCTGTGATAAAATTAATGTGATCAGGGCGGCTAGGTGCAGTTAGGAATGTAACCGAGTTAACAGGCCGACCGTCATATGGCCTCAATACCACAAGGGGCAGTGCCTTACGGTCTTCCCATATCTTAACCTGTTGCAGCATAAATATCACAGAGGCAATTAAAAAATTACTAGATAATTTTAAACTAAACAGGAATCAAAAGGAAAACATCAATAAAAGAAGTCCACAAACATTAGTATAACATTATACAAAAAATAAATAAATAAATAAAACGGGGAAATGCCTGTCTCCTTAAAATGAAAAAGTACCATGAACTACACTATGTTATGAAAGGTAGATTTAACATTAGTGTAGCATTATATATCTTAGGAAATTAAAAAAATAAAATACAAACAGGGAAATGCATGTTTCCCTAAAATGAAAAAGTACCATGAACTACACTATGTTATGAAAGGTCGATTTTGTCGAGCAACACAAAGCTGTTTTATCTAAGTTTATTAATAACCGGATGCCCTTCTGCACCATAAACAATAGTTTCAAGTTTTGCAGGTCTAATTCCAAATCATGAGGAGAAATAAGAAAATGATGATGACTATAATTTAAATGAGATTGACAGAAAATTTCCAGAACCTATGCCAATGAAGTTAAATTTTCCTTTACAAACCAATAAAAAGAGTTTATTTCTAAGAAGTCACAGACTGTGCAAGGCATGTCCAAATGGAAAACAGGTGGATCTAAATAATACAGGAATACAGGCCAAGGTAGGTTGTCACTTGTCAGACCAGTAAAGTTGAAGCCTAAGCTTGGCCCTCTCAAGGCAAAGAATTAACTAGATGATGCCTAGCTGATTACTAGATAACAACAAAAGCAAGATGATGATCTTTAAATTAAGGGCCAGGATCACATAATTGGCAGATATAAATACTAAAAATATGCACTGAAACATGTTATAAGACAGTAGATCCTACCACATAAGAGGAATAATAATAACCAAAATAGGGAATACCAAAAGGAAAATAATGCAGGAGCATCCCAATGGCCCAATCGAGTGGTCTGGATATGCTTCACAAAGCATTACATTAGTTTTTTGTAGTTGGGAATATTTCATATCAGGAGATTAGTTTATGTCCATGACTTGACTTACAGCTTAATTTGGATAGTTGAAACTTGTTTGATGATATCATTGCTGTTAGAAATGTTAACGAGTCACCCCTCCAATGAGACCAAAATCTTGCACTTGTGAGTTGTAGCAGTTAAGAACAATATATAGGGTGTTGATCTGTGAGACTACGACAGGATTCTATTCTAGGAAGTAAAATTAGATCAAGAGTTTTATTTCAAATATATTTCTTTAATTAGTAAATTCTATTTTATTAGGAAAGGGGTTGAGGACTCACGGCCCTGGGAGATTCTTCATTAGTTCTGTTTCTTTACTTAGAAGTTCTATTCATTAAGATCCACATCACCGACCCCATTTAGTTGGGATGAGGCTGAGTTGAGTTGAGTTGAGGATATTAGGAATCTTTATAATTGAAGAATGTTAGTTTCCTAGTTGTTTTAGGATTTCTAGTTAGGGGTTGTGGTTGATCAAAAACGACGAACCTACTTCAACCAATATGCCCTTATGCACGGCCATGCATAACATAGAAATCATACTTGGAAAAAGGTGGGCAAATAGCTAGAGCAGTGGGTGTTATCACGAAACTGATTGCTAAAAGAGAGTAAATCAGCCACATTAAACTCTACCTTTTGGGGAGGTCCTTTGATATCCAAAACTGCTCAGCAACATTCGGACAGGTGGGTAATGTAGGGTGAACCAGAAAATTTTAGGTAGTGTAGTGGCCAAGAGTCAAAAGTCAAATTCTGCATAGGTATGTAAGGGTCTGATAATCACTTATGATTATCATTGTCACCAGCACATATGAATAGATTTGGGTGGTGGGCCAAGTTGAATATGCTTTAGTATACTCGTGGTGACTCTTTCTTGCCATATTCCTGCAGCCTGGTTGAATCGCTTCCTATCAGGCCCAGCTTTAAATTTGGGCCGGGTTTTAATATTTAGTTTGGGTTGGGCCATAATTTTTGGGTTTCATTATTGTAATGAGCCTAATTTATAAGCCAAAGACGAGGGTTTAAGGGGCTACAGATGCCTTGGTTGCCTTATTGGTGTCGCCTTGCATCCGGGCCCCCTCCAATGCCCTGAGTCGTCTAGACGCCATGACAACTATGATGAAAAAGTGGGTCCTACGGTAGAAGTTGAAAAGGTTAGTTACTAGTCTTCTTTTAGTTTTAGTTGACAAGGTTTTTTATTTTACTAAAGGCTAGTAAGAAAAGCTAAGAGCTCTCTCTCCTCCCCACCCCCCATGATTTATGTTTTGGAATGAATTGATTTGGTTTGGCTGTTGCCATTGATGGATGAAGAGTAGCCTTTCTCCTCCACATGCTAGCTCTCTCCCTTCTCTCTTCTCTTAATTTCTTATTTCTCCCTCTCGTTTTCCCATCTCTCATCCCATGGTAAGAGATCTCCCTCTCACTTTCTTCTCATCTTTTCTCTCTCCATCCCCATGGTTGATGATGAGTCTTCCCCTATTTATCCTCCTCTCTCTTCAATTTGCTTGTTCAGTTTTAGATCACATTTTTAAGGAGGATTAATATCCAAACCATTGCAACTTCCTTATTCTTCCCAATTTCTCTTACGTTATCATCTCTTTCCTCATTTATACTACTATCAACTCTTTCTCTCTCCTCTCAATTGCACCACATCTATCTCCATTAATTGGGCTAACTAAATTCTATCTTATTTCTGAAAATCATCTTTGAAATCTGGTAATTATTCCGTTGAAAATCTGACCGTTAATTTTGAGATCAGATCTGACCCACATCAAGCCATCAGATCGGGGATCTCTTCGATTCCATTAGTGAGCCATTACTCACAGGCCAATCAGATCCATCAGATATGATCAAAATCCGCATCACTGGTTTTGTTTTCTAGCTTCCAATTATTTTTTCTGTGATTCCATTTCACTAATTCTGGTTTCTCTTCTTTTCTCCACTAATTACTTCTTGCGTAGAACTGTACTGGGCTTTTCTCCTTCCAATTCCTCTGCGCTCATTACCCGCAGGCATAAGAGGGGCTTCCCAATCCAATGCCTACATCAGTAAACCAAGCAATGAAAACCAGGTTTTGGAACTGAATGTTAAACAAAATAAGTTACCAACCCCGAATTGTGAACCCCAAAATCATTGGCTAGTTAGATTAATTGTTTGCAAGTTACAAATTATTCGGGAAAAATTAGGTTCAAATAATTCAGTCCATTTCCTTTCCTAATCAGTCTGAAAACTAAGGGATATTCATATTTAAGAATTTGTAAGGTCTCATGACATGATGTTTAGTCAACAAGAAGAGGGAAATTTGGGTGAGAGGTGCTCCAACAAGGCCAAAAAAAATTTATTGGATTCTATCAAGGGATAAATTGCAATGTTGGAACAACTCAAGCAAAAGTGTAGGTTAGAAGACCCTTGCTGTGTTAACACTGTACTAAGAGAAAGAACTCCTGATCATCTATTCTTGTGGCTTGAAGAAGTGGAGATCTGAGGTGTTTCTATCTAACAAAGGAAGATGATCTCAACACTTTAAGTGGCTTGATCTTCCAATTTGGGTCTCAGATCTGTAGTTTATTAAATGGAGCAATGTAATATTGTGGGGCCCATTAGTAGATATTGATTTAAATGTTCATTAGTTGTCCTAGGAATCGGATATAAGTAGTAATTCCCGATATCTCACATAAAAGAAAAAGAGTATATACAAAGCAAGAAAAAGTCTTTTCATGTGATTTTTGGGGGATACATATGCAGAATTACACCAACTAACAGACCGATTGTAGTTTCAACTTTCCAATTTTAGGATTATCCAATTAAAAAAATAAGTCTTTAGTGGAGTTTGTTTTTTCTTTATTTTCCTTTTTTGGGTCTATAAATATGTAACCAACCACACCACCACCCCCCCCCCAAACATATTTGGAATTGAACGGATCTTTTTTTTTTTTTTTGGCCTTTTGTGGCTGCTGTCCTCATTTCTTCTCTCAGAATCCTCTCACATCGATCTTCTCTCCCCTCTTTCCAATCCTCAGCTGGAAGTTCTCTCTTCTTCTATTATTACGTTATTTTTCCATTAATTTCTCCCCTAACCATAGTTGTCAAGGTGGCACCTAGGCGTCCAAGCGGTTTGTTTGGGGTCTAAGCATATGTTGCCTTAGTGCAAGGCGCTGGTCTAGCATTGATTTATGCCAAATGTTGCAAGTCTGGCACTTATTTATGCCAAATATTGTTTCAATAAATGATTTCATTTATTTACGATACTATTGTTCATAAATAAGCAAATACCCACTATTTTAATTCGATAAAAATAGTTTCAAAATCAAATTCTAGAAGAATAAAAGTCAAAGAACAAAAATTGAATTTTTTTGTTGTAGGGGCAAATTTCAACTTTCAAGTGTTGGGGTTTTCTCAATTTAGAAAATTTCATAAATCTTATCATGGTAAAACATTGCTAAAAACCAAAAGTACGGTAAGATAATCTTAAGTTTTAATATCCATTAAATTATTTTCATTCAGACAATTTTAACAGCATTCACGCCATTTAAATAAGTTTGACCAGAACATTACTTTGTCATTAGAACTTAGATTTAATTAACCTTAGACTTGTTAGAAAGCTGGTTTTGTGTTCTACCTAATACAAAAAGTCTTATGAAAAAATTAAATCATTTGACCAGCCAAACTTATTAGAGAATAAGAATATTTCTCCAGATGTTGATTTTTTATGAGTTGACTTTTGTTGTTTTTGATGACTTGATGTGGCTTAACATTGATTTTTGACAGCTTGATGTGATTTAATGTTGATTTTTTATGATATAAGGTATATGTCGCATACTAAATAATGTTAGAAAAGAAGGGAAATAAAAAAATAGCACTTGGGCACCTTGGTCACCTAGGTGGGTGCACCTCCGTTGCCTTGGGTCGCTTTGACAACTATGCACCTAACAGACTCAACAAAAATCCATATCCACTTCTTTACCCATCAACAGTTTTTTGATACCTCCTGTTGCCTCCCATCGATTTCAGATCCTATATTTTAGGACATGATATCTCATATCTCCACTTCATCTCCTCTTTAATGTTCATCGCATCTTACTCTCTATCCTATCTTCCCTCCAACTTTTTTATTTCTATTTATCTCTCTCCCTCCCTACAATAACTCCTATTTTCTTTACTTAATCAATCCACCAGCTAGTTTCTTTCTTGCTATATCTGAGATATTATTTGATATCATCTTCCATAAAATCTGACCTTAATATCCTTTCCATTATTTCTGACCATTAGATAGCCCATACCCAGCTGTCAAATTGAGATTTCTTCCATTCCTTCAATGGACCCATAGCACACAGGCCAATCAGGTCCATCAGATCTGATCGATCTGCTTTCTTCATCACTATCAGGATCTCTTCTGCTTAGTTTGGATCATGGACCTCGATTACATTGGAATCAGGAATTCAGTAATTGAACTTTTTACCATAGACAATCACATGGGTAGTTCAGAGAGCGAAACATAAGGTTCTAATAGATCAATCAAAAGACTCTCCGCCTACATAGGTTCTTTAATCATCTATTGAGTATGTTCATATTATGAAATTGGAAGTGATGAGAAAGTTAATTTTGGAGACTCAATCTTACCGCCAGTCTCTTGCCTAAATCTGTGTCAAATATTGCTTTATGGTTGCAACTTGATTCTTTACATGTACATTTTTGTACACGAGTTTTTATTTTCATTTTCTTAGTTTGATGTACTCCAGTTCTGACCACAGACAAGGGCAGCCCTAGAGCATTAAACTAGAAGTATACTGAGCCTAGAAGTCACTTTCCTGATGGAATCGCTAAGCCACTCACCGCAACAACACAAGAACAAGGAGATCTCTGAAAACGGGGAGGCAAGGAAGTAGATGACATTAACAAGGGGAGACAACCCGCTATTTGACTTAAGACAATGCGCATCGCATGCTCGATCTAGCAACCTTGGACAATTGTTTTGTGGAACTGTCCTGTACGTATTCTGTTCACATTAATGAAATTTTACACAACTTCTTTGCCTACTCAAAAAAAAAAAGGACAAACACATAATTAAATCTACATAACCATTCTGAGAACTTAATTCAAACAATAAATCAACTAGGAAGCACCATGGAGAATAGAACAATCAGGAAAAGTCCAAACCGTGCCATCTGTTGATGCAGAAGCTAAGCGGGTGGTCATCCACTGGCATATTGACAACTCAGTCACTTCCCCATCATGTTTACCAACAAGCTGGACACCCTCAATCAGTCTATCTATACAACACTTGAGAGGCTCTTCCGCTGAAAAAACTTCACCTTTTACAACCTTTGTTGTGTCAATTTTCAGCACACGATTTCCAATACCTACTACCAGAATCTCCTGTAAACACATGTTTGCATATACATTGTTACTCTATTTCAGAAATTAACATACAACCTGACATTTTCATTAGAAAAAATACTATTAAGAAATGAATCTATAAAGTTCAACTCCTGCAAGGTGGTTACAAAACTAAACTACAACTCTGTTTCTTTTTCTGCAAGATAAATATTAATAATTTGCCCTTACTTGTTTGTGAGAGTGCCAACAGACTCGTGGATGTACTGAATCCCCCTCTCCAATTATCTGAATGGCAATAACAATTTTTCCTGTAATTTGTGGCTTATCTTCTTCATCTAGACCTTCATTAATCTTCCATACAAAAACCCTCCCATCTATGCTTGCACTGTACACAAGCAAGTTAGCATATCCCCAAGAATAACCAGCTCAACAAAATAAAGAAGTAAAAACAAAAAGCAACCTGGCTAAAAGGTGAACTTCCTCAGCAAAGAAAGCCATGTCTGTGACCCTCTGATGGAAAAATAAAGGAAAAAAAATTATTAACAAAAATATTTCAGAGAATAAAAATCTGAAAAAATAACAGTTTTAAAGATGGTGAACCCAGTAAAAACATAGCACAGGTCAAAGCAATAAAACAACACGAAATGAGAATCCAGCATGTATGCAGATCGTCCACAAACCTAAAAAATGTTACATAAAATAGATTGAAGATATTTTACATGGCCAGAAATAAGATACAACATTCTGCCTGTAGAAACCATGAACTTCAATGAGAAAATGAATCACTAGAAAATAGTAAAATCATCTGCATTTGATCCAGTTTGCCGATGGATTTAGGATATCTTTTATTTACTTTCCATTTTTAAAGCTATAATTAGTTGGTAGTAATTTTATTTAGATTGAATTTTTATTTTAGTTGTCAATTAGTTTAGTTTCCATTTTAGTGAACTCCCAATTTTATTGCTTTGGTTTTCTTTTATAAGCTATGTAATACACTAGTAACAGACAGATTTTTGGAATGAATTTGAGAAATTAGGTTTTGGTTGAACAATGGCGGCCGACCCTCTTTTCCTCCTCTTCTGATTTTTCCTTATCTTCTTCTTCTTCTTCCCTCTTTATTTTCTGTTTAGTTTTTGAAAGAGAGTGACTCAAGAGTAAGTAGGAGTGTGATTGACGATCCAAGACCAGCCACCCAGTTCAGGTTGAAATACAGGTACAGGCCCAAGATCAATCTCCATTATCAGGGTTTGAGCTACAGTCAACCTTGGCTGGAACTCTCCAACCGACCAGCCAAAACTCAAGCCCTTTGGAGGGTTTCTTAAGGACCACTAGGGGGCCCTTCGACCAGAATTGCAGAGCCATCAAAGGCCTGTTGAAGCAACGACAGGAAATTTCCTTCTTGCCTATGAAACCCTTCTCTGCCCAGATCTGGTTCAGGTCTTCGATCTCTCTCATTATTGGATTGCTTGGACTAAAGCTTTAACCAAGGGATTTTCACCTATAGGCGACCCTCCATCAAAAATTCCAGACCAAACCGAGAAGCATTCAAGGAGTTCTCTTCTCTTTCGTTTTCCCTGGTTCTTCCACCTTTGCTGGTTAGTATCGTGAGGAAGAAGAAGCCTTTGTTTATACACATTAATTCTGGTTATTACAAATAAGTCCCTCCAACTTCTGAATTCTTTATTAAAGACACCCCTTTTTATTAGTTTGCAAAATAACCCCTAACTCTTGGTTTTATTTCAGCTTAACCCCATTATCATCTTTATTTTCAGATTTGATCCTTCTCTTTGGATTTAATTCCTGTTAAGTCCCTATTCACTTATTTCACTCTAAAAGGGGTTTAAATTGTACCAGAAATTACAATATTGCCCTTGGTCTTGTCTAAAGTGAACTATTTGGTTATTTAGTGTGCCCTAAGCGATCCGATTTCAATCCTTGGAACCCGGATCCACATCAGCATTGGCTACTAAACCTAGCCAGGAACTAGTAGCATAATTGCACAGCGTCTATGCAATCCTAGGCATTGGAAGAGGGAAAAATCAAGGAAACAAGGCACCTTCGCAACACCTTGACAACTATAAGTATGAGTCTTAACCTAAGCCTTAACAGGTTAATCACTATACACTTTTTCCTAGAGAACCATAATGACCAGATAAATGCGAAGGAAGTAATTGTACCGTGGAGGCCATAAACAATGATGAAAATGACAATATCCAAAAATTACAAACAGCTTTCAACATAAAGCAAGTAGACCAACAAAAGATGCAAACTTACATCAATAAGAAGTCCAAAAACCAGTCTAGGCAATGAAGTGCTATATATATACATATATCCTTTAAAGGTACCTAACATCATGCATTTTTAGGTAAGGAATCCAAGGAGGTTAGAATCAAATGATTAAACTTAGTTAACTGAAGAATGAAGTTGAAATTTACAAGGAAGGGAAGTAGAAGCCATAGAAATCCAGAAGTCAAAGCCCCCAGAGAATGCTTACATAAACTATAGTAGTAAAGTTACCTTCCAATTTTGCACATTGTTTCTAGTTATTAGAATCCTGGGATCAAGTAGCTATTGATTAAAAAATATATATATATGTTTTCAATAGTATCCAGAATCCATGAGACCAAAATTTTTTAGAAGTGGAGGGACATGTAATAATAGTAATATGGTATTGGCTCTATTTGATGCAGTATTAACTGGTGGGACAATTGAAAAGAATAGAGTGGACATGGTAGCTTAGGTAGAAAATTCCTGCAGCTGGACCAAACTGTTTTGACTACAGACTAATGTTACATAGTTCAGCTCAGTAATCAATGTGTATACATTGGAGGAAGCCTTTACACATGATGCACTTCAAACATCCAAGATAACTCAATTATAAGGAACTACTAATAAAATTTTGTGTGCCACACTTCAAGGTAATTCACTTCCTTTTAATAGCACACTCTGCAAAGGACAGCAGTATTGTTAATCTAGAATCCATATCCAAATTTAGGGAGTTGTGTTCACTTTGTGGTTGAAGAGGATAATCAAGTGCAAATCTACACTCAGAAGACCTATTACATACCTTGTTAAAGGTTCCAGAAATCATAAGGAACAATAATTAAATAAATTATTTAATTTCACTGGAATCTACTATACATATCCGAAGGCATTTTTTATATGAAATATACACATTCTTTACTCTTTCAAAGTGAAATCAAAAATGTACATGGGCCTCAAGTGTACAACATCAACAAATCAGAAACGGTTAAATGCCAATAACAATGGCTTAAGTGAAGTTGAATCTTGCAACATAAGCTTAAATCAAGTTGAATCATGTGTTATACTTTATGATGGAACTGGACTTACTGACCAAAACATCAGTAGTATAATTTTGTAAACAATGCCCATGAGGTCAACATTTGGATGTAAATTAACTAATTGCAGAGGCACTAGACCGGCCCTCAGCAGATTAGAATGTCACCCGCAAGGCAAAAAATGTAGGAAAAATGGTTAGCATAAAGTTGGGTTACCAGTTCCGGTCAATAACGAAACAATATGACAAGATTATACTCAGGCTAAAAAAATTGCAAGCCATATAGACTGATATGATGGGATTTAAGTAACAGGAACAGTAACATAAATCAGTTCTTGAGAACAGCCAACCTGAGTGTGACCTCGAAGCAAAGATCTCAAGGCAGTGTTTATATTAAGAACCCGGACAGCCCCCAGCTTCAGTCCATAGCAAATATAGGTCCTGTTTACTGCTATTTGACGCCCGACGACAAGTCCCGGATCCGAGACATACTTGGTGATTGGGGTTACCTCGAGTTGGGGCTGGACCTCACCCTGCAACCTAACGTCGACATCATAAACTACGTGATCGCCAATCAAATGTCGCCCCTTGGGGAGCTTGCTGCTCGGTAATTTCATTGGGGTCGGCTGAGAGACCGCCATGTTGACTGGCGGCGCCGAATGCATCGAATGCAAGACGGGAGGATTGGTGAGCAAGGGGAATTCTGATCCAATAGCCACTGAAGACGCTGCAGACGTCGACGGCATTGCAGGAGTCGGTAATTCCATGTTAGATGGAGCGCCAGTTCCCAGAAGAGCCATCAGTCTGGCTCCGTGGTTGGGATTGGGAGAAGAAAGGTGAGGAGGTGGCTGGAGAGGGGGTGTGGCATAGGAGATGGTCCTTTGGGGATGTACCCCAGAAAGCTGCTCCTGTGCGTAAGGAGGGAGATAGTGAGGATGATGGAATGGAGCGGCCTGAGGTGGGTAAGACAAAGGGCCAGAGGGCGGAGGATAAGAAGACGGTGGGAATGGTGACGAGTTCGGATTACCAGGGTTTGGGGAAGAAGGGTTTGTAGAGGGTTTGAAAAGCTTCTGCATATCGAAGGTTGCAGGTTGATTTGGATTCCCGGGGGAAGCCATGGGAAAGGGAAAGAGAGAAAAATCTTAATCGGTGCGAAATGAAGCACTGAAATAGAGATCTCTAAACCAATCCAACTCCCGGAGCAAACAGAGAGGGGGAGACAGAGGAGAAGAAAAGAAAGCGCCTTCTTACGCCGTGGCTCTTATCCTGCGCCGAGGGACGCACGACCTAAAGATCTGATGAATTTGGAGTTTGAAACATCAAAACTGCACCCAAAATAGGTATCGGTATCGGTATCGGTATCGGTATTACTATCTTTTACAAATATCGGTGTCAGCCATTACCGATATGGATCGGCTAGAATCCAGCCGAAATGTCAAAATTGAACCATTTTGTGTCCAATTCAATTGGTAACGAGCAAATACCTAAAAAAAAATTTGATATCAAGCTACAACAATATCGATACATATCAACTAATAAAATAGAATGTTCCTGCAACCAAGGACTTTGAGCCTGGAAGAGAATATCTAATGACCTATGAAATATTTGGAGCCCATCTGATCTTTGTCATATGGTAGAAACTTAGGCTCTTTGGATTCTTGGCAAGTTTAGTAGCTTATCGAAACTTGCGGGGATTTTATCACATTAATGTGAAAATTATAGTCTTTTTTTTTTTTTTTTTTGTGGAGGGGTTATAAGGAAATTAGAGTCCTATATCTAATTATTTGTAAAATGGGAGGACTGTATTGTTTGATTATGTATATCAAATTCTTGGTCAATCTCTTGATCCTATGGGGTTGTATGCATGGTCATTGTTGAGAGATATTAAAGGAGATGAATAGAGAAAGAAATTTTGAGATTCAATAGTCTGCAATCTATGCATTCGATGTGGTTGTCAGAGATGATACACATGGATCATTTCATGATAAATGACATATTTCCCTACTCTACAGTATGTTATTATTTGTGATTTAAGACATTATTAGGTAAGATTGTATGCTTATGACATTTAGGGAATGTTAAAATGTTACAGAAGTGTGTATCTTTAACTTGTTAGTCTTCCACCCTCATCCTAGAGAAAAATTTCACTTGTGACAACTAGTATGGCAATGCACAATTACTAATATTAATTCACCAAAGAAGAAATGATGGGTAAATTAAACACAGCCTTTCATATTAGCAAATTAATTCAACATACGATCAAGGTACAAAGCATTGGAATGCTTTAATAAGACTGATGAGGTGTGTACAAGTGATAAAGAACTATGGTTTACATTATAGTGGGAATCCTTCAGTACTAGAAGGATAATGTAATGCAAATTGATTTCGTATACTAAGGAATCTTTAGCTATTTGTATAAAGTGAAGTGATTTTTTGAATCAGTAAATAAAAACTCGTGCTAAATTTATAGCACTCGAGAAAACGAGTACAAACACCATATGGTTAAAAAATTGGATGATTGATATTCTATTATGGTGTAAACCGATGCCATCAATATCATTGCATTGTGATAGTTGTAATGGCTAAAACTAATACAACCCAGTGTCTATTGAGGGGCCCTGAGATACGGGAGTAGCCGAACGACCCAGCAAGACTGACCATAATCTCCACCTAATCTAAGGTAGGCACCCAAGACAGGAGCCGATCGACCAATGGTATCGAGCAAACTCTAGGATCCAAGCGGCTCGATCAGTACCATAGGAAGCCCCATATGCAAGGGGTTCATGCAACTACACATCACGGGAAGATCAATCCATCGAGTAACAGACTATCTGTCGCTCGGAGTGAGTAATCAGGCAACCACATCATCTACCCCTCACCGATCAGTTTAAGACCTAGACAACACCATCAAGAAGTATCCCCAAAAAGGAAGTTGATTGAACCTAGCCTGCGTATCATAAGACATGGAGCGAATCCAAGTAGGACATTCGTTGGAATAACGAATGTTCCATCAAAGGAAGGGAATCTTGCTGTATTCTCCGAGATATGGCCACTACGAGAAACTCTATTAAAAGAAACGATCTTCACATCCACTTTCCTACTACAACTCTCGCCAGATCTAGACTCCTACCCACGATAGACAACTACCAAATATGGACTCTCCACTGAAAACCACCATCTCCAGCTATAAAAACCTAACTAAACCCTTTTCTAAGGGACCGATATTTTTTCATTATAATTTGAATTATTTGTTTGCACACATTTTTACTTAGGCATCAGAGAGTTCCCTGTTGGATCAGCTCGATGCTCACTCTATTGTGTTTATTATTCTTTACAAAGCATGAAGGAAGCTTAGGATGCTTTTCAGCTGCAACAATAGTCAAATAACTATCACTAATACAAAAAAAATAAGGTTTACAATGGGAAGAGAATATACGCCAGAGGCATTAACTTGGCATGACAGGATACAAATGATATGAAAAATAGCTATCAACTTTGTAAGATTTAAATAAATAAATAAAAAAAGAGAAGAAAAAGAATAAAGCACCTAACATGTTTAAAAAAACAAATAATAAGATTATAAATAAAACATCTAAACCAATACGAGACATGTAATTGAAACTCAACCCATGTGAGGGGAGATCTTTAAGAATTATGTTCAGAGGGTAAAAACCATGACTTGTTAGTACTAATAGAGTTTTTTCTCATTTGGATTATATGGGAAAATAGTACTCGCCACATTGACAAAAGGACAAATATATAACTCTTAATCAACTATATCTCACAAACGTCGGGATGTTTTATTTGTGATGCACACTATAAGTTGACTTAAGCGATGGGTTCATATTCACTTCACTGGGGTGGGGTGGGGTGGGGTGGGGTGGGGTGGGGTGGGGCACATGAAGTCTTTAAGTTGGTTAATGGGGTTCAGTCAGTGAGAGAATTTCTCCATAATCGACTTATATTTGGTATAGTATCGTCCGAAGATGCTCACATTCTATCGCATATATAAAGTATGTGACCGAGAAATATGGGGGGTTGTATACAACAATAATTCTAATAATGAATTGCCTTTTTTTTTTTTTTTTTTAATGTTTGATATATCTTTTCAGCTCTGAAATTTTCAATGAGAAAATAAGGAAAAGAAGATGTTCTTATGTATTGGGTTGAGGTATGGTGGTGTTCTCTCTTTCAAGGGAAAAAGGGGAAGAACTTTGGCTTTTTCATATTTGTCATCACAGGTTTTGAAGTGAGATTATTGTAATCTTGTGAATCCACCATTGTTTTGTGAGTTACTTTATAATCCAAAAGGGGATTTTTCTCTCAATGTTTTAATAACCTCTATATTATTTAAGGAATAAATATTGAAATCTATTATTACTACAATGGAAGTTTTTACCCATACGAAGTCTTGTGTTTTATTATTTTGCCTTAAAAGAGTTATCCACGTTAAGATTGGTGTATGCTTTACAGTTGGTTTGATTTTTTTTTTTCTTTGTTATACGAAATAATAAATATTTAGTAAGAAAGGAATTAAGCACATTCATGAGTTCAAGTGTCATAAATTTTTATTTTTCTGAGTAATAATGAACAAAAGCACAAGTTCGTTAGAGGGCTTGAAACAAAAATTTATTAAACAAATATTTATAGACATGAAGAAAAAATTAGTGGGATCGAAATCCAAGGCCACGAAGAGCAATTATGCAAGATAAGATTATGCACATCTACAAGATCTCCCCAAACTTCAACCACGTCCCACTTTTCCTCTTTAGCTTTCTTCAAACTTTAAAGTAAGCTTATGATCTCTGCTTTAATACATTTTACTTTTTCCTATCATCATATAATCCGCACAAAGTAAGACAAAATTTCTTTTAAAAATAATACAACTAGCTCATCCTGATATATTTTGGTTGGGGTTAGAAACACCTGCAGAAATTAAAATAGGAAAATCCATAAAGGGGAGGGGGAGCGATAGATTGGGCATTGCATCCATTGTTTGAGCCATCTCAATATAATCATTGTTCATGAAATGTTGGATGGAAATTGACAGCCACTGGTTATTATTGGACAATACTATCATCGGTTTGGTTTCACCTTTGAGTAAACAATCTGATTTATGTGAGACTAGATAAAATAGCAAGAGATCATTAGGATACTAAAAGAACCCGTTCGTATAAGAGTCGGGAATGATATCAGAATTAAAGAAATGCACGACAAGGGAAGAGAAAGAAGTGTTGATAAAATTATCAGTTCTCAATCCCAACAAACCCGAGTGATTATTCTCTGCAGTGAGTGCGGTGGTGCCGTGAGCATCGAATGGCTAAAGCATCCGAACACACGTCCCGAGGTCCTCTCAGCCATTTGATGCTCATTGCACCACCACACTCATTGCAGATGATGTTTTTGCAACAAAACCTCAGCACAAATGTGTTTAAAGAAATCACAAGATGATGAAACATGCCATATGGATTCACAATGAGTTTGACATGAATTACAACTGAGGTCAATGTTCATCCATTTCCACTAGATATCATTAGTAGGGATGCCATTAAGAACAAAAAATATCTTAAAGTTATGATGGATTTAGAGTTTTTAAAAGAATTGCCACCAATGCGAGTAAAGAGAATACTAGAAGAGTATATTCAACTGTTTGAGAATCCAAGAGAGTTAGTAGTACCAATAAATGTAAAAGTTTAGCAACTATTTTGGTAGTAAGCTTGTGGAGCCGGCACCCAGGGTTGGAGGTCGTGGGATCGACCCCTAACGTACGCATTGTGTGAGTGTGTGTGTGTGTGTGTGTGTTTTCTTATTTATTCTGCACCCACCAGTGGGTTGCCCAGATGGTTAGGGTGAACTGAGGATTGTGTGAATTAGGCGCACAGTCTCAGGTTCGATTCCCCATCTATGCATCTGCGATTTAAATGGAGATCATGACGGTGGATTGCTGTGATGGTCTCCCCGATGATTAATCGAGGTACGCGTAAGCTGGCCCAGACACCTTGGTTAAGAAATAAAAATAAAATAAATATTTTAGTAGTAAGCATCCCCTTTTTGGGAGAGGATACACCACCATTTGTCATTACCATAAGAAATTAAAATTTGAATGATTTTTATTAACGACAAGCATAGGGACAGAATTCAACCAAAAAAAAAAAGCGTAGGGATAGAAGAAGCTAACAAGTTTAGATTCCAAGAATTAATTAACTACAAGCGTAGGGATAGAAGAAGCTAACAAGTTTAGATTCCAAGAATTACACGAGAAGAAATCACTTACATGATGGGGGGGGGGACTGTGGTGTGTAATGGACTTGTAGAATAGGTAAAGCAGGAACCAAGGGTTCTATAAAGAGTATTACAACCGTTTTCTATTTTTATACATTCAATTTTTTTTTCTTCAGTTTAAGTAAAATACAAGCAATACTGTTTCAAGAAAGGGAACCTCTTCTCTTCATGGATGTGAGGTAAAAAATGGATTTATTTAGGAAATACTTGGCTTTAAGGATTTGAGACCAAAGAGAATTATGTTCATAGATAGACACCACCCAACCTTAAGGGAAAGAGCTTTATTTTACATGGTAGCATCTCAAAAAACCAAGCCCCCAACCCCCCCCCCCCCAAAAAAAATGATTTAGGGGATAAATCTTTTTTCAACTAACTAAATGAAGCTTCTTGAATTACCATTATCCTTGTTCTAGAATCTTAAGTATATGGACCCCAGTTTTATGTAAATAATATTAGGAAAAGCAAAAAAAATCATTAAATAAGAGAGGGTTGACAAAAGAATAGATGAATGAGTAATGTTCTACCAACATAAGAGAGAAACCTGATAACTGAAATCTCTCAATTGAGACCAACTGAGCAACCCCCTTAGGGTAAAAATATGAGAGATTTCTTCCAACATAGTATTGCCAAATGCCGATCTTAATCTCAGGAAAAAAAAAAGAGAATATCCCACAGGGAATCAAAGATTTGAAAACTGAATGATTGTCAATCATCTAATATATATATATATATATATATATATCAATCAGATCCTTCATGTTTGTATTAGATAAAATAGACTTTTTGTGGTGGTCACAATTATATATGGGCCTCTTTGGTATCATTATTCTTTTTTTATTTTTACCTATTTAAAAATCATTGATGAAAATCATTTTCTATCAAAACATAAAAATGGTTTGGTAACCACTAGACAAAAATAGATTTTTGTGAGAAATAGGTTTGGCATCACTATGTGCAATATGATTTTTTTTTAGAATTGGGTGAAGAGATGTCCCTTTCACCCATATTCCTCATAACTATTGAGCTCCACTTTCTCTGTCCTACTCGCCGCCACACCTTTCCCTCTCATTCTCCCTCTCCCTTCTCCCCCTTCTTTAGATCTGATTTGGGAAGAAAGCCTTTACCAATAAAAGATTTGTGAAGAAAACCCAGAGTCTCTCTATCTCTCACTTCTTCTCTTGTGCTTCTTTGTGGGAAAGAAAGAAGAGGATTTCTTGAGCTTATCTGCACCTTGGATGAAGAAGGAGAAGAAAAGAGGGGGGTGATACTCGAACCTCCATGGTTTATCTAGATGAGTTTGCGTCTCTCAGCTGAGACAGTGGCTATGGCTCCTTCTGTTACGGAGAAAAAGTGGGGGGTAATACTTGAACCTCCATGGTTTATCTAGATGAGTTTGCATCTCTCAACTGAGACAGTGGCTATGGCTCCTTCGGTTACTGAGAAAAAGTAAGGGAGAAATCCAGTGAGATGGAATGGAGAGGTGAGCATTAGGACTAGGGAAGAAAACTACCGGCATTCATGAAGGCGGCCATGGTTTGGACTAGGGAAGAGAAATAAGAAGAGCGGGGCAAAGTACTTTGATTACTAATTTTAAACCAAATGAATACTTTACCCCTCCATATTGGGACTTACAAGCACGTGTTCATTAAAGTTTAGCACAAAAATAATTGAAAACATTTTTGGCCAAAACACATAAATGACTTCTGATGTCTTTGTGATTTTTGTGTTTTCTCAAAATTTTTTTTTAAATATAAATAAACTTCATAAAATGATACCAAATGCAACCAAAAACAATTTTTTGTGAACAAAAATAAAAAAGAAAAATGATACCAAAGAGGGTCAAGAGAAGACATCTTTCAAATATAATATTCTATATTCGGGCCTATTGACATCAAAGTGTTATTCTTTTTTGAGTTTTGACATTTGTACATGGTCTAAAAAATGAAACGAAACGATTAGTATCGATCAGATTAGAAAAATATCGGCTTTGATTTCCAATCCTAACCTTTAGATCCCACTATGCATTTATGATTCAAAGCTAAAATAGTAATAAAATTTAATTTTAAAAGAGGGAAATTTACATCCACCTCACCTCATGTTTGTCTTTATTACGTCTTCCCCCTTCGAGTTTTGTTTATTACATTTAAACCCACCCAACCTAACACCCTTAAACTAATGTTAGTTTTTGAAAATGAAAAGACGATTTTACACTTATGATATCCTTACCTAAAACACACTAACTCAATGACCATTTTACCCTTTGAACATCTTCAACCCTAAAACCCAAATTTGTCTTGAACCCTAGCCACTACTCCTTTGTCTTTGTTCACAATGGCCGATGACTATTTTGCATTTGCAAAAATAGTGATGCATGACAGGAGAAGAAGAAGAAGAAGAAGGTAGTGGAGGGTCAGATTCTGAGGAATGGAAGAGTACATAGATGAGGGAGCAGATGGAGGAGTTCAAAGAGCTCTGTGTGATTTCCTTATTCTTTTGGTTGATTTCCTTGAGCTCGGTTTCTCCTCCATGGCCAAGTTTGATTGTTTTACTACACTATGTTTTGGTGGTGATGTTGAATCATCTTTAGCTATCATCATTCCAAGGTTGAAGATATAATTTTTAGGCTTTACTTTTTCATGTATTGACCCATAGTCATGGAAACACAACGTGGTTTCTTAGCCAAGCCTCTCTGTGCATATGTTTCTTGTCTGTGAAAATAATGTAGTACAGTTAAACTTCCACTCATAAAAGAATTATTTTTAGAGTAAAATGAGAAACTTCAATTTTAGGTAGCCTACCAAGTGGTCTGTTGTGGTCACTATCATTAGTTCTGCAACATTTTTGGATTGGCTTCGATAAGTTGTTACTGCAATTAGATGCATAATGAATTCAATTTTTCTTATTCAATACTTTTCTCGCTCTCAAAGGCAAAGGCAAAGTCAAAGGGGGCAGCAGCCTCCATGTACTCCTCCATTTGCTCCCTCCCTTATATACTCCTTTTATCCCTCATAAAATGACCCATCACTACCTTCTTCTTCTGTTGTCCACCGTTATTGATTCCTACAAAAGTAAAAAACTCGTGGGCTAGTAGCGGCTAGGGTTCAAGAAAAGTATAGAAAATACAATGAATCATTTTATAGTTTTTCTTAAAAAATGTAGTGAATTGTTTTTTGATTTTTCTTAGAAAATGCAATGAATCTAACGAATCTTATATTCACAATACTGAAATCTAACCAAAGCCCTCCAGAAATCTCTCTCCAATGAGTCCAAAACCCTAACAACCAATTCTAATAGCGCTTTAGTTAAACTTGTGAAGCCCGATCCGACACCAACATCAGCATCAACCATGTCTGGATCAGACCTTGAAATGGCACCGAAGCAGCGGCATAAGAACCGCCGAAACACGACAATCAGCACTACCGGTGGAAAGATTTTGAAACGATTGGGGTTTATATGATTATGGGCATTTAGGTCTTTTCACTTTCAAAAACTAACATTAGTCTAACTGTGTTAGGTTGGGTGGGTTTAGATGTAACAAACGAAACTCGAGGGGGGAGGACATAATAAAGGCAAACGCAAGGGGAGGTGAATGTAAATTTCCCTTAAAAAAAAATATGGATAGATTTATCCGATATGATATAATCTAATCCGTTTCAAAAAAGATATGAGAATGATATCGGATCAACAGTTACTATGACCATTCTCGTGTTTTAGAACTACTGGTGTCAATGAGCCGGGTTTTAAAAATCCAGCCCAACCCTAAGGTCTCTTAACTCGACCCAAGCCCAGCCCATCCCTAAGGCTGGCCGGGATATCTCATCCAGGCCCAACCCTGTCGGGTTTAGCCCAACCCAACCCTGATGAACCCTGATTGGGCTGAGTTTAACCAAATCCAATCCAATCCAATCCAATATTATTGGTCACTTGGTTGCTTGATCTTGATGTATTGTAAAGGCCAAAGACCAAAGTTTGCGTATATATGTAAATTGTGGAAAACAAAAGACTTTTTCTGTAAGTACCTATTAATAATTATTAGCATATTTATATGATTATATATTTAATAAAACATGGTTGGGTTGCATTGGATTGGGTTAGGTCGGCTTGGATTGGGTTGGGTTGAGACCTCAACCCAAGTCCAACCCAACCTTGCCTCGGGCCTTAAAATCTTAAAATCTCAACCCTAACCCACCCTATGGCCTAAAATCTCAGCCCAAGCCCTGTTCGGACTCACAGCGGGTTAGGGTTGGTTCAGATTGATCGGACTTTTTTGACACCCCTATTTAGAACCTTGCATATTTGTGAGCAGGGGGTATAGGGGTTCTCTCTCGATTATCCTTGATGAGTAACCCATCGATCCACTAACCGCTAAACATGACCGTGGAAACACAAAATAAAGAAATAAAAGGACACTGCACGGATTTGATAGAGATAGATATTGACAAAAAAGTAGCGGTACGTACGGATAAACAATATTCTTAAAACGTACTTCATAGATAGCCGTGGATTTAACAACATAAACTGAATCGTTGAAACATTTCTCTCTCATTTTAATAAACATCGGCTGTGATCTTGATAGCAAGTCATTCCTAATTCTTTTTCGAATTAAGAGACGCTGGCGGACACTGCAGAGAAGTGGTAAGCTGACGACACGTGTCCGAAAACACATGTCATTAGATGGGGAGAACCGTGCACTACGAGGGCTTAGCAGGTAGAGACGTGTTTTTTCTAACAAAACCCATTCGTACCTTCATTTCGAACGACGAAAAAAACCCTACCGCTTGCTATCCTCTTCTTCTTCTCCCTCCTCTGCGAATCCTATGCTAAGCCATTCGAAAGAAACCCCATGTTCATCGATTCGAATCCTGCTCTACGAATCCTCATTTTGAATGACTCGAACAAAACCCTCGTCTGCGAATCCTCTGCTAAGCCATTTCGAACGAAACCCTTCCTCTGCCAAACCCCTTGCTATCTGTTTCTTCTCCCCAACTATCTATCTTCTTCCGGGTTCAAAATTGTGAATTGTCAAGGAATCAGGATCTGTATCAGGTCCAACGAACTCCAATACGACTCTGTTCTGGAACCCTAGAAACCCATATACAATTCGACAGGAACCAGCCTATTCTGCTGATCTGATTACAATTTTTTAAATCCATGGACTAGTCCCAACATGGTTTTTTCACTTATGAACATCAACTTGTATAGTCAGTCAGTCCCATGATTTCGGGAAGAATGCTTAATATGAGTGTCAAGGCTACTGCTAACCGTCATTGTTTATTCCACCAAAGAAAGTGGGAATTAGAAAGAGGAGACATGAATGAACTCCCCTGAGGCCGATCAACATCACCTCATTCAACAGAAAACAAGAAGGGAATTTTTGGCAGTTTGGATTGAGCTTTGAAGTTTTCTCCCCCTCACTTGCTTCCAAAAGTTCAATGCTCCGTATGGTCTGAAGTTCTTTTCTCACCAAATTAGATATGCCTAATAATAGTGAACTTAAGGTACCACCAATCTATGATCAAATGTTACAGTTGAAAATCTCATTCATATATGTACACACAGGAATATCAGAGCTGGTAGCAGATTCAATTTGGATGTTATCACCCTTCAACTCTAATAATTTTGGCACACCCTGCATTTCCAGTTAAAACCCAGGTAATCATTACCTGAAAGTTTCTCTTTTACATGGTTTTAGGGTTGAAATCGTCTGTAATTCCGATCTCGTACAATTCCGTGAAATACCCCCTTTAGGGGGTGACACGTGTATTGATACAAATACAATGGTCCAGATCTGGTACAACTAATAAAACCTTAAGTCATTTAAATTAGATCTGGACCATTGCATTGATATCAATACACATGTCACCCCCTAAAGGGGGTATTTCACAGAATTGTACGAGATCGGAATTGCAGACGATTTTCATCCATGGTTTTAACCTAGAAAAGATCAGAGCATATGGAGAAAAACCCACAAGAAGAACTGTCAATGCTTAAACCAATATTACATGGACATGACTTAGTGAAATGAAAGTGTGCTTCTACCATCTGAAATTGAGAAGTTAAAAAAAAATGGCGAGATGGAGACGGATCATCTAGAAAAAAGAGGCCCCAGTTCTAGAGAGCAACCGTTGATGGAGAGAAAAAAAAAAAAAAGGCTGGAGAGAGAGAGAGAGAGAAACCAACTGCCATTATCCTACTCTCCCTGATTATTTGGAAGGAAATAAGTTGGAACAGTTAGGTACCAAATGAGGCTGTCACTCACCCATGCTATAACCATCACAGTAGGTTAAAAATAAGAATGACCAGATCTTTCCACCCTAAAAACTGAAACCAGTTATAATATGGAAAATTAATTGATAGTTTAGATTAATTCTTATTAAGTGGACGGTTTATATTAAAAGAAAGTGAAAATAAGACTGCAATATGTACATGCCGCCTTTGGGTAATGATTTTCTGTAGGGGGGAGACTGTCTTCTGTGGAAGTCATTAATCACATACTCACATTAAAAGGTGAAATGACTGCCCTGCCCCGAATGAAATGACAATCTTAAGCATTAGATTTAGATGGGGACACTTTTTCGAAAGTTCTTCGACGTCTTGCCGAAGAAGAAAAAAAAAAAAGAAAAAAAGAGAAGGGATAGTATTCCGTGACCCTTAGAATCCTTTCAAAGACCTCCCAGTCCAGAACGACAGAAATTGAGATCAGGCTCGGTCGATTTCACCTGTGGTTGTCCTGTTTTCACATTACATTTCTCTTTCTCTCTTCGCTCTTCTGTTTGTGAATGAAAACCCTAACCCCTACCCATGGCGGAAGACAACGAGAAGATAAGCGAAGAGGAGACAATGGCAACCAAGAACCTCCCTGGGGACCTTATCGAGTTCATACTTTCAAGGCTTCCGGTCAAGTATCTTCTAAGATTCAGGTGCATATGCAAAGCCTGGTCTGCTATTATTACTGATCCTGCTTTCGTTCAAATGCACATCCGCCAATCCCTTGCAAGCAATAGCAACCTCAGCCTAATTTTCAGAGGCACCCATCTCTACTCTCTCGACTTAGAAGATGCTTTCGAACATTAAGCGGCGGTAAAACTCGATCTTCCGTTCAACTCTCCAGATTACACAACTGAAGTAGTGGGTTCTTGTAACGGCTTGCTCTGTATATCCAGCTACGGCTTAACCTGGTATCACAAAGATGACATATTCCTCTGGAATCCTTCGACGAGAAGGTATAAGAAGCTGCCATTTACTCCTATAGAGTGTCCTATCCAATTTCGCATTGCCCATCTCATTGGTTACGGATTCGGTTACGACCCCATCACTGATGATTACAAGCTAGTAAGGGTTGTGCAGTCTTATGGTAGAGATGACAGCTCTTGGCATTCGGAGGTGAAGGTCTATTCACTTAGCACCAACTCATGGAGAAGGATTAGGAACATGCCCTTCCACCTCGGCACACGCCTAATTGGGGTTCATGCAAATTCTGCTCTTCATTGGGTTGCTGATCGCTTTAAGAGACCTTTCAGCTCCCCCACTATTGTCGTTTCCTTTGATCTTAAAGATGAGGAGTATCGAGAGGTGCCACTGCCTGACTTTGTGGACCTTAAGTTTTGCATGACTATTGGGTTTCTTGGTGGACAACTCGTGCTCTGTAACTTCTTGGGGGTCCATTTTGAGGTTTGGTTGTTGAAGGATTACGGTGTGAGGGACTCTTGGACGAAACAGTTCTTGATCGAAGGACAATCCTCGATGAGGTCTTTGAAGTTTGTTAGACCGATTTGCTATTCAAAGAATGGTGAAGTTATACTCAAGAAGATTTCAAATGCACTGGTCCTGTGTGATCCCTGTAGTAGAAGGGCTAGGAATTTTAGGATTCTAAGTGTTTCGGATATGGTTGAAGCAGAGTTTTACGTTGGGAGTCTTGTTCCACTCGTGTCAAAGATGAAACTGAGCGAAGAAAAAGAACAGGAAGCAACCAACAGAAAAAGAAAAAGAATATAGTATAATTTATTAACATGATAATTGGTAGTCTTATAGTTACAATTGTTTCCTCCTTGTTTGTTTATTTACACCTTGCCTTGAACAATTATTGTTTCATCTCAAAAACTGCAATGGCTGTGTCTCTCATTCTTGCTACTGTCTGAGCTCATAATCCAATCTGTCAAGTTTCAAGATGCTTGCTTTGAAACTGAATGAAAATTAGGGTGAAGACATTAATCCACCCTTGCATGTTTATTACAAAATGCTATTCTCTTAAAAAACTTCATTGCATTTCCTTTGTTAGCACTAATGCACTTGGGTGATGTGAAAGGGGTATGTAATTTGCCTGTTAAGTTGTACTTACTTGAGATCTTTCCTTGTGAATCAAATTTAAGTTACTTGTATAAGAGTGAAGTAGTGAGCCTTGCTTGCTTCATTCATTCTTTTCCATTTAATTAGGCCATTGGAAAGGTTTTTGGAAATGATGTTTATTTCCCTTGTTAGACGATAGATTTTAGGGGAGAAGCTGCACTTATAGGAACTGCTTAGTGAAGACAGTGAAATTTGTATATCATTAGATGTTGACTTGGTGTTATGTGGGAAGGACAGACAGGAAGTCTTACAATTTATGGGCTAAATGAAGATTTTGCCCTAACTAGAGTGGACTTGTTGGAAGAGAATTTGTGAAGCCAAACCTAAAGTAGTTTGGACTTTGAAGTAGGCTTATTTTGAGAGTTGTGTGCTATCCTACACTCTTTTATGATGGAAGTTTATTTTCACTTTTTTAGGAATGCTTTTCTTCACAGAATTTGTTCTTAAACTGAAATAACATTAAATCTCCGACGTGCTTCATATTGTTGCTACATTGTACCTTGTTAGAGTATTGATAGAGTTAACATCAGGTGCGAATGGACGTAATGATCTACCAGGCCTGTAAACAAAGATTAGATACAAATACTGAATCTGACTTTGGCCATCATAATATTCAGTAGGGTGATATTTGGACTTTAAGTTATCTTACACGAATTTTTTGTCTGACCGCTGGTCCTCGTTCATTCTTTATGTGAAGTGATTGATTTTATGCATCATGTTTCAGTTTTTTCCCCTTAGAACCTCACCCTGGAAACAATGATAGGATTGTGTGTCTTTTTCACATCTCTTTTAAATGTGTAAGAGTATTAATATTGCTTTCATTCTCTATTTACCGTGATGCTGTACAGTATTTCATTTGTGGAACCTTGTTCTGACAGGGCCGACGTTGAAAGTGGAAGGTTAGCAATGAACTAATCGAGAATGGAAAACAAATGACAAGGGAATCGGGGCATGGGCTTACGAAGTATATCCTATGGTATTCTTTCTTTTGCTGTACATAATCTGTTGGCTATACATGGATATTGCTGTCAATGGTGCCCATATATTTTGTATGGTTTGGTACATATTACGACTCACGGTACTCACTGACTTCAGTCTTTTTGTTCAAAGAATTTAAAAATGTCAATACAACAATGGGGGTTATCTTTTATAGCTTTCTGTTCTCACTCGCCTTTCTTTTTTTTTTTTTTTAATATCATCACTACATGCATATTTGCTGGATATTTCACAAAACTTTGGATGTTAAGTGCCTGTAATATCACAATCATCTGGATAACTGTTTCCATTGAGCTGTTTGTTAAAGTGTTGCATCAGTCGGCTGACTTGTTAACCTGTGGAACTAATGACCTTAATGTGCTCTGTTCACGTGTCATGTTCAAGCTAATTGCAGCTGGCCCAAGTGGCAAAGTAAGCTTTACAAACCCAGAACCATGAGACTACTGAGAATGCATCCTAAGTATGGTTTTCTGAAAATAGATAGGTTTATGGACATTCACCAATTTATTTTCATAGATTGTGTATGGACTCAATTTATGGGCATAATACATGGGCTAGGAAAAACAGAGACCATCAAGATTTTAACTGGGTCCTTCTGTGACGTTGATGCATATAAATACATCTTGGATCAAAATTTTTTCCTTGGTGGTACTTTATAATTGCAGGATCAAGCTCGAAATCTTGAAAGGAACGTCAAATGAATTTATTCAATGATATGAAAAATGAAATTACACCAGCTTGTTTTGATAGAATTACTACTCAAGATGCAGGAGCACACTCAAATCAGATAGGTTAGAAATCATTATCAGGCTAAAGACAGATCCCTGTTCTCTAATTTTGGGAGGGTTGATTCGTGTCTTGAATTTGTTTTCTGGGTTGGATAGGTCATCATCACTGCAACTAATTTAGAGAAACATAATTCTGAAGCTCTCTCTCTCTCCTAATGCTCTATGCTCATGCTGCAGCCTTCACCGCAATGGGACTCCTCACATAGTGACTACCATCTGACCATATAAGCTGACCAAAAACGTAGTCTTTAGCAGCACGAGCTCCCTTGGCCTTGAGAGTAACTTTGAAAGTCTTTTCTTCGCCGATCAAGTAGAATGTCAGGTTCGATGGCTCAACTGTGACTGAAATTCCCGGTGGTGTATAAACCTGGGCCTTGTATGTAGCTGGAGAGCCTACATTCTTCAAGGTCCGAGTCACAGTGGCAGTGCCGGAGAGACCGGGGACGGTGATGGAAGGGTAATTAAAGTCCAAGAGATTGGTGGACTTGGGGCATATGTAGGGCAGCGTCGACTCGGAGAAGAGACTGATTCGGGAGTCGTTGTAGCCAATGGCACATAGGAAGTTTAGGTAGTCGTTGGTGGTTAGGTCATAGACCAAGCCAGGGTCCATGGCACGGTTCGGAAAGACGTGTCCCGCTCCGTAACTGAATGGTGTTGCCTTCACATATGATGAGTTCAGTATCGCTTCCTTGTTATTGTCCCTTGTTGTAGCTGCACAGCACACACAAACAAATTATCAAACAGGTGATATGAATAATTTTAGAAAGGAAGAATCAATTCAAGACAGAGAGAGAAGCTGACCGGTGGTCATGATGGCAGATCTGATGGCAGCAGGACTCCATCTGGGGTAGAGAGTCTTGAGAAGGCCGCAAATACCAGAAACGTGAGGGCAGGACATGGAGGTTCCTGAGTCGGAATTGAAGGCAACCCGTCGATTGTCGTACGTCATACCACTGGGACCCGTTGCGTTGGTGTAGGCGGCGATGATGCTCACCCCTGGTGCGGTGATGTCGGGCTTGAGAATCTCAGGCGTCACGGTGTTAGGACCTTTTGAGGAGAAAGAAGCCATAAAGGGTGCTGGCTTCGTGCCCAGCAGCGTCGAGGGGCGGGTGATGTAAGCCGTGGGTGACGCCGTCGAGTTTATGTAGGCAAACACCGTAAGACTATCGTTATATGTTATATGGGATGCGGGCAATAGGTGAGCGTCGGCGATCACTTCGTTACCGCTCAGGTCATCGTTGGTCAATATCATCCCCACAGCCCCAGCTACGAGCGCCTGCTCACCCTTGTCCACCCTCGCGTTGATGCCCCGCAGGCACACCAATATGGTCCCCTTCACCTTTTTCGGGTCCAGCGTCCCAGGCTCGCATAGCAGGGCGTCCTCTGCCGTAGCGTTTGCCAATCTCGCGTCGGCGGCGTTCAGCAGAGGGTACATCTTTCCCGCCGTTAGGGAATCGGGGGAGAGGCTCTGGCCCATCAACTTCGTACCGTTGCCCAGGTCGACGTAAGCCGGGAACTGGCGGTCCATGGTACTGGCCCCAACAGTGATCATCCAAGGGGCCACATTGGAGACGGAGCCGTCGGCCGGGCCAGAGTTGCCGGCAGAGCATACCACAACGATTCCATTCTTGACGGCGTGGAAGGAGCCGATAGCGATGCCGTCGGTGAAGTAGTCTCCGGGGTCGCCGCCTAAGGACACGGAGATCACATCAACGCCGTCTTGGATGGCGGCGTCGAAAGCCGCTAAGATGTCAGCGTCGAAACATTCGCTGCCGTTGACGGGTGGCCAGCACACCTTATAGGCCGCCACTCTGGCCTTTGGAGATCCTCCCTTGGCCGTGCCATTACCGTAGCCGAAGACGTTGGCACCTGAGACGAAGTCGCCTCCTGCCGTCGATAGGGTGTGGGTTCCATGGCCATCACTGTCACGTGCGGTAGCATTGGACGAGTCCAATGGGCCCACGGCCGCTGCGTAGCCTTTGTTGAAGTACCTTGCGCCAATCAACTTCCTGGGCAATTCCAGATTTCCAATTCGGCAAAAAGACAAAAAGAAAAAATTAATTCGAAGTTTTAATTTGATTAGGATTTAGGACTTCAACCACAGAAAAAAAAAATTATATATATATATATATTTTTTTTATTAGGACAATTAATTCATCAATAACTAATTCCATATAATATGCTAGGCCTTGGCTGAGCAATGGGCTTTTCTTAAACCATGGGATGAAGAGTTCCCCTCCACACACCCCCCCCCCCCCCCCCCCCAAAAAAAAAGGAGTATATATTCAATCACTTAACATGGGTATACATTAGGAGTGTCAAATTTCAGCCCAAACTGGCTAGATTGACAGAACCAAATTATAAATATATATATATATATATAATTTATTTTATGGGGAAAAGTTCCTCAAAAGGTAGCATGGCCTTGCATTAGCGTGGGAATCAATGGGAACTGGTGCAAAAGCATCAACAGTTGGGAAAAAAATCCTCTGTTTTTCTCATCCCTGCTTTTCTTTGTTTTGCTACCTGCAAAACACGACACGTGGACAACTTTAAGACCAACGCACCGGATGTAGTAATCCTTAGCCAATCTTGACCGTTGGTCTTAAAGTTGTTCACGTGTTGTGTTCTGCAGGTAACAAAACAAGGAAAAACAGGGATGAGAAAAACAGAGGATTTTCATCCCAACAGTTGGGGGATTTCTGTTTTTCATGGTGAAGGGGCAATCATTTTGTCACCACCCCTACTTGTGACTAGGTGTACAAGCCATGTTTTCTTCTAGGCTTCTTTATCCTTTATTTTCTTTATAGGGAAATGATTCCTATTGGAAACATAGCTTCTGTCAGCGCTCCACTCTCTTACTCTCTCTCTCTCTTCTCTCCTCCATGAAATGAGCTTTCTCCTCCCAAATGAATTGGACTTCACTGGTTGTACATAACACACTCCCTTTATTCCCTTTTTATATATACAAAGTGGAAAAGAATGCTCCACGGTCATGTGCCCTTGTGCTAGTGTGAGGATTGCACATGGGCATCAATGGGGGATTGGTTTTTTGGGTTTCATAGGGTTGGAGGCATCATTTTGCCGCCCTCAATGTATGAGCGTAGGAACCTACGAACCAGGGAGTACAGAAACAAAACAAACCAATAATAGCCCAATAATGGTCCAATAAGAGCCCATTAAGCCAACCTAATAAAGAAAGAATCGGAACTGAACTTTAGCCTAACAGTTTTGATTTTGATTTAACCCATTATCAACCCAAAAACAAGATAAAACCCAACGGGGTAGCGTAGTTGGTGAACAACAAACTTGGTACGAGCTGTAAACTTAGACGTCCTAAGTTTGATTCACACAAGGTACACCTTGGGTCACTCACACGAGGGTGTTTAGTGCTCTTCACAGCTTTCAGTGAAAGTTGAATGATTCTCATTTAACCCTGGTATGGTCCGATCCATGTGGTCGTGTGGTCAGTATGGACCTGTGGAACTAGTCAGGCTTTCCTGTTTTTAGAAAGAAAAGGGATTAGAGAGATACGTGCATAGAGAAGAATCACATTCGTGTGGGTGGATGGGTGGGTGGCATAAGACGTGTTATCTCTTATTTCTCAGCCCCCAAAAGGATATACTTTAAGTTGAGGTTTCTGCTATAACAATCTCTCCCATCTTTCAACTCATAAGGAGGTATTAAATCCATGCCACTAGTGGGGTTCACGAATATCACTTTCTTTTAATTAATTAGTATGCAAAAGGTTGGGAGTAACCATTTTGGAGGTTTTTTTTTTTCCTTCCTTCTCTTTCAAGTTAAATTTATAAAGAAACTAAATTCCCAAATTTTTTTTACTGCTTATAGGCCCTCTTTGTATCATTTTTCTTTTTGGTTTTACCTATTTAACAAAAATCATCAATGAAAACCATTTTTTTTTATCAAAACATAAAATTGTTTGGTAACTACTTGATAAAAATGGGTTTTTGTGAGAAATAGTTTGCTATCCCTATGTGTAAAATGGTTTTTTTAAGAAATATAAAGAGATGTTCCCTTCACCCATCTTCTTTAACTCTCTCTTTCTTCACTTTGAACTGAAGAGGACAAGGCAAAGGGCTTAGCTTTCTTATTAAAAAACAAATGGTTACTTTATCCCTCTATATTGAAAATTAATTTTGGCCAAAACACATAAATGACTCTTGATCTCTTTTTGGTTTTTTTGTTTAATCAAATTTTTTTAAAAAAAATATAAATAAGCTCTATAAATAATACCAAATGCAACCAAAACCGTTTTTGTAAACAAAAATAAAAAAGAAAATGATACCAAAAAGGGCCTTAGATAAGAATGCAAATGGATAGTCGAAAATTCAAATACGATTCACATCCATATCTGGTTAGGAGTGTTTGGATCTGAATTTGAATATTTCGGAACACATCTATCTGATTCATATATATATATATATATATAACTAATAATAATAATAATAAAATTATTTAACCAACAATCTTGAGGGTTTTTGAAGATTCAACAAGTTCTAGAGACTAAAAAAAGAGCAAGACATCTAAGAAACATGGATTGAAAGCGAATAGTCAAAAAGCTAAATTCAATTCACATAAAGTTTCTAAAATGGGGAGAGGTTCGATTTACACGAGTCATGGATGTAAGTGTATAATCAAAAATCTAAATTCAATTCGCATTAAATTTCTAAGATGGAGAAGTGTACACATTTTTTTGATTATATGAAAATTATATGATTTTCTTGAGTGGATATAAGCATTTTGCATGAATTCTTGGTTTGAACCAAATTTCTTGCTTTCCAAAAAGCGTGGAATTATCCTCGTATTAATTCTTTCATAAATCTATACTTGACCTCTATTTGAATCTACGATGTAATGACCAATAGATCCTCCGATTCTATTATAGATTTCCACATTGGAGCCACACTTTAATTGGTCTCATGCTAAGATTTTTAGCCGGTCCAAGTTTTCGATCACCTACATATCTCCTCACTCATAAGATCAACGGATTATGGTTGACTTGAAGATTGCTTTTGCAACACAGGATGGCTTTACTCGTCTTCTGCTTTCAATTCATTAATTATTGCTTTTTCAACACAGGATGGCTTTACTTGTCTTTTGCATTCAAGTCATTAATTAGAACGTGGTTGCCAAGAAAGATCATTAATGTGTAGAGTATAAACAACGTGATTGGATTATAGCATTTTTTTTTTTCGCCCTTTTCGGCTGAGTGCATCCGACCCTAACTTTAGAGAAGGTTGACAAATTTATCTAGAAGAAATCTTTTCTTGGATTTGGACTTTGAGAGTTGAAAGTCATAACAGAAGATTCGAGATACCCAATCCCTTCCCCCAAGAATTATTTTTTTAAATGAAAAATACCAAACAACCCTTTCTCTTGATATATTGAAATATGTTTTACTAATTACTAGAGCATTTTTTTTTTCCCATTAATTACGGGTATTTAGGCTTTCGACCTGACTAGCCTCATGGACCCATATTGATCCTACAACCACATAGACCGAGTGATCTAAAGTAATAGTGATATTACTCTAAATCTAATTAATGTTTAATCCCTCATTAAAGATATATATATATATATATATATGTGTGTGTCTGTGTGTGTGTGTGTATAGTGAAAGAGAACAAGGAGCTTCGTCTTTAGTCTAGGAGCATACCTAAGAAATCGAGATTGGGTTGGTGTTCAGTGTACTACCTCGTTCATACGGGGTGTTTCATGATATGAAAATCGACCACCTGTGCGAAATGATGGTGAATATTCCATTATGATCGACTTTCTGTCGTCACGAAGGACAGCAGCCAAGGCTAGAACAACATCGTTCTGTCCTATCAGAACTTCAGCAACGAAAAGGACGTTGCGAAAGCTACCAAAAAATGTTGAGAGTACCATAATTTTTTGTCACATTGACAGTTCATGTAACCCAAATATATGGATATGTGGATTTTTTTTTTATTATTTATTTATTATTATTATTATTTTATTATAGCAGATAGTTAATTGAAAATTTCAGAACCATAAAAAAATGTGCAACAACTGTCAAAGAAACAATAGTCATGCATTAATAATATTCATGCTAATGAATGCCAATGCATGAAAAGCTATTTGATTAAGTTCGGCTATGAAATTTTAACATGTTTTCATGTCACTCTTCTTGATGAAATTTGATATTTATGTATGATTTTCTTTTGAGTAGGAGAGGTGAGATGTTTATACATGCTTTAATATTACATTTATCAAAATTTGAATTTAATTTTTTTTTTTTTTTACTATTCCATTTCTTTTTGTTTCAAATTCTTCTTAATGATGTACCAAGGTTACGGCGGCTTTCGGTGTTGGATTTGGATTTGTAGTATCTATACCTAATTGAAATGGATCGGCCAATAAATTACATGTGTAGTTTTTTTTTTTTTTTTGGGTGTGGGGGTTAAAAAACGATGTCTTGAGCCCATATCGGCTTAAGACAAATAATATGGCCATTATATATCAATATTAATATCAATGGTGACAGATACCAATGAACCCCAAGGGGGTACCTGAGTTGGCAAGGGACTATCCTCAGAAAGCGTGTGGTTTTGAGTTTGACTTCTTTTACCTCATTGGGGCCACTCACACAAGGTGTTTAGAGCAAAATCGTGAACTACATCCATTATCAAGATTCCTTAGAGCTCGTACATGAAAGAACATGAATTAAAATTGATTTTTTTTTTTCAATAATTTCTTTAAAGAGAGCTAAGGATTTTTTAAGTTTATTACATTAGACCTACAGTCATTAATACAGAGATCTAAACTATTTCCTATAGGATATAGATGTAACCCCAAAATTGCTTAAAGAACTCCTAATTTTGTGGGACTTGCCAACTTGATTCATTAAATTACTATCTATTTATATCTCAATAATTTAGAGCAAAACCAAGACAGCTATGCTTCTTCTTAAGGTAATACTGTCACATGGCTAACCAGCCTACTTAAATAATTGAATTAGTTCCATAATCTTGTTTGGTATAATCACCCAAAATCAAATCTTAGGAGATGAAGTAACTAAAATGGATAAACTAAATCAATTTTAACAGAATTTTGTTAATCTCTCAAAACAAATTCCAACAAAATTCGGAATTTGTTTTCCTCATCAAGAGAAAATTTCTTCCCAAATTTGTTGCAGTTGCCTTGGTTTAGAGGTTTGACCTTGGGACTTGGGGAGTTGGGATGGATTGTGGTAGATAATAATCATATTATATACCACCTACCCAAAAGTACTGGGGGAAAGTGGGAAGAGAGAGAGAGAGAGAGAGAGAGAGAGAGAGATACTGACCTGTTGCAACGAACTTTGTTAGTGCTGTTGTCCACGCAGGTTCCATTCCACTTTGATGGAATGGGTCCATAGCCATAGTCACTAAAGCTTTTTGATTCCGGCCATAGACCTTTAACCACACAATCAAAGTCTTATCAAACCAAACATGAAAATTCATTAAAATAAAATAAAAATAAAATGTCTTTTTTTTTTGTAATGAAAAAAAAAAAAAATGTCAAACCCATGGTATTAGGTATCAGAATTCAATATCAAATTGGGTATAGCGATGGAATCAATCATATGGAACAATTTTGCCTTCAAATATACTGATACCATAGGGTATTTGACAATTATTACCAGTGTTCGTACTGTGCACTGGTCTAGTATCAGCCAAGTATTGGTATAGGTGTCGACCGATAGGATCGATCTAAGGTTAATAACTACAACCATCATCAAATCTCTCTAGTATTTGGCAAAAGAAACAATGATGCTTGCCCAGATAATTCTCCTAAAATAAATACAAAACACACGCAATAAGTTTAAATTAAAGACAGAGGGAAGGTTCTCCTATCAGGAGACATTGGAGAACACAACGGTAAAATGATATCATATATTGAAGGGCAATAAGATCATTTTATCTTTGAAAATGATAGATAGGGTGATAGCCTGAGAACCATTTCACATTTCCCATTTCCCATTTCCCATTTCCCATTTGAATAGAGTAAGATATGAACAAGTCTTTTTTTGTTTGGGAAGAAGCAAGATATGAATAAGTCAAGGTTTAGGTGTTCAACTTTCATATGCTATACGTGCCCCCTTTAAATGCGTACACAAATTGTCATGACCAAAAATGCATACATAACGGCTATAATCAAGGTAAAAATAAAATAAATAAATAAATATATAAATAAAAAGCTACAATCAAGGAAGTAGGAACACTTGCTTGGAAAACAAGTATAAAATTAAGGCATTCAAGTTGATCATTTGATTTTATTTTTTTTTTATATAATTTGGGTGGTTCTTCCAATCACAAATATACTAAAATGGCCATTTTCATGGGTTTTATTATCTAAACTGTGTATACCTAGTCTGAGTTGGGAGAGTGCATGGTAATATTTGAGGAAAAGAGCAGAATACAATACAAAAACCCTAAAGGCTAACATTTGGGGAATGACCAACTAACTAGAATAAAACAATCAAAAGGATAATACAACAAAAAAATAAGGGAAGGGAGAAACAACCCTCCCTGGTTGGAGCATTTTGATTGAATTAAATCCTGAAGTTTGATACATGAGACTAATCTAAAATATATCATCTGTATCCAATGGTTGAAATGGACACATCATGCATATGTCCATATGGTAGAATAGAAGTCTATTAAGATTTGGAAAGTTTAAATAAAAGGTGATAATAACATTTCACCTTTTATTTTATTTTATTTTTCTCATATGAGTTCAATAAAAGGTTCCTTTGATAAAGTTTCTAGTACTATCATTATCTTTCCATGGCAATGGGATCAAATCAAAAAAAGGAAAAAAAAAAACTATAAACAGTTGATGCAAGAGGTGTTAGAGCACATCTACCATAAGTAGAAAGCTATTTTGAGAGGCCTACATGCTACATCACAAGTCTACCCATCTTCTCACAATCTAAATGTGGCATGAGTCTCAAGCCTCTCAACTCTCAACTCTCAACTCACAACTCACAACTCACATAAGCAATTTTGTCTTTTTACCCTAAAATAAAATCACAAACAGCCTAGAATGGTTTTTGGTTTTATCAAAACAGCCACATTAATCAACAAAATAGAACTACAAAAAAAATCAAATCCTCTTTTTCTGATGTTGAAAATTATAGTATTCAACTCCCCAAGTCAAACAACCCAAAACTTTGTATAATTGTGTAATGTGCAAAGTTGACCATTTGTGAGAGTATATACTATAAAAAATAATTTATTATTTGTATATGAGACCTATCTGGAAGATGTAACTTAGAACCAATGGAAATTTTAAAAGGGACAAGAAAATTTTGAAATAAGAGACTAGCTAATGCACATGTCATATTGAACAAGAAAGAAGCCTTTTTTTTTTCTCCCCATTCATGGAAAGAGACTTGTTGAGTTGTGAGCAGTGAGCACAAATCAGGAAGATTAAATAATTGCTTAAATGTTCAAGTTCTGATCTAACTACATCTACTCTTCAGAATTGAAGGTAAGATGATTTTGAAAGAACATACCAGTATCAAGGTTGGCAATAATTGTATCTTCCCCATATCTGGCCTTTGCCCAGATCGATGAACGATGAACTACACCATTTTTCTCCAAGCCAAGAAAATCCCAGGACCTGGTTGTATGCAATTGCCTTCCTCTGTTTGGGAAGACTGAAACCACACTGGGATGCTCTGCATTGATTGAAGAGAAAAAAATTTGTAAGCTTGTAACAGGGGAAGAACAAAGAACACACAGAAGAACAGATTTATGAGTGGGGGTGCTTCATAAATCATACTTGCGATCTCATTTGCTTGTTCTTCTTCAAGGGTCGCTGCAAACCCATTAATATGACTTGTATATGAGTAAAAAATTGCATCTTTGGCTTTCTGGGTACTGCGTTTAAGAAGAAGATATTTAATAACAACAATTCAGAAGAGAAGAGATGAGAAGCAATTTTTGCAGGTTCCATTTCTTACCTTCCCACGAAAGATGCCAGAAAATTGTAATGAGAATCTGAAACTACTTCAAGACTACTTGGAGATATTTTCTGACCATGTGAATGGGCTCCAAAGTATACCACAAAAGACTGAAAGAAAAAAAGAGAAAGAATATCTCAGAATTATTCCCAAAAAGAAGAAGAAAGGAAGAAATAATACAGAATGGTTGCTTGCCTTTTCGATAGCAAAGGTGGATCTCTGCAGCATGGAGAAAAGCAATAAAGGAAGAAGGAAAAGGGGATGAAGCCTTGGAAACTCCATCGTTTCTCTGTAGATTTGCTTTCTTCTTCTGAATTGAATGTGTAAAAGGAACTCCTCTTTCCCCTGTTTTTAAAAGCTCTGCGCGCGGCTGCTCCCTATCCCTTCGGGATGGAATGGTGGATCTTTTCAATAACGGCAAGTAGTGGTGGAATTGTTCTATTCAAAGCAATCATCCTACGCATTAAATAATTATAAGTTCATACATAATAATTCATCTTCAACAATTTTTTAATTATCATAATTATAAAAGAAGAGGTTTAAGAAACATAACTTGATTTTTTTTCTAAAATTTCTTTGGAATCTTTGCTTCAAGATGTACAGTTGAGCAAATCACGCCAACCTTTCAATTCCAGCTTCTGTCAAATCTCAAGTTTTAATTTAATTAGCTTCTCTCAAATCTCAATTTTTTTAATTTAATTGCTTTTGCGTCGGCAAACCCATTTCCATTACTTGCTCCAGTGACCGAAAACTTTTTGTTTTGTTTATAAATACACTGTACATCATATTATGATTTCTATTTATTTACTCACTTACCCAAAACTGCAATCCTGTAATCCTGTTGCCCTTAACATACAAGCTTGAGATCAAGTAGAAATGCCATAAGTTCTTTATGTACCTCTGCACTTCCCAATTTTGTAGGATCATGATAGAGTTGGATAGGTGGTTGTGGCCCAAACGGTTGACATTTTTTCCGTTAAGCTCTCTTGGGTATAATTTTTATGGGAGAGGGAACCCCACTAATGGCATGAATTTGTACGTGGCATCAATAGTTGTAATGAAAAATTTATTATCCAAATGAGACCTACATAGTCAATAATCAGAAGAAACACATCATAATAAATAATATAAAAAAAAATACACCTAAAAGAGAAGTTGCACTCTAACATCGTGGGGAAGTTTTAGTTTAGTAGAATAATTTCAGTGTGGGAAATATAAATTATTTAATAGCAGTAGTACAAAATAAATTATAGGAGATAGACTTGGTAATACACTTCCTGAAAAGACCATGTCTCTCTTTTTAGAAGTGTTGAGCCTGCAAGGAGGAAGTGGAGCTCCACACAGGCCCAAGTTTCTATTGAGATCATGGATTTAAAAATCAGAATCAAATCAAGCAAATTGGTAGAGCCTGATCCCGATTCCCATTCAGGAGCGGGTTCCCCAATGTGGGTTCTACGGTTCAGAAGGAATCTGGCCAATGCCAGACCGACTCCAGCAGATCTGGAATAGAATCGGTTCAGAATAGGCTGGAGTTGACCCGATTTAGATCCATATTCCTTGTTTTAAAACCCTGGCAGACAGGGATGGACTTCTCTTGCCAATTCTACATTTCTCATTCTAACCAATGTGGGTTTGGGCTGGACCCAGACCCAGACCCAGGCCCAGGCCCAAATCAAGAAAGTCCATAAAACTAGTTTCTTCAACCTGGGCTTCGGGTACTTTCCTTTGAACTTCCCTCACCCGAGGTTCATTGAGATCATCGCCGCTGCCTCGGTGGGTGAAGTTATCCGATTTGACGTGCGCACCACTGTTGAGTCTTGAGTCTTAACCGAATGGTTCAAGAGCCGAGCACATTAGGGAGGAGACTCGTGGAGGTTGTGGAATGCTTCTCCCAACGAAAAGCTCATGGTCACCGTCGGCGTCGACGTCCGCACCAAAGAAGTCCTTCGTATCTCCAGCACCCCACCTTCATTCCCAATTGAGACTTCAGAGATAACATCAGCATATGTTTGGATACAGTGCATTTCAGCATTTTATCGAACAACTCATGGGCATGATAGCTGTGACAGAAAGGAGCTCTAATCCGCTTCCAAAGAAGAAAAACCCAAGAAAAGGAAGTAGATCTTTATAACAAACCCATAACAAAGGTTGAATCCTTGAATCAATGTCAATATCAATATCAATACAGCTAGCATCTTTGCAGTAGCAAATGAGGGGACCTTCCAAAATAGACTGCATGCATGTTAACTCTGCAAAGCTACTAGTCATTCCCAAAATTCCGAGCAAAACAAAAAGAAAATAGAACTTTCCTAAAGTCAAAGCACGCCTCCAATACCAAAGGGACCAGGGTTCTTGAGATTAGACCAAAGTGTTAAAAAATATCTCATATGGAAAGAGTTCGCCCTTAATCATGAGGAAGGATGTAAATGAAGAGTTGAAATCCAAATTCCAATCTGAATTCATATTCGTTTAGGGTTATCTTATCTGGTTAAAGGGTATCTGGATCTAAATTCAAATTATTCAAAAAAAAATTACTCGATCCGATTAGATAATTAATTTATGATTTTGAAGGTTCTTGAAATTTAAACAAATCCTAAAGAATGAGGAAAATAGCTAAGACAACTTGAAAACATGAATTAAGAACAAATTGTATTCACCGGAAGAAAGGAGGTCTAGATTACATAAGTTAAAGAGAAAACGAATAATCAAAAATTCAAATTCAATTTGCATCCATACCTATTTAAAACATCGAAATCCGATCAAAGAATATTTGGATCTAATCACATCAAATCCAAATTTGATCCATTCACATCCTGAATTACAAGTCACGAGTTTCTCCTTTCACTCACCGATTTGAAATTATTCCCCCTATTTTTTTGTCCCCAACAAGGAGGTTCCTAAATAGTCTAAAGAATATGAAAAATCCACAGCATTGACTTTGGACTTAATTACAAACACTACTGAAGGCCTCTTCTAATAAACAAAGAGGTTACTCTGTCTCAGTCATACGTCCATGCTGTCCTGCATATTATAACGTTGCAACCTGCCAAGTACGAGTCACCCCCATTTACATCCTCCCTTGAATGAGTCAATCTCAACCTATCACGTCCCTCAACAACAGCAGCTTTCTACATCTTTCAATCTATGAGGCCGGGTGTCCGGATGTTTGGCACGCAAGCATGCGCATATGCTTTTTCACCGTCATGAGGTGAGGAATCAGGACGCATGTTGATTTAGGCATGCTTCCTTATCAATTATGAGGCTGGATCATATTCATGTACGAAAGTATTCGCATAAACCTATTTCATTGTGGCATGGATTCCACTCCATGTCTCTCTCCGCAGGATAGGTCACTGGATTGAGTGAAGTCCAAGCGGGAATGAAATAGGCATACGAGAACGTGATCTAGTCTTGCAAACTACACCCATTGGTTTGCCTATTTTTGAACTTTAATAGTTTTAAGAAACAAACCCCAAAAATTAAAACCATTGGGACTTAATATCCATTGAGTTTTAATAGTAAGGGTTAGGGATCACTACCTGGTCGCATAGATTATGCGCCAACATGGGGACAAATCGGAGGGCAATGTGGTCTTTTCAGTTTTCACCACTCTTATGTCGGGTCATAGGACTAAGCAGTCAGGTAGGGATTTTTTTTTTCTAATATTAATTAAGGAAAATTCTGATTGTAACTAAAGAGGTTTTAATGGCTATTCTGGGGGCTATGATCACTACCATGGAGCACTCTTTTTTTTATTACAAAAAAAAAAAAGAGGTTTTAATGGCTATTGGGTTCTGGCTATTCTGGTTATCGTGCAAGTGGTGATAACCATAAATGCTTTTGTTAAACCCATATTGCTATGATTCCGCCGATTTGAATAATAATCATTCTATTTCTTAGCTAAATTTCTATCTAGAAATGACTTTTTTATTTTGGGGTAAAAAACACGTTTGATAATGTGTAGTAGTGTTTATTTATAGGCTAGAAAAGTAACAGAAATGTGATTGTTAAGTGCATATTAATTTTGATGTATATAACTTATATATAAATTTACAAAATATCATTCAATGCCCAAAATTTTGGCACTGACAGTGGTGGTGGTGGTGGTCATGATGGTGGTGGCATAGGCAGTGGAGGAGGTGGTGGGGTGGTGGTTGAAGTTGTATTAGAAATGTTTTATTTTTAATATGAAATTACATCTTTTGCCTATCAAATTGACTATGTGCTCATTAAACAACAACCCCCTATTTCTCTTTTCTATTTTTGGAATTGAGAAGTTCCTAAAGATACTTCTTTTTTCTATTTCTCAGCAGTCTTTTGGTCTCGATTCATTCATCCTTACGAAAAAAAAAGAACGGACATTAATTAGCAAATGGATTTCTATTTTATTTCCTTAAAAAAAAAAAAAAAAAAAAGAAGAGAAATAGAGAAACGAAATGGTCATCACAATCCATGCCGGCCTTAGGTTACTATCGATCTGGCCTTTGCTTTTCATTGATTCTATTATAGTTTTGTTTTGTTTTTTTTTTTTTTAATATTTCGCTCAGTCAAGCTCAATTTTAGTTTGTTCAAATTCCATAAAACCCTAATCCAAAAACAAACGATCAAAATTTGGTGAACCAGTAGGTTCAATAAGTCCAACTGATTTGGGCTGGACTTTGGCACCCCTAGGGTTGGGTTGCGACTTCACCCTCGGTCGGGCCAAGCGGACCAAGGCTAATGACAAACTTATTCGCATATTATTGACATACAATCTTGTCATCCTATGGTTTAGGAGTGTCAATCGGTTGGTTCGATTTGGTTCAAGTCAGTTTTTATTTTGGTCCGATTTGGTTTTGATTTATTTCGATTTTTTAGTATCAAGTTATATATCGGCTTAGATCGGTTTAGTATCGAGTTTGAACCATAATGAAATCTTACATTCAAAACTTGAAGTGACAAAATATTTGATAATAACAATTTAAATTTGTGAATTAATCATGACTTGTCATTGTAAGGGAAAGATAACTAATATTAAAATCAATGAAAAACAAATTACTAAGAAGTAACGAAAATTGAAATCACAAAATGAACATTCATCTAACTATCCAACTAATTTTGTATACTAAACAAAGAAATCAATGGAAGTATTGTTACAATTTACAAGTCAATTTCCCGATTCATACCTCATATTCATTGATTTGTAATAGTTATCTTTAAAACAAAAATATTTTCACTAATATTGTAAAAAATGGATAATCAATTCATCAATTTATAATATCATAATTGATGAGGGTAAATATATCCCTGACCACAGCATGGCCAAGCAGCGTTTGAACAACGAATGCCGATCTGCCACCTCGGCCTCTTCTCAGGCCGAGCAACCACCTCGGCTCGGCATCATCAAGTAAGGCTCCCGGAAACGTACACTCATTCACTCCTACATTCAAAGAACGTAACTCCTAATCACAAGGGTAGGACTCTATCCATTACACGTCATCAGAGTCATCCACCGCTCCCACGACTTGCACCTCCGAGATAAGAGGGGAATATTCCCAAAGTGTGCCCTAGGATCTGGATTCCTAGCATCAGAGAGTCATTCCTCTCAAGGACTCCACGTCTAACAGAACTCTCCACGAACGTCTCCTTTCCTCCCTCCATGAGCAGCCTATAAATACCAAGGTAAACTCCCCCACAAGGGGATCGATCACTTCTTTTGACTGAAAACTCTCTTGAGTATCTGCTGTGGAAAGATCTGACTTAGGCATCTGAGAGTCCCCCGTCAAGTCAGCTCAGCTCTCCCCTATCTTCTCTTCTGTGCATACCTGCTGAAGCGTCAAGAGCTGCAAGGAAGAACGACTGGTCAATTTTTGTCATATCAATAATCATTTATTTTTGGGTAATTTATAACGCCACCCCCTAGAAAATGTCATTATTAGAGAAACACCATTTACATAATACCAAATTATACTCAGACCCTCTACAGTCAGTCATTGTAACAGAATATACATCATATGCTAATGTTAGCTATTATATATTTTTTTTAAATACCAAAATACTCTTGCAATTGCAAAAGGTGAACTCTAATATCTCTTCCCTCTCTATCTTCTTTCTCTTTCGTTTTCTTTATCTGAATCTCCCCAACTCCCCGGACCACTCCTCCTCCTCTACCGGAGATTTCACTCTCCACCTCCATAAACGTGATTCTCCAAGAGCTCCCACCATCATCACCCCTGACAACTCTTGGTGTTGTTCCGCGTCCAAGAACCCAGAAGATCGTGAATCTTCAGTCCAAGAGTTCCTCGAAAAATGATAGTAATCTCACTTTCTTTGTTTTCTTTACCTCAATTGATTGTTTGTAAGTCTGATCCTTTTATCTTGATTTGAAACTCCTGTTAGTCTGTGATGAAATCCACACGCCAACAATTGGAGAGGGAGCTGCTACTTGAAGAAATCACAAGCTTTTGGGAATCGATTTCGCAGCAATCAAGCTCGAGAAAGCCCCCTGTTTCTTAGCCTTGGTGAGGTGCTCATTGACAGCAAAAATAGTGTCTTTAAGCTTCTGAATCTTCAGCTGGTTATCGAGTCTGATCCGTTCCTTCACCTCCTTCTCGAACTGGCGAAGTGTATACTCATCAATCGAAACATCATCGAAAACGAACAAAGACCAGTAAGACAATATAGACAACAAATCTATATAATTATGAGTTAGATCAGCAAAAGGCCTTACAAGCTTTGAGTTCTTGAGCTTCAACTTTCGCGCAAACGAATCATAAGCGAGGGCTAGAGATCTATGGTCATCAGCTTGCTTCTAGATCGAATCCACACGCGGTTTCAAGGGATCTGACTTCACGGCAAGCACAGATCTCCGAATAGAGTGGATGCCATTAAAACGAGAAGAAACCACACCCTAATACAACAAAAAAGCCCACAGATTTAGTGATTTTTTTACCCAAAAACTTAAGAAAAATGAAACTTTCCAGAAATATATAGATGTTTACTCACCAACTTGACATCTACTGAATTGGTTATCAATGAAGAAGAAAAGAGAAAGAGAGTAGCAAATATCAAAATCGAGATGATAGCGACAGCAGACATGAAGAATCTGTAGAAAAATATGATTCGCAGGCCTCCATTGCTTCCATCTGAGATCGCTTGAGTGCTTCGAAGCTTTGCAATCGCCATCTTTTTGGCTCTGAAGATTTTGGGATTGAGAGCGTGGAGTGAGTCCCACAATTGGACATGTGTTTTAGCCAAAAGGGTATAATAGTCCTTTTAAATTTTCATTTAACAGCAACTGATGACAAGGGTCTGAATATAATTTGATATTTGATGACAGGGGGTCTGAGTATAATTTGATATTATGCAAGTGATGTATCTCTAATAATGACATTCTCTAAGGGGTGACGTTGTAAATTATCCTTTATTTTTTTTATCAATTTCATTTGATTTGATTATTGGTTGATTCAATCTTCAGTTCAAAACCAATTCAATAAGAATCGATTTCATTTAACCAAATTTTTTCGATCGGTTTTATCAGTTCGGGCTAAGTTTTGACACCCCCTACGCCCCTACTGCGGTAGTAAACTGAATCAAGGATCCAGTGGTAATATTCCTCCATCCATAAAAGTATATTCTCTCCCCTCTCCCTCTCCCTCAAAGACTCAATCATCCTCTGAGAGTAGAAAAACACTCCCATATCCCATAAACAATTCACTCTCTCCACGCTTTGTGTCTCCTCCTCCTTCCTCTGATCCTCTCCATCTCCTCTGTTGCGCTGTTCGCACAAAGCCACAAACACCACATGGGCAGGCGAGGCTTGAAATCCAATCCCTCTCTAGTTTCGTTTCCCTATTATTTCCATCATCAGGGAAAGTTTTCATTCCCCAAAACCCACCGGCGGTGCTATCAGTTTCTGACGAAAGAAGAAGTAATCTTAATGCTGTGTCTACTGTCTACGGTGGCAATACCTGACCATCCTCATAGCCTCTTTCTTCATCCATGTTGGTGATGTCCTGAGCTGGGCAGAACCTCATGGACTGATTCCTTCTGAATCTTAACAAAGTATGCCTTGAGAACCTATCGGTCGTCGAGTGTACGCAATGTACAGCTTTAGTGCTAATCAATGATCTTACACAGGTATTTTGCAGTGCCAAGTTTATGATTCTTTCATGGGGAATTGGGGATACCCTTCACTCGCATAATGAAGTGAATATGTCTTCTTCACATTAGGAAGAACGGGAGATTTCTGGAAAAAAAAAGAATTTGAGGTGCAGTTCTCTCTCTCTCTCTCTCTCTCTCTATAGCCTCTTTTACCTTGACGTATGTGTTTAGAAGAAAAAAAAAAAAAAAAAAGTGGGTGTTAGTTTTTGTGTTCTGACTTCTGGGTTTATGATTACTCTCTGTCTTTATTTTCAATCGTATTCATGTTCTTTGGTTTTGTTGTATCGTTTTGATTTTCAAATGTGTTCATGTTCTTCAGTATCTTGGTCAGACAACTCCTTTCTTCAATTACTTCTAGTTCTAGAAAAGGAGGCTAGTTAGAGTTGATGTGGCCGAAGTTGGAACTTAAGCCTGCCTTGCCCCAAAGCCCCAACTCTCCTTACCCCCCTCCCTCCCAAAAGACCAAAACGATAGCTAGCTTGCTCGGGAATGACCAAGGACACTGTACAATCATCTTGTCTGACCCATCTATATGATCCTTGAGAGAACTCAACTCCATAAATCGGCTTACTAGATGAGGGAACAGAAAACTACATCAACCCACATCGAATCTTTTTTGAAATCGAGTGGAATTAGAGTAGTTGATCCTTGTTTCCAACCCTTACACAAAAGGAGCATCCTAAAGTGAAGCCACTAGGAAAGGACTACCATCCATCAAGACAAGGCCCTTGAGTATAGTGGAGCTGCTTAGAATGAACTACTTGATTTGGACTGGGCCGACATGGATATTGGGTCGAAAGCATAGTGGTATGTCACTATACTATATCGATCATATGAGGGGCCGATCCCACATTAGTTTCAAAAAGAATTTGATATGGATTAATATGATATTAGTTTCCCTCACTTTATAAGCTAGTTTATGAGGATGAGTTCTAAACTTCATATCATCTTCCACTACCATCGGGAGAGCACACTAAGTGTCATTGGGAGAGCACACTGTGGAACACTTCGGGGATACAAATCGATTGCTTGGTGCCTTATAAATGAGGCCACCCCTATTTATGGCACTAAAGGTATAATGAATGGATAGGATATTTAATATTATCACTGATCTGACCTGTACAAGAATAACCTCTCAAAATATCTACATTTTCTAGAGTTCTTTTAGATATCTAGTCTTCTTACGCACATGTGGAGAGTTCTAGATTATGGACCTTGTCCAACCCAATAGTTCATGTCCTTAGAGCTAAGAGAGGTTGGACCGTGGGCCTATAGTAGCAGTCTGTGACACCAAGCCTAAGAATCGACCTGTCAAGCTATGAGCCAACGCAGAACCATGATTAAGGCAAAGTGGGGATACTTTGGGCAGTGTGGTTCTGGATGAGCCAGAACCATGATCAAGGCAGTGTCTGAGAACTGAAGACTGAACTTAACAGAGTGAATTAGAATTCTGAGTTCAACATCAACAAAAGCTAAGTGAGATATCTCACGGAAGAGTTGGATGGGTTAAATGGCCTCTGTTTTCTGTGCAGATAAAAATAGTAAGTGTTTTTTCAGTGTAAATAGGTCGTGTGCATCTCGAACTGCTTGAAAGAAAACCATCTAAATCTGATACTACAAACAAGCAATAATGTCTTCATTTATATTTCTTCTGACCAACAATCTAGTTTAATCATACATCTTAATTTACATTTCTTCTGACAATAAATCTAGTTCAGGCATACATATTAGTTTCGTGTAAAGAATGATGTACATCAGCATTTAACCAAGTATCCTGAACAAAAGAATATCTTCATGAAACAAATCCTGCATAAAGAATTCTGCCCAGCCATACATGTTATACACATCAAACTATTTTCACATGAACACTTCTTTTATCCTTCAGCAGTGTTTCAGAAACCTTTCCAAGTTGCAAGAATCTCATGGAAGATCTCTGCTATGAGTTCTCTGTCTGCACATTGCAGAAAGCAATCGAAATCATCTCGAATGTCAAATATCTTACCGAACTTCACAAGGTACCTCATGCAGCTACTCTTTAGTTTTGGTAATTGATAAAGAGATGCACTCTGTAGCCTCTCAAGTACATTTTTATTATCAATATCTTCTAAAAGGCTCTCATGGCATGCCTCTTTCAGGACAGAGATGTCATACTTATCGGCTGCACGAAGGAGTGCTAGTCGGTGGGTGAGAAACTGATCATGTTGGATGATCCCATAGATGTAATCTAGGAAGGCCTGGCAAGCATCGATTGACATGTCAGAGATGTTTATGGTTGAGAGTTCCTTCTCTTTGAGGTCATGTGCAAACATACTGCGGAAGACAGGTGATCGTGCTGCAAGGACGGAACGGTGCGCTCCAATGCTCCCATCAGAGGCATTGATTGTTATGTCTGTGTGGATGCTTTCAGACAACATTCGGCCAAGGGATCCTAAAGCTCCTTCATTCGACTGTTTTTGGATGAATCCTTCAGCCCAGATGGAACAAGGTTCACCACCCTGCATATTGGACACAATGAATCAAACCGGAACCTGAAGAGGGCTGTGGAAAGGACTGAATGCTTGGTATGTGAATGACATAAACAATGCTTCATTGGGTAAGTTCTGAAATTCCATGACCATTACAAACATTGACAGTGAATTAGCTAAAAAGGGTGATCTTTATTTACTGTCTACAACTGCACATTGAAACAGTCCAACTTAGAAGGCCAAAAATTAACTTCATTATGTTCTAAGCATTGTGCCCCGAGTTTCAAACTGTACTAATACAGCCGATTGTCAAATTTCTTTAATATTCTGGAGACTTTTGAGTTCCTGGAGTAAATATCAATGGATGTTATACGGTCTGACCTCCAGTAATGGGAATTCAGTGAGGTTAATACTCTAAATATTTGACTAATTATAGAAGGACCCATCTTAGTTCTATAATGCTTTACTAATTATCTCAATTGCCTACTGATTTACAAATGACAAAGTTAAACCATCCTTGCATTCTTTACATGGGAAAATGAAGCACGAAAGGCAGTGTGGCCTCTGGCCCTCTGTGCCCAGACATATTGGGGAGGCAAAACAATTGCCCCTGCCCCTCGTGAAAGGTGAAAATCTCACCCCTATAGATGCTTCTGCACACACTCCTATTGTCCATGCACTTGCTTAAGGGTCACGCTGCCTTTCGAAATCCTCTTCCTTTTTAAATATTCCTTTGTCATACGTACTACATTGTAAAATTGATTAGTATGAGACAACAAATGGATGGATGCAATCCTCCACTTGTAAAATACCAGTGGTATATTGACCCAAAAAAAAAAAAATTTGTGGGATGGAAGCCCATAATTTTCCCATCTCTGTTCTTTTTTAGCTCATTCCCTCGGAGATAACTCTCTCTCTCTCTCTCTCTCTCTCTCTCTCTCATATTATCTTCTTGATGCCTCATCATACTGATCAATAAGTATCAAGTCTGACTATCACCCTCTACCCGCTTGAAAAAATAAAATAAAATAAAGCAGTAGAAGAAGAAGAATAAGAAAAAGTTGGGGTTTTGTCTCCACAAGACATACCCCCTTTTGGCCATGTTTGCATGGATTTTCGAATTAGATTTCTAAGTTTAAAATGTAGAAAATGAAACCTATATACGATGTAAAACAAAAGAAAGAGAAATCAAATAACAATAGCTCAAGGATATATGTGGTACAAAAGAAAGAGCAATCAAATTAGCACTAGGATATATGTGATTCAACAATATGTTTGCGTCCATGATGAGACAAGCGTTTTCTCTAGCAATGGAGAATAGGATTATACCAATTATATTTCTCACACCTTTCAGATTTACAAAGAATTCATGGTAACCTTAATAATCTCCATTGCTACCAAATAGGGAAAACCAAAAACATATAATTTTCAAAATTACCCAAGTAAACACAAAATTTCTTCAAGTCCTAGGGGCTTTTAAAAGCAGAAAATAGAGAAGAACTTGGATTTTGCGCAAGAATGTGTTTGTGTGTGGTGTGCCTTGAGTCGAAATAAATAATATTTAGGGAAAAAGAGGGCTACTCTGAGGTGCCCGTCTACGTCCTTTCAGATGGGATAATGATATGACCACCCAACCCTTCCCTTGGATGCCCATATTTGTGCTCCCATTGGGCCTGTGCTGATACAGGGGCATGCAGTCTGGCAGCAAACCCCTTCCTTAATATTTCATACCTCTAATGGGTAATAGTAATATCTCCCGTCTCCTGGATTTATTATGGTATTTATTAGATGAATCTAATAGTAATCAGTAGACTTTTCAACAGAAATTAACAAAAGAATTTATGGCAATATGATGCCAGAGAAACCATACGTTTGGCGATATGACCTTCAGATCAAGAAACTCGACATCGATGATGAACTTCCCAGTCAGTGGAGTCTCGATCGTCCAGACAAAATCGTCGGTGTTCTTTAGCGGCTTGTCTGTTACCCCTGCACTTCCAAAGAACATTAAACAGAGAGAGAGAGAGAGGTAGCAAGATAATAGCTTCTTCAATCACTAGCCCGCAACTGGCATGGCATATAAAATAGAAAAAATTATGTAAAACGAGTGACTTATTAATGGGTTAAGATTGTCTTCTCCCAAACAAGAATCCAATATTTAATTCCTCCTCTGTTTCAGTTTGGTGACCCATCTTCTCCTGTATCAATTTATGGCTCAGGATTAGAGGGGTGAGGATGATCTGTATGAATCTGGTTGAATTGATGGTTACCATCAACTAAAAAAAGAAAAAGATTTTGTCCTTGTTTCGTTGAACCGCAATAAATGGCCCATAACTATCAAGAAGAAGAAGACAGGTTTATTAGATTATTGGAGAGTGGGAGCTACAATTTGCATTATTTGATTGTGTCAGAGTATCATCCTTACTGTTCGTGCTGAGCAATTCAGCTATTACGTACACGACAGGGTAAGATAAAAGATAATTTTTTTTAAGGAAAATATTCAATTTATCTAATTTAATTACCTGGGTGAACAAGAGCCTTGCGATCTCCCACAGAGCAGAGGACTCGAATGCTGAAGGAAGCAATTGGGGGTTTCTCTCTCGTCAGATTAGAAATCTCTGGATATAGTTTAATAGACAATGTCCGATTCTTCTCCACTGCTAAATACCTTCAAACAAGACAGAGAAAATCAGGATTTATTTATTTATTATTATTATTTTTTTTAAGTCTCGAAAAGGATGAACGAGAATGAATGGAACTAAATCCGCGACAATTTTTTATTGAAAAAAAAAAAAAAAAAAAAAGATTTCTTGCTCATGCTGGAAAGTGGAAACAAGTAAGGGATCATTGAGAACGAAGCAGGTGTTGAGGAACCATCAAAGATGATGTCTTTAACTTTAGAGAATGTTTTGAATCGGTAAAACGAAACGAAAATTAGGGAAAAGAGAAAGTTGGGACTGAGAAACCTTACCAATTCCAATTTCCGATTTTGAAGGGATCGGATTTCCGGTAGGTACAAGAAGCCAAATTGTCGATCTTCCATTGAGCGAGACGCGACGTGGTTTCAACTCTGTAAGCAGAGTCGCTCATCCTAGAGAAGGCGAGGGAAGTGATCTCATGGATGCAGTCGAAGAGTCCGTCCAAGAGTTCTCCAGGCTTTCCCAGGATTACTACGGAAGAAGTCACTCATAAACATGGAAGAACTACCAAATTCTCACTGATCTCTGCGCACCCAAGTCTGAGGCGGAGATACTGCGAAGCTCTAACAAGAATGTTTCTGTCTCTTTCTTTTCCCCTCTCTCAGGTTTCAGACACGCAAGGCTTTTGAGCTTTCTTTACGTCATTGAATGGATGCGAAGTTGCAGAATCTAGACTTAGTAATGAGAGAGAGAGAGAGAGAGAAGATTCTGCTTGTGTCATCGGCTTGGAGAGGGGGAGGGGTCATATTTAAGCGCGGATCTTTAGTTTTCCTTGTTAATAATGCCCCTTCCTGTATTTTCCTTCATTTTTTTATATGAACACACCACCTTCCAAGCAAAGTATCTATTTGTAACCATTTATTTCCTCTCTCTCTCTCTCTCTCAATTAAAATCGGCCTGATGGGTGATACGGATGGATCGCTAGGGGTAAGTATCCAATACCCGTTCCTTTTGTTTTCAAATATACCTCTTTTCATTCATATAATAACTGAAAATAAAATAGGGTGATCATACGAGCAGCGCATGTATCAAATCTTGATGATAGTTCTCATAAATCATTTTGGTGAGGTGAGGTGAAGGGGGAGAATTTCTACCAAAATATTTAGCTAGAATCCTACTAGACAGCGTGTTTTTTATTTAGATTTAATGCAATCTCAAATGACAGGGGTGAAGGAGCTGAAGTTGAAGAAGGGGAGAGGGGGATGCGGATTGTGTAGGGGGAGGGAGATGCAAAGGACAGAGTTGTGGAAGGGGAATTGATAAATTTGACTGCAAAATTTATGGAAATGGCATGGACAAGGTTTCCAACGCTACAAGGTCTAAAGAGGATCACCACAACTTTACCATAGTTTTATGGAGAGATTGTTTCCAGACTCGAACCCGTGACCTTAGGTCATAATGAAGCACACACACACACACACACACACACATATATATATATATATATATTTTAAGAAAAGAAAATCTCTTTGAAATAAAAAAAGAGAAATGTATATAAATTTCACAAATATAAACTTATATGTATTTCACATATAAATTTCTAGACTAAATTCAATCATTTTACCCATTTTGTAATAGGACACCCTCTTATATATGACCATGCATTCTCTTTCTAATTTTGAAAATCACATTGAAGTTAAGAACTTGGGGTCTATTTAGCCACACATTCTAACTCCATTACACATTGTATTATTTTTTTAGGGAAAGCCTCCATCTAACATTGTCACATAGCAAAAGAGTAAGTGTATATCCATAAAATCATTTGGCCAAGTAAGTTAACATGAATGCATTTCTATGCATCCTTTCCAAAAATTAGTAATTTTATGACTCGTTGGATTGAAATATTGAATAGAGTTTATAGCGTTTGTCGTGTTAGAATTGATTTTTTTTTTGGTAAAAAGAGTTAGAATTGATTGAGGGATGGATATATTGAATATTTGAATTCGTCTCTTTCCTTTCGTCACTCATATTAACCCATTGCTTTCGTATACTTTTTCTTGGTTTACTTGTTATACAAATACTTTAGTTTTGTAAGATATACAAAGTCTACAAGAAAAGTCTCCTCTTTGTGGGACATCCCAATACAGAATCTTAAAGCAATCCTACTTCATATTCTCTCACATTTAATAATAATGATAATAATGGAAAAGGTTTTCTAAGCTACCAGAAACTCTCTCTCTCTCTCTCTCTCTCTCTCTCTCTCTCCCCTTGTGGGAAGTGATCTTTCTATTCTTCTATGTTTTTTTTTTTGGTAAAATTCTATTCTTCTATATATGAAATCGTTTTGTTGCGCATTATTAGTGTTCTCCCTTATATTACTTGCTTAGAGAATTCTCTCTAATAATAATTTATAATGAGTTTTTTATGAATATATTTGTTTGACACATAAAAATATTTTTTTTTCACAAAATATGCACACCTTTTTTATTCACCCAGAAAAATATTATGATATTAAAATTTGACAAAAAGTTTTATGCACAACCGTGCATGTACACAATCTTTAGATAAGGGATAAGGTCTACGGTACACCCATATTATCTCCATCTGATGATTGTGTGTATGCATGCATAAAACCCTCTCCCCAAAAAATTATCTTAACAATTATGAATATATATATATGTTTCATGCACGAGCCATTTTTTCTACCATACTACTGATTTGACCATTATATGTGATAGTTGGATTGGTAAGATCAATTTGATCTAGTAAATCAAATTGAATAGACCTAGATAATTATGTTCCATTGATCAGATGCGGCGCAAAATTTGTGGGCACGTAGTCTATAAGACTCTCAATCCGCTTGTAAAATTTTAGCTTAAAAGAAACTGGCCATACGACAAAAAAATAAATCAGGATAAGGTTTCTTTGTGAAAAATAATTGGATGAATAAAAATACATGGAAGGATATATTGTAAAATTGAATTTAAAATTTCACCTGCACAACTCATGTCATGCCTTATTATCAAATAGAAAAAGTTGTCATAAAATTCTTTCATACAATTAAATGGACTACACAGGACTGACTGCCTTCCTACGGTAGGCTGTGTACAGAACTTTTTACCTTAATAGTATATAATACTTATAGTTGAGATATGGTTCTAGTTCAAAGAAAATCGCTTAGATGATCTCTATTTGCATGATGGGCCATAAGTTGTTAATTTGTATGAGAACATAACTATGATAACAAAGCCAGAGTCATAGGGTTTTTTGTTTTGTTAATATAGTCATAGGTGTTTAGTCAATTATCAAGTTAATTATAATTAGTTTATTCAACATGATTATTGATTAGCATGAATGAAATGAGTAATGGACAAAATGCATAACCATGACATAGTCCCAAAACGAACCATTTAGTCATTTTAACATTTGGATCAAAAGGGCCTCATTCTTGCATAGATCACATTCAAATCATATTCCTTCATGGGAAAAGGGTTCCTATATGGATTTCTTGGCACATCAAAACACAAAAATGGGCAAGTCTGTCTTTCCTATTCTAGGGTTCATAATTCGGGCTACTCATATATCCGAATTAGTACTTAGGCATCATGAAAAACCCTTTCCCATCTTTGATATGCTAATAGGAAATAGGGTCATCACAAGGTCCTAACTATAATCAACATCATATGACAAATAATCTTCTTGCACACTTTTTTTGACCATGACCAAATAGATATGGTCCATTAATGCAATAGTAAAATATTCTTTCTTATTCTCCATTTAATCATATTAAATGAGTATTTATATCATATTATGTTGGAGGATCTTCTAATAAAAACCTGCTTGAAGCATTAGGTGGAGAGAGCTCCATAAGTATATAAAGATAGCAAGGACTAGAACAAGTCGATTTGTGAGGGATTCAATCTAAAACCTTAACGACACTAAGGGCCAGTTTGATTTGTTTCCACAAACATGTTTTTTCATTTTTCTGTGCTTGGAAATGGAAAAACACCCCCAAAATCATTTGATTTTTCAGTTTCGTTTCACTTGTTTTTTGAAATAGAAATAGAAATTTATGCCTATTTCTGTGTCTATAAACAAGAAACGAGAAACAAGTCAGACTTATTAATCTGTTTCTAGAAATAAGTGAGAGGAACAAAAATTGTGAAACCCAATACTTCACTCGACCTACTCCAACTTCAACCCATTATTAAAACTTCTTACTATCCAGAAGCGGCGACTCCAATCTGGTTGTGTGAATCTTCATCCTTCTGAAACTTATATCCACGAAGCATACATGCAACTCTAACATCGTGCCTTCACTCATGGGCTGTCTACCTATAATGTCGTGCCTTCACTTGTGTCTTGAACAACTACACTGTTGAAAAAGTTTTGGGAAACTGAAAAATCAAACCCCTTTTAATAATTCTAAGAAATCGTTTCTTAGCACAAAAACTGGAAAAAAAAAAAACCATTTCTGCTATTTCTAAACACATACGCAGCAGAAACAAAATCAAATGGGCCCTAAGTTGAGAGCTTCTTAAGTATATAAACACACTAAGGACTTGCAGACTCGTTTAGTATTATAACTCTATAATTAAGTTCCATGTCCCAATATCTTAACATGTTATAAATCTATTTTAATTTTAAGTAATGAAACTATACACATTTTGGCATAGCTTTTATAAATGTTTTAAAGAGTAGAGGAATTGGTAGTGGTGCTAGCTTTGTCATCTGGAAGAATGGTAGACAGGGTGGTGGACCAGGGCTGCAAGGTCGCTCAACGGTTTTTCCACAAAAAATATTATTGCATGGTGATAATGTTTGGTGACAATTACATAAATTTATTTTAAATTTAAAGGGAAAAATGGTGGAGGCTCTACCCACCAAGTTGGTTGCCAACTTGCCTTTCTTCCTTCCTTCAGAAAGATTGACTGGTGGGTGTAGTCAAACTCAATTGGTAGCTTAAAATGGATCAGGGAAACCTTTATAATATTTGTGCCTTTGTTAAAAATTCAAAGGACTAAAATTTAGGGCTCGTTTAATTTTGTTTTTAGAAATTGTTTTTTTGTTTTGTTTTTGCTTAGAAATGGAAAAATACTCCAAAAAAAATTTGATTTTTCTATTTCGTTTCACTTGTTTTTGGAAACAAAAAATAGAAATTTATGTCTATTTATGTGTCTAGAAACAGGAATGGAGAAAAAAGTTAGACCTTTTTTTTTTTTTGTCTAGAAACATATGAGAGCAACAAAAATTATGAAAAATCCGAAACTTCACTCGACCAACCGAAACCCCAACCTATTGTTGAAACTTCTCGCTATCCAAATGCGGCAATTCCAACCTAGTTGTGCGAAGCTCACAGATTCAGATTGGCTTCATCCTTCTGAAGCTCAAATCTATGAAGCATACATGCAACTCCAACGTCATGCCTTCACTCGTGAGTTGCATTTCTATAATGTTGTGCCTTCACTTATGTCTTGAACTCAACTACACTATTGAAAACGTTTCAGGAAACAGAAAAATCAAACACCTTTCTGCAATTTCAAAAATCGTTTTGTAGCACAGAAATGGCAAAAACCGTTTTCGCTGTTTCTAGACACAGAAACAGGAAAAACAAAATCAATCGGGCCCTTAGTTTACCATATTATACGAAAGAGTAGAATCAGGGAACACATGGTGTTGGTGTATGATGTCTTGTATTCCGTCGCAGTTTAATCCAGCGAGTATTAGTGCAGCACCTAGACAGGCATGACGGCGGGCTGTGGGGGTTGCAAGGGGGTAGGAGGCCCCCCTGCATAGCAAGGGGTGTAGGGGGACACAGCCCCCCGCTCGAATTTTTTATTTAAAGGCAATTGTGTACTTTCCAGATTAGGGTTTTTTTGTTATATATTTGTAGCGAGTGTTTCTTTCTCTGTAATGCAAGCAATACTGAGAGGTATAAAGACGAACGCTATAACCCTATTCTCCATTGATAGTGAAACAATATCTCATCTCACTGGGGACGTAGGCAACCTTGCCGAACCTCGTAAAAATCCATGTACATTGTTTGTTTTGTTTTTCCATTATCTTCTGCATCGTTTTAGGGTTGCGTTTCTACACATGGATGATCATTTGTAAGGGTGTCAAATGATTGATTCGATTTGATTTTAGTTTAATTGAATTGATTTTCAGGTTAGACTAGGCTAAACTGGATTTTACCATAAGAGAAGGTTCTATATCGATTGTGGACATATAATTCAACTCATAATATTCTTAAACGTTTTAAAGACATCAACACTTTTACCTATTTGATTGGTGGATATCAAATGTTAAGGAAAAGAATCTCTATGATTACTTTTTCTCCCTCACATACGGTTCTTTATTATTTTCTCTCTTATTTGGATCATATAGACTTCATGTGGATGACACCGTTCTCCACCACACCGTTATTGAAATGACATGCAAAATTTCCCCGCAGTAGCGTTGTGGAGAACCATCTCTACCAAAATTTTAAATCCAAAATAAATTTGAAACATGGTGGATTGAAAGAGTTTCATTGGCTTTATATGTGTGTGAATATAATATACAGGCCCACAAAGCAAAGTCTATATATCTTAAGATCCATAAAGTTAAAACCATTGGTTGCAAAAACCTTATAAATACAAGTGGGACCAACATAAAATCCACGAGGAAAATGAGATCTAAAGCTTACAAGCAAGTAGAAATGGGTACCAATTGATGAAGGAAGATATGAAGGTGACGGATCACATCAACCTTTAAATGCAAGTGGATCCCACCCCATTCTATAAAACTATCCCACAAGGCAAAAAGGAAGAGGGAACTCTTCACGAAGGCTTCGGTTACATACAAGACCCCCTAACAAGAAGAAAATTCTAAGGTTGTATTTGGTATTATTTTTGTTCCAGAAACGATATTTCGTATCAGAAACGAAAATTTTAGTTTCTATTTCGAAACGTTGTTTTAAAGCAAAAAAATGGTGTTTGATGAATCTGTTTTTGGAACAGTTTCAGAACAGAAAAACGACAGTTATGACGTTTGGTTAAACTTGTTTCAGAAACATTTTTTTTTTTTATGAATATCAATAATTACATGATTAGACAATAATTATAGAAATATATTATATTAAAATACCATCACAAATTGATAATGATTTGTGACAATATTAAAGTAGTAGTAGTTACGAAATAAATAAAGTGGTTCCAACCCATAAAAAAAATTACAGAAAGATCAATGCCTTGTTCAAATGTAAATTAAATATTTTTCACTTCTTGTTGAAGTTCAAAGACTTGAATGCATTGAGGACGTCTTTCAATTTATTTTTTTGGTCTCCTAAGCCTTGAATTGTCCCTTCCAACTATCTTTTCATGTACTTGTTTGAACTAGACGATTGTGTAGATGTTGTTCACGTTGATGTTTCTAAATATAACGTAGGTTGTATGGTAGAGATATGTGTTTCATCTTTCAACCATACAAACATACCACATCTACAATTATCAGCCTATATTGACAAATAAAGATGATTAAGATAATTGAAATTTGGTATCAATGTCAAAAAATCTAAAGTTTCCTACTGGTAAAGATTAATCATGGAATTAAATTACCCCAGTTGAGTTTGGGTAACATAGAAAATATTGTCCTTTGTTTGGACATTTCATCACAACTTGTACTTTGCATTGATCTTTACTACATCTACTACATAAATGCAGTTGGTCCATCCACATGAAAAAATTGCAAGATTGTGGACGCTTGAAAAATTCTCTTCCAATGCTTTGACCAGGCTTGGTTGTATATTTAGTATAACTCTTTCCGCAAATTTCACAATTTACTATCATAGGTGGAGGCATTGGAAAAGTCATCTGTATATATCATTTCGGATTATACCTAATCCAATATATAAAAAATGCCTCAAAGCAAAAAACATAAAAAATATAATCATAAATGTACAACATTCATCAAAATATATCAAATGTACAACATACTTGAATAAAAAAAAGTTTCACATAAATGAATCCATAATTGTAAATTGAATATAAAAAAATTAGACTACATAAATGTAAACACCAATCTAACCAGCTTAATAAAAACTTTCTCTAAATAACTATCTATTTTAATTCTCAACTATTTCAGGCATTCCTTATTGTCTAGCCATTGCATTTGCAATTATTATCCTAATGGCATTCATCTCTTTTCCCCTATTTCGTTGACTTGTTTGTGTTGTAGAAAGATCATAATCTTGATGTGGGGGATTCAATTCATCTTCAAAAACTTCTTCATCTTTGCTCATTCGAACAAATTCACCATCAGCAATATGCTCTTCTCTAAGAAAGTTGTGAAGCTCACAACATGCAATTACTATTGATGCCTGATCTTTCATTGTGAACCCATGTATTTGTCTTAAAATCTGAAATTTGTTCTTCAATACCCCAAACGTACGTTTAATGACATTCCAAAGAGATGAATGTCTGTAATTGAACAATTCTTTTGCTGTTCTTGGGGATCTTCTTGGTCATTTGTAGTCTGGTAGATGATATCTCTCACCCCTAAATGGTATCAAAAAACCCGTTTGACTAGCATAACCAAAGTCGACAAGATAACACTTTCCTATAAGCGAGAATTTATATATATATATATATATATATAATGAAAATCTAATATATTATATAAAATTAAATAAAATGATACTTATACCTAGAGGTGGATGTGAAAAATTCAAACCAAGGTCACTCCTTGCCTGTTCAAGGACTCGACAATCATTTGCACTACCTTCTCATCCCACATACACATATGTGAATCACATGTCAAATGAACATGCACACATCACATTTTGAGTTGTGATCCCCTTTCGATTCCTATATAAAGTTTGACCTTCTCTTGGGACTATCACGTGGACGTGAGTATCATCTATGGCACCAGTACAGTTTTATGATATATATTGACAATTAAATGGTCACTGCAAATGACAATAATATTCATAAATATCATACTATAAACATGTATCATATTTCAAATATACCTTAAAGAAAGGGCAGTATTTGGGTTTGATTGCAATCTCCTTTGGTATCCTACTGACATCTAGTAGTCTAATCTTCTCCTTGGCCAAACGACGCATTGCAGTCAAGACAACCTTGAATGTCCGACTAATCGTTTCTCCTGAGTGATTGAACTCATTTTGGGTGTCCATATTACTTGAACCCCTTGCAACATTCTAAAGGAAGATTCCAAGTTGTTCATCCACTCGAATGTTTGTCATGTCTTTTAACCAACCTCTATGTCTACTAACATAATCACATAGGTTTAGGAAGACATAACGCTCCATCCTAAATTTTTCATAACATCTGTTAGCATATCCATTCAATACCTTATGCATCATGACAGCCCCCTGAAATATACTATCCCTATATGGTTCCTTGGTATATTTTGATTGTCCCTGCAGTTCCAAACCAATGTGAAGAATCATATCTTCTTCATCGCTTGAAGTGTCACCTAATGCATTTGACATAACTGCAACAAACTGACAACTGCTTATCAATTTCAAACAAATTATTGCATAACATAACACGCTTCTAACAAACTATTTTAACAAATATCCATGTTCAACAGCACATATAAAGTATCTAAAAAAACAAAGAAACACAAGTACACAGCATCTAAAGTATTGTTCAGAAAAAAAATTTCATCCAAAGTAACTTTAACACATAACGAGCATATTGTATCTGAGTAGAATAAAATAAAGGGCTCATTCCCTAACCCAATGCATCTATAAGCCAAGTCCTCTTGATAGAATCCACACAAAAAAACAACTCCTTCCAACTTAGATCAGCATACATACGAAGCCTTTAAGTACGTCTCCTTTGACAGATCTGGTATGGAGGACAATACAGCCTCACATGCATTAACACTTAAATCTCGATGATGAGATGAACCTTCTCCACCACGAACAGGAGATGTAGCAAAAGTACTCAATGCCTTCTCAATTTTCAAAGTTAAATACTTCCCATACAAGTCCTAAACATGGGACTGTCCTTGAGTGGCGCTCCTTTTCCTTTGTGCCGTGGGTGTCCTATCAAGATTTTGCTTTGTGGTGATTTGGGTTAGAGTATCCTGCTAGAAGCGGTCATCTACACCTAAATGCACCAGAGTAGTAGGGGTCTCAAGTACATGCTCACTATCAATGGCATTGTCATAATCGGGTTCATCCAAATCTTCAATGTTGTCAACCCCCAAGTTTCCTGTTGCATAGGCATCCCCAAATATCATGTTCATATCTGGCCAGTAATATTAGCCATGCTTCTTGTATTTCGTCCATGTTGGATTTGCCTACGTAAGCAGTCATCACATTAATCATATGTACTACTTATACAATCTAACTTTGAAATAATTCAAGTAGTTAGTGAGCTCTGTTATACCTATTTTGCCTTATCCCATACAGACTCATCATCAACTGTGATTGATTTTGTCATTGAGTTCCCCCCAAATCCAGTTGTGTAAAGGAGTTTCTTGAATTGTTGGTACTCTCCTTTTAACTTGTTCATCTTATTGCGTAATTGATATCTTCCAACTTTAAACTTTAAGGCATTCTCAAAATGGAATATAATCTCCGTCTAACCAGTTTTGTTTAAAGTATTACCGGACTTGTGACATTTTTTAACAGCTTCTTTCATTGCATTAATGAAAACATTGGTCTCAACTTGTGACCACTTAACAGTAGGGATACTACTTCCAGACATAGCTAACATTATAAGATAGCGTAAAAATTTAGAAAAAAAAAAAGTATACATTCGATGAAAATCATCCAAAATAATATCATTTATGTAAGCAATGTATACATTCGATAAATATCATACAAAGTATACATTGACTACATAATAACTCGAGTCCTTCACCCAACAATATCAAAACAATTCCCACAATTGGAATGCTAGAATACTATGTGATGATGCAAAGATTACTAGTACTTATGTGGATCATAAGATAGATGATTTCATCTTCATCAAACACAACTCACTTGACTATCATGAAAAAGAAACAAATATCAAACCTGATCGATAACCAATTCATTGAAGTTAAAATAATCTTCTAGAAAGATAATAAGAAATAAATATAGGGAAGTGTCTTTTGGGTGGTTCTTCAAATTTTCTAATCATGTTTGGGATTCAGATTATATCATTTTCAACCTTTGGAAATTTCTTACAAAGATCATTACTTTTCTTGCAATAAAATTTGATGTTTTTTATTTATAAAAAACTCTTCTTTCTTACTTTCTTACACTATTTTTTTTTTTTTTTTTTTTGAAATTAGAGTGGCAAATTGTGTCTAGAATATTGACAAAAGCAACGTTGAAGATGAGTTATTTTATTCTTTTATTAGCTAAAATGCATTAAAGTTCATGAGCTTCAATTCTTGAGACAGAGTACTGAAGACTTTTCAGAGGACAGAGCAAGTGCCATCAATTATGAATGACTTATGAAAGTTACATGTTGAGTAGGTAATGAGAGATAAAGAGCATAGAGAAAGAATAAGAAAATAAGAAAATAAACCCAGGACCAATCCTCTCCAAAAGAAAGGGGGGGGGGGGACTGTATAAAGCACAAGAAGGAAGCCTAGCATCAAGTAGAAAGAAGAGAAAGCAAAGACATTAAAATATAAAAATAGACATTTTATGATATCTGAATCAATTCCATTTCATCAACCAAAAACATCACCAGAGGAGGATAGAGATTCTCAACCATTTGGCCTTTGATGAATCTCTTTAGCATCTGAATTTCCTAGAACTATATGAAAAAGTAGCATCATTTATTACCGGAGATGATACTAAACAATGAAAATGAAAAATGAACATAACAATATCAAACCACTATCAACATTCTCAGCCATTGAAAAATTACATAGGTTGCAATTCACAACACCATACAGGCATTGAAAAATTACATATCAAGATTCTCATCCATTAACAGATATCAAACCACTATCAAGAGATTTGGGCAAAGAGATACTGAGAACATATACCTGATTCTCTGTGAAGAAGCCGACAAATTGGGCAAAGGAATGAACCGAGATCTGTGTGCAAAAAAAAAAAAAAAAATCATTACTTAACCGAGCTCTATGTCCCAAAAAATCCAGGGTAAGACCATCCTCTCTCAAGTCTCGATCTCTCTCTCACTCTATTTTTGAATCGTAAGTTAGGGTTTCATAGGGCATAGCAAAAACCCCCGAGCCATTAGAGAAGAAGAAGAAAGGGAAGAGGTTCAGAAGAGAAGAAGATACCGCTACCTCTCTGTATGAGCTATTTGAGGGCTTCGAACAAATTGCTCCTCAAATTGTTAAAGATCGAAGATTATGAACCCCAAAATCGATCGCTGCCTTACTGGAATATGGAATCAATTACGATAGTCGAAGAAGCCCTAAAATAGGTCCGAAAACCTGGTCTGTGATTACAGTAGATAAAAAAGAAGTTGTTTAATAAAAGGTGAGTTCTTACCTGCAGTTGAGATGGCGAACGTTAGTTCCAATTTCTCTCCTCTTCTCTCCTCTCTCTATGCGCGAACTCCACTGGACATAATGAATTGGAACGATAGTTCCAATTTCTATAAACTTGAAACGAAACACCCACGACGGAACGGCTCCTAGGCGTTTCCTCAAATCCCTGATTTTTCATTTTTTTTTCTCCATTTTTTTTTAAAAACACTGAAACGAAACAAACACACACCAAACACAATATTCTATTTTTTTGTTCTAATAGAACGAAAAAAAGGCAGAACCATTTTTTAAGAACGATACCAAATGCGCTCAACATATCAAAGCACCTCAAGTAGGGGTATCAAAGTTCAGCCTTTAGGCCCCGAACTAGTTAATTGGTTCAGCTTGGATCAAATTCAATCATTAACCAAAATCTGGACTAGCCAAAATCAAAATCCGGATTGAATACAATTAAAAACCGAGACCAGATCAATAGTAACCCAATAAGAAACAGGAAAAAAAAAAAAAGTCTAGCGTTTTCCCATTAATGTCCTTATGTGTACATATAAACCAAAAAACCATACTACATCGAACACTATAGTAACCTAATTACAAACCGATAAGAAATCGGATTAAATTTTATAGTGAAAAAAATAAGGCTATGTTTGGTTGCAATGGGAATTAAAGGGAAGGGAAGTGAAATTTTCATATTTAAAAACTAAATATATGTAATCATTATCCCATGTGACTATATCATTATTTCAAATCATTACTTTACATCCAAAACCCTTTGCTATAATATGTAAAATAAAAATTACATGTAAAATGTATCATTACCAATTATGGTCAAAAAAATTAAGTAGTTTCTATAATCACATTGAATCACATGGGATAATGATTATAAATATTCATTTCTTAAGTATAAAGAATTCACTTCCCTTCCCTGTAAATTCCCTTTGCAAGCAAACAGAGCCTAAATAAAAAAGGGTTCTTGATAATTTGGGTTTAGTTTGGCTTAGTGACAGATCACAACCAATTCAACCCAGTTGAAATTGAACAGAATTGACCGATTGACACCCTCAATCTCAAGGTTATTCACATGGGTAGGTTTACCTGCTTGCATGAATCCAACCCGGAAAAATAGAAACCTGGAGGTTGCGCTTGATTTTCAAAGCCCATAGTTGGGCTTGGGCTGAAAAAATTAGAACCACATAATGGGTCTGGTTGGGCTTGGGCTTGGGCTGGAAAAATCCATACAATATCGAAGCCTTTTCTATTAATATACTGATGCATATGGAATACATATTTGGTGGTTGGGTTTTGGACAAAGATCAAAACCGTCAAAGAGGTCTTAGTTCAGTTTATCAATTCAGATCATATCCTATCTATCCAACGGCTGGATTGACCATTAATATGTCTTAGTTCAATGCGACCTTATGTACTCTCTCCTTAATTCGTATCTTGGTTTGCATACCTTATTAAGGGTGTTAATCGGTTTAGTTTAAGATAAAAATATAAAAAATTCAAATCAAATCCAACCAAGAATAGGAACACATTTTAGAAATCAAAACTGAACTGATTTGCTTTGATTCAGTTTCAATTTTTATTCAATTTCTTATTTGGTTTTTCATTTCAATTTTAATTCGATTTCATATTAAGTTTAGGTCCTGAGTGAGCTTCATATTAGAGCTCAAAATTTCATTGTAATCAACCATGACTCTTACTGGCTGTACTACTCAACAACTTCAATTTATGGAGCAACAAGGTGATTATTTTCAAGGAGAAAATGACTGACACTTGTGGGGGCCTACCTGACCAATCATGTGGCTAATAAAATATGGTGGAGGGTTCTTTAAGTAAGCATCATAGGAGCAGAGTTCTCACAAAAAAGAAAAAGGGGTAATGAAAAGAAGACCAACTTGAGTGGTTATTTCATACGAGAAGAATAAAGATAGAGAGAGTGTTAACATGCATTCTATTGGTGGCTCAGAGGTGCTTTTCCCAACTTGTATATTTTTGGCATTTTTTAGCATTACACAATTTATCTATTAGATTAGGTAAAATTTTAATTATTTCCAATGCTTATTCAAAATGCATGTAGGCAACTACAGCTTATAAAAAAATTGACATAATGATAAGGGGGAAAAAGGACATTATCTGCTTGCTTGTCTTTTTTTGGTATTGAAGTACGTGGCAAGGCCGTGGCCTCCGAATTACATAATTCTTGGAGCCAAGGAGTGGAGACAGGCCAAACCGTTGGACACGTAAATGACGGGGCCCTCCGAGCTAGAGAGTCAGCGGAGTTGTTAGTCTCTCTACAAATATGAGAGAAATTACACTCAATGGAGTAAGACGACAAATGAGTAATGTCGTGGATGAAGGGTAAGACATCCAAAGGGGGAGGTCTAAAAGGGTTCCTGATTAATTGAAACAACTCTAAGTTGTCAGTTTCCACGATGACCTTGTCCAGGCATTCACCAATGGAATGGAGCATAGCCAAGAGGACTAAGAGAGCTTCACCCAAGAGGACTGAATCGAAGAGGGTTGGTTCAAAGCATGCAAGCTTGCAAACGCCGAGGTGATCCCTAGCCACAAAACCCAAACCACCATGGAAAGACCCTATAACTTTGGCAGCATCACAGTTAATCTTAAAGGAACCTTTGGGGGGGGGGGGGAGGGCTCCAACAACTGGGAATGTTAGGGGTGTGATTGGGTCTAGGAACTGAAGGAGGGGTTTTCATTGTTATGGCTTGGAGGAATTCAGCATGGGCTTTTTGGGCTGATGATGCCACTTCGAGCGGAGTCCAATCTTTATTTTCGAAAGTAAGATCATTTTGGGTAATCCATAAAAACCACGCAATGAAAGATGCCAGCCCCATATTCTCTTTGATCTTGATTTTATCACTGGTGTTGAGTGCGTCCCATCCTTTGATCCATAAGTGAAAAAGAGATTCATCTGTTTGGGGAACAGAATAAGATAGCAAACAACATAACCAAACTGCACGAGCAAAGGGACAACTGAGTAGGATGTGATCAATCGATTCCAAGGGAGCTCCGCATCTAAGACAATAAGGGTCGAGAGGGATCTGTCGGCGAGTAAGCGTTACCCCCGAAGCTAATCCCTGGTTGCATGCCCGCCACATGAAGTTCTTGATTTTAGGGAGAGTTTGGCAAGCCCAAATTCTTTTCCAGACATCCTTATGGACGTGGGCCCAATGCTAGAAATTGGAAGAAGATGCCTGATTGTTGAGATGCACAGCGGCCTGGTTGGATAACATGTGATAAATAGTCTTTACTGAAAAAATACCATTCTTTGCTGCCCCCCACATATGGGAATCACATATTGGAAAGAGACTCAACTGGATCTTTAGAATTTCCTTAGCATCAGATTGGTGAAAAATGGAGTTTATGAGATCGATGTTCCAAACCCTGTTATGAAGATCTATAAGGTCCTTCACTAAAGAAATGGTGCAGCCCTCGGGTTTGGGAAATTGGACTTTGCAATCTTTAAATGTAGGGATCCATTTGTCATCCCAAATGTAGATGGATTCACCGGTCTTTACCTTCCAAATCAGCCCATTTAGAATTACTTTCTTGCCCTCTATGATGCTCCTCCAAGCCCAAGAGGGTTGATGACCCAAAGAAGATTTTAAAAAATCAAAGTGGGGAAAATAGATGCTCTTCATTAATCTAGCCCATAGAGAATCAGGTTCAATCCATAGGCGGCACGTGACCTTTGCAAGAAGAGCTAAGTTATGGAGGGCCAAATCTCTAAACCTCAAACCCCCATTTTCTTTTGATCTGCATAATCGAGCCCATGAGATCCAATGAATCTTAGATTCTTGATCAGATTTTCCCCAAAAGAAGTTTGCAGCCATCTTTCCAATATCCTTGTGAATTGACTTTGGCAATTTAAAGTGGGAGCTAGCATAGTTAGACATAGTGAAAGCGACAGATTTAAGCATCACCTCTCAGCCAGCATGAGATGGTGTTTCCAACTTTGAAATTTGCTGTAGACTTTATCGTTGGTATCTTTGAAAACTTGAGCTTTAGATATACCAAAATCTGTTGGGAGACCAAGGTATTTTGATGGCCTTTCTCCATATGGGATTTTTAAGATCCTAGAGAACCATCTCTTGAATTTGTATGGAGTGTTGGGGCTAAAAGTCAAGCTAGATTTGTTCAGATTAGTAGCTTGACCACTCGCACAACAATGGAGCTCAAGGCAGGCTTTGAGATTGCAAACTTCTTTCAAATTCAGCTCAGAGAAGAGTAAACAGTCATCAACAAACATCAAATGAGATATAAGGGGGGCTCTGTTACGCACCTTGATGCCTTTGACAAGGTGGAGGCCTTCCACTTAGGAAATAGTAATAGTTAGAGCCTGGGCACATAAAATGAATATAGCCAGGGGGAGCAGATCACCTTGCCATATGCCACGAGATGGGATAACTGAGCCACGGATAGCACCATTAATTATAAGTTTGTAATTGGCTGAATTTGATACACGCCATAACCAATGAAACCCAATGGTGATGAAAACCCAATTTGGTGAGCATGCCCTTAATAAAATCCCACTCCAGACAGTCATACGCCTTTTTCATATCAAGCTTCAAGGCGAGGACCATTTTACAGGTTTTTCGCTTCTTTTTTATGTAATGGAACATTTCATGCGCCATAAACACATTATCTGAGATTAACCGGGTTGGAATGAATGTCGATTGATTGGGGGAAATGGTCTAATGGAGAACACCTTGCCATTGGGTCGCAATAATCTTCGTGATTACTTTAAAAGTGACTCCACATAAGCTAATTGGACGAAATTGCTCAGCTGACTCGGGGATTAGAGATTTTCGGAATCAAGCAGATTAAGGCACTGTTTAACTCCATAGGCATATGAGCTATTCTAAAAAACTCAGATATATAGTTGAAAAGATTAGCATTAATAAAATCCCAAAATTTCTAGAAGAAGGCCGGGAGCAACCTATCGGGCCCAAGGGATTTCAAGGGGACCATTGTTAAAAGGGCATCACGAATATCATCTAAAGAGGGTTCACGACACAAGAGGTTGTTCATATCATCAATGACAACTGGGTGCACTGTAGAGAGCACATGTTGAAGAGCATCTAAATCAATTAGTTTAGATGTAAAACTAGTATTAAAATGCTCATGAAGCAAGTTGAATATCTCTGTTTCAGTTGTAGTCCATTCCCCCGAATTGTACTTGAGCTTGAGAATTTTATTTGAGTGGCGCCTTTGTAGTGTGGATGCATGGAAGAAGCCAGTGTTGAGATCGCCACTCTTTAACCATTCCACACGAGCCTTTTGCTGCCAGAGCTCTTCCTTCTTGGCCAACTCTTCGGCAAGAAGAATAGATATGTCATTGACCCGAGCTTGAGAAAAATCAGATTGATCGAGGCTTTGTAAATGCTGAAGTTCCTGCTTCAAGTTCTTGATTTTAGTCTGAACATGTCCAAAGACTTCATAATTCCATCTCTTGAAATCCTTCTGACATTTATCCATCTTTTGATGAAACTGGGCTGCTATTGACCCTTAGGTAGGGGAAGATCATGCCTTAATTGTTGTGTTCTTGCATTGTGGGTGGTTGAACCACATTGCCTCAAATCTAAATGGTTTTGATCCTTTCATCTTACCCCCTTTTGAGTCAACAAGAATTGGGTTGTGATCAGACCCAAGAGCTGGCCTCACAAACACAACTGCATCATGAAATCGTCTCCTCCAAGATTGGTTAGAAAGAGCACGATCGAGCCAAATCTGAATATTATGCGGGCCCATTCTTTTGTTGCTCCAAGTGTATTGAGGTCCCTTGGCCCCCAAATCCAAAATCCTGCAGCTGTTAATCATATTTTGGAAGTTATGAGAGTCATGAGAGCTCTTATTGTTTCACCCACTTTTTCATGCCATCCAATAAATGAATTAAAATCTCCAATACATATCCAATTTCCATTGCGAGCTGCCCCAATCTGCCTAATCTATCCCAAACCAAAAGCATGTTTGCTCCAACGGGATCACCATACACGCATATGAGGAAAAATGGATCCTCCTGATTTGCAGTAACACAACAGTCCACCAATCTATTATCATAATAGAGAACATTTAGATTAACATTTAAGTTTCAAAAAATTGCCAAGCCCCCAGCTGTGCCAATGGGATCGACAGTGAACAAGGAGGAAAAATTCAACTTCTTACAAATACTGTTAAGTTTGGAGGGGTTGCACCGAGTTTCCATAAAAAAAACAATGTCCGGGTGGTCATTATTGGAGAGGTTTTTCAAGGAACGAATCATCAAAGGCCTCCCCAACCCTTGGCAATTCCAACTTAGAATTTTCATGATGTCCCATGGGGCCTTGCAGTAAAAAAGACTCTGAAATCTAGTTGGTAGAATTGGCATCCATTACATCTTCAGCAACTTGCTTAGCCTTGCGTGCCCTCTTTGTATTTGCCTGTGTCTTGATGGGAGCAAGAGGTGGTGGGCGGTGGGTGGAGGTTAGTTTTGGATGGGGGTGGGCTGGGTATGGTAGAGGCAGCAACTGGTGAGTGTAATGAGATTAGGTCCTGCTGTATTGGTGAGGATTGGGCAACATCGGTTGCGAGTTGGGTGTTGGTATGTTGCAGTGTTGGTACGTTGAAATGCAGTGATTCAGCTATTGTATAGCTGGGTTGAGGAAAGATCGGTTGGGGCATGTTTGGGCCATGGATAAATTGAGGAGTATTATGTGGGCCATATATAGAGTAGGCTGAAAGTTGGGGTAGAAGGTTAAGAAGGGCAATGGCAAGGTTGGGTCTTTGACTTAATTGGGCTTGGAGGTATGCTAGTGGGTTGGATAAGTTGTGGGCCTGAGTTGGAATGGGATGATGGGGAGTGTATTGATGGATGTAAGGAGGCATTGTAACAGATGTTACGTGAGTGGCTGATGTGTCTTGACCGTTGTGAACAAACTGGTGGGATGACACTGGATAATGGGTGCTCTCTTGATTACTAGTCATAGGGGTGGAAGAAGAAGCAAGGTGGAAGAAGAAGCAGGATGGAAGGTTGCATGCCCCTGTGCATTTGTTGTGACAGAAGCTATGTCAGGATTTGTATTGTTGGCAGGGTTGGGGAAGCACGCATGTACGACCATGGGTTGAGCAGGCGTAGTTGCAGGGGGCCAGCTAGCATCACTGTTGACAAAGTTCCTTCGATCTCTTTCAACACCGATAGAGTTCCTTAGGTTTTCCGATGGAGTGGGAGGCGGAAGTTGCAGGTCTTCAATGTTCAGGCACGCTGCCTGTTCAATTAGACGAGGAGAAGGAGCAACACCTTTGATCTCAGGGCTGAAATGGCTTTTGGGGAGTTATGGACATCTTCTTCCTGTTGGGCAGCCATGTGCCCGATGATGAATTTGCTGCTCCTCGAACAAGGAAGCACATTTGTTCTCTTCATGACCGAGCTTTCCACAGAAGTAGCAGTAAGATGGAATACGTTTGTACTATACTTGAACGTAGTCTTGATTCCCATTGCGTCTTTGGATGGGGATGGATATCTGGAGAGCTTTGCGGATATCAATGGAGACGCGAACTTGAAGAAAACGGACTCTGTTACCAAATTGGCTTCCATCTATGAGTTGAGCCTTCGTTGGCTGGCCGAGCTTGAAAGCTAGCTAGAGACCAAATTTGGGGTTCATAAGCTCCAATGGAACTCCATGGAGTTGGATCCAAAACTCCGATTGAGTGAAGCTCCAGTCCCTAGATTCCCTCCATCTTTCCAAGATAATAAGGTTACCTGCAACCGCCCAAGGCCTTCAGCTAGGACGTTGAGCAAGTCAATTTCATACTCAAAATGGAATAGAAATGTCCTCTCAGTGTATGGGTAAGCATCCACTCATTTTTTTGCATTTCAGACCTTGACGAGGGCCTCGGTGACCGCTTGGGGTCGGTATCATTTTCCTTCCATAATACTGCCAATGAGGGTGGTGTGCCAAGATGTTGTAAGGTAGTCTTCGGTTTCATCATCAACAACAAAATACCTCATCTTCACACTCAATGGGCGGTGTTGTCGATGTCGACATGGTTGGCATGGTCTCTATTGGTGGAGCTGGGAGGGGTGGTGGCCTGTGAGGTGTTGTTTGGTATTGTGGTGTGATAGTGTCCATACTCAGAGGCAGAAGAGAGTGATGGGAATAAAGATGTTAGCAGACTGAAGAGGTATAAAAATGGTGCAGAAGATGATAAGGAGAGCTGGGGTTAAGAGGAGAGGGCTAGAGGAAGATTGAGAGTGGTTGCAAGGAGGACGAGGAAGTTATCAGAGAAACAGTTCATCACGCCCAGGAATGGCGGAGATCTTCACGCTCAACGGCGGCGAAAGTTCAGTAACTCAAAACAACTCACTATCTGCTTGCTTGTCACTACACTTAAACATGGTGATGGCAAAAAGACCACATGCCCCCAGTTAGATGCTTGTGTGCTCAATTCTGGCCATTCCGAATCAGTCGATTCTAGGGTATTGGGGGAAATGGATAGCAGCAGTGTTTCAAATCCAAGGGGTGGATTCTATGGTCTTTGGAACCGATTCAGCCGATTCTGATCATTCGAACTCGAAAAAAAAAAAAAGAGTTTAAAATCCCAGAAAGCATAAGGGGAGACGTGTCATTAGTTTATTGGACCTGACAAAGAGATTCCCTGCACAAACGTTAGGGTAGCGATTCGCAGACAGCGAAGAATTTTAAGGTTTAAGCAGGGTTTTTGCTGATGGTGGGAAACCATTGAGATTTGGGGATCCATGAAAAGAGAATTTAATTAGCGAGAGAATGCGGGAAGGGGGATTCAGGTTGTTGTCTCGATCTCTCGGCCGAGGCTTCTGCACATCATCTACTGATAAGATCGTCGCTGCCGTGTTGTTCGAGCGATTGCCGGTGGTCATTCCGAAGATCGACCCTGTCATTTACGCATTTCAGGAGTATTCGTGAGTGTTTTTTGGTTCTTCTATTATTTATCTTCGACATTTTAGCTTTAAAAAAAAAAAAAATTTAATTTGTTTAGAAGATTAAGATTTTAGTTTATTATTTCTGCGAAGGCATAATGATTGCTAACTATTGATGGCGCTTCTCGCTTTAAATTGCTGTTGTATCTTATTTCATCAAATAAAATGGGTCATTAGTTGCTGAAGTTAGCTTACAATCGAGTGCTTTGTGTAGGTTCCGGTGGCGGCAGCAATATCGACGGAGATATCCGGATGGGGTCCTAACGAAGTCTGATGCTAGGTGATTATAGTCCTTGTTTGACTTCCTTGCTTGATCGTGCGTGATGTGTATAAGTTTCTTTCGATATTTAACCTTCCTTTTTCTTCATGGGTTCTGATAAAGTGATAAAGTTGATTTTGGTTGAGGCTAATCATCTAATTCCCCATTCAAGAAAAAGGAAAGGGAATTCGATGGTAAACCAACCAGTCATTTAACAGGGTAAGGGTTGCCTTCGGATATCGATATAGGGAATCGTGTTTTGAGTTGGAGCGTCAAGAATGGAGGAATCCAGAAATTCCTTCTAGCATAATCGGGTTCTGGTAGATGAAGAACCTGTGGAAAATTTGGTGCATAATTGGAGGTCATTTTTCTGTCGAAATTCCAATATCTGTTGTCTTTCATATTTATTTTCAACGTCCAATTTTTAGATATCAATGTAAAGTTTGGTAGAATTCTGTATTGTTGATTGCATATCCAAGGGATTACATACATATGTGTACGTGTCCAACCTGCACATCTACACAAGGCATGTATATACAAGGAAAGAATTAAGAGATTAGAAGGGAAGAAAATACATCACTATATTTACAGCTAACGCGCCCCTCAACTCAAGATGGATGCGAAACTATTTGAAGTTTGGATATGAGAAACCGAAGGCACACAGAAGTGAGAGCCTTTGTAAAGCTATCAGGTAGTTGATATTCTGATGAGATGTGGCAAAAGAAGTATTCCTTGATGAAAATGATGCCGAACAAAGTGACAGTCAATTTCAATATGCTTTCTAGCATGAATACTTCGTTGTCAGTGATTTGAATGACACTTTTGTTATCACAGAAGAGTGGAGTTGGATCAGTCAAGGAGACAACCATTTCGTGCAGAAGCCATCATAACCAGATTATTTAGATGCGGTATCAGCAAGGGCACAATACTCAACTTCACGTCTTCACCACTGGAGTGAGATACAACATAATGTTTTTGCTATGTCAAGAGATGATAGAATCACCTAAATTTATACAGAGGCCTGTAGTAGACTGACAATTTGCCACATCACCAGCTCAGCTTGCATTAGAATATACCTGAAGCTCAAGTGATGAGGAGGTAGGAAGAACCCCTTTGAATAATGTGCCTTTTATATACCGGAGAATGCAAAGCACATTTGGCATAATGGATGGACCGAGGGGTGGCTATGAATGGACTGACTACATGAAGTACACAAGTGATATCAAGCCAAGTAATTGTGAGATGAGCTAAACTACCCACCAATGTGCGATATAGTGAAAGAAGCTCTACATTGGTGGGACAAAGCTTGCCATTGAGTTCTAGTGGAGTTTCTACTATTTGACTATCAGAAAGTCTGACCATGGACAGTAGATTAGATGCATACTTAGCTTGAGAAAGAACATAATCAACAGGTGTCGAAATGACTTCATTGCCCAGGAAACATCTAAGATTACCAAGATCTTTTCGTCCCGGAGAAGGCAGACCTTGGTGCAATGGTAGGTTGTGCTTCATTTCGATCTAGTGGTCCCATGCAACTAGGATAAGGCTGCATACATTATGACCCTTCCCAGACCCCGCAATGTCGGGAGCTTCATGCATTGAGTATGCCCTTTCCTTACCAAGATGTGTCATCTAGAATTGGTGATGAAGAAAAGTTTTGGAGTCTGAATACCTACATATAAAATCATCTACATATAAAAGGGACAATACATTGCCTGACTTGTTTGTCGAATGAAGAGTGTTGTTAATGTGAGCTCGGTAAAAAGCCAATATTGAGAATAATAGAATTGATTTTTTTGAACCATGCCTTTGAAGCTTGTTTAAGACCATAAAGAGCTTGACAAAGATGGTACATTGTATATGGGGGATGAGAATAACCAGGGTTAGGTTTCATGTGTCTCTTTTTGAAGATCTCTGTTGGGAAGTTCAGTTACAAATAGATGCTATTGCAATTAGTAAACGAACAATGGTCATTCGGGAAGCTTGAGAAAAGGTTTCTTTATAGTCAATATCATAATTTGGACTGTATCCTTTTGCAACTTATCTGCCTTTACAGTGTTCTACTTCCCATCAGATCTAGTTTTTATATTTTACACCTATTTGCTTCTGATAGCAATTTTTCTAGGAGGTAGTGCAACGAGGTCCCATGTATTTTGTTTTTGCAAGGCATCCAAGTCTTCTAATATAGCTTATAGCCAGAGAGGATAGGAGATGCTTCTCTGGATAGGTGATGGATGTTGAGAACAAGTTTGTAAGTCACAGGTGACGGGTGATGGGTTGGTAAATAAATAAAGAGAGGGCGGGTCCCAGTGTGATGGGTGATACTAAGGGATTAAAACAAATGAAATAAATAGAGGGGCTGCTATGGGGGAGTAACGAGGAAGAGAGGGTGGGTCATAGGGTGGGAGGAAGGGGGGCCAGATGTCACAGGGTGAGAGTGAAAGAAGAGTAATATATATATATATATATATATAAAAGAAAGTATAGAAAACCGAAATACGAAGGGATGGGTTAAGGAGAGAAGCTAACAAAAGAAAAAATTAAAAAGGAAAGAAGACAAGGGTGCACAGAGTTGGGTGGGGTAGAAGGGAGTGATGGTGCATGGAGGCAGGGGTGAGGACAGACGGTAGCAAGTGGTTGCTCACGGACTACAGGTGGAGGCTCACTAGCAAAGAAAACAGAAAGGGACAATAGGTGGAGGCTCACAGCAATGAAAACAGACTGGGTCTCTTGAACAAGGGGCAAGGAACGTCGTTTGGTGGGGCAAGGAATCTACAGCAGCACACAATCAAGGCTGGTCAGCGAGGCAAAGACTTGGAACGTTGTAGAGGGCACAAGGACTATGCAGTTATCAGTCACAGAGAGCAGGTTCAGTGATACGGATCCGGGTTCTAGAGACTGAAATCGGATCGCTTAGGGCCCACTCAATTACCAAATAACTTAACCCAAGAATGGAAGGGCATAATTATAAATAAAAAGGGGATTTTAAAAGATTAAGTGGAAGTTAATATAAAGGATGGGATATGAAGGGCATTAGTAATTATTGGGATGGGTAAATTAGGAATGGCAAATAGAAAGAATGGATAATGGGGAATTAAAAGTCAAAGGTGAGGGTAATATGGGAAAGTAGCAATAAAAGGTTTAAACAAGAAATAAACAAATAACCTTTTCTTCTTTCTTCTGGTCGTGAGAACTAGAAACCAATGGAAGAATAAGAAAACTTCAAATCGATGAAGCTTCTTCAGTAGGCCTTTGTTTACCCTGAATCTTCAAATGAAAAGTCGCAATAGCAGATCGGCAAGGACTCCAACAGCTCCAGCAAACCTCGACAGCCAAGATCAGGAGTGTTTCCAACCCTGCAACTGGTTATGGTGCAAGAACAGATCCAGGTTTTGAATTTTGTTTAGAACTTCCGAGGGAGTTCAGATCTTGACTCGAATCTATGTGGGTGGAGTCGATACTACCATAGGACTATCTTCTCACAGTCTGCAGTTGATCCGAAGAGTAACAATACAGATCGACGACAAAACTTGGGCTGGAAGTACCGCCCAGAATAGGGAAAAAGGTAAACCAGAAAATAATAGCGTGAAGATGAAGAAATAGGGAAGAAGTATAGAAGGGAAGGTCAGAGACAGAGATAAATTATCAGAAAGGGGAAAGAAAAGAATCACCGGCAGCCATGTTCATGGTTCTCACCCAAAAAATTTTCATGTTCTAATTCTCCAAAATCTGTTTGTTACTAGAGTATTACATGGCTTATGAAAGAAAACTCAAATATCAAAATGGTAACTAATTTAAAATGGAAACTAATCTAAAATTGGAAGCTAAATAATACCAAAAGAAATTGTTTCTAAGACCAAAAGGAAATCAAATCAAAACTAAACTTTCCCTAGATCCATCGCCCAACTGCATCAGTCAGCCATCTTAGAGGGCAGCAGAGACAATTAGAGAGCCTTCTCAAACAGAAGAGGTAGAGAAGCAGAAAGGCTCTGATGCCATGTAAAGTTTGGTAGAATCATGTATTCTTGATTGTATATGCAAGGGATTAAATACAGATGTGTATGCGTCCAATCCTTGTAGCTATACATGGTGCGTTTATACAAGGACAGAAAATATACAATATTATATTACAGCTACCAATCAATGCTGCAAGATGGTTTGCAAAGATGCAACTTTCATATACCAATTTGGGATATTTTGGATAAATATGACATTTTTACCCTTCTCAGATATTAGTCTTCAGATTATATCCAAACTGCCTGGGAATTTGGTCTGACCATAATATTCCAGTTAAGAAGCTCAATATTCGTAGACCAAGGGGTGTTCAACTTGTGATAAACATAAACCATCTTGTGAGGTGTTGTCGGTATGGCGTTTGATATATTTACTAGCCTGACTTATGATTCACTTTGTTAAAATGCTTTTAAGGTCAGGACAGGCATCAGATTGTTCAGGTCCAGTTGTCAATGATCCGGGTGATCAGGTCTCCTGGCCCCACAGTCCAACATTGGATATTCTTAAAAAGCTGTTGACCTTTACATTTCTTGGTTGGTGTCCAAATGGTCGTAGTTTGATCTGGTCTCCTGGTTTAATATTCCTTTAGAACACTGTTTTGCTATTCTTAGCAATTGCCACTAGTTGTGCAGCAAATATGCATTTATCGGTTTAAACCTGAGGAATTTATTGTTCTTGCTTTATGAATTTTAATATATTTCCATACAATTGCATTGACCTCTAGCACTTCAATAAACTCTCCTTCAAATGCACTCCCACAAATATCTTGCTCAAAACATTTTATAATCAGGGGAAAAGGGGACTACCACATTGATTATGTTCCAGCTCCATGTGTCACTGAAGCTGACAAGACAAATGATAGAAGGTAAGAGTTGATTTATAACTTATATCATCAGTTGGGTATGAATTGATTTCTTTTGTTTGGTCTCTTTTAAAACCTCCATATTCACTGAAGCTAAATATTTTAAGGGGCACTCTGAAACCTGTTTGAGGAGGCCATCATTTACTATCAATCTATTGCATCAGGACTGCCTATTTCTTGGCAGTATTTATCGTATATAAACCTAAAAGTGTCAATTATGTTAAACATGGGTGATTTCTCTTATTTTTTCTGATTCATATGTTGAATTATTTTGTTGGTTTTAAAGTCTATGCAAACACTTGTATTTTGAAATAAGTCCATGTAAGATCTTTTGGCACTATTTAATGGAGTCTGGTATAACCTTATAATAAGCTTCAGAACCAGTCCAAGATAACACAAAACCATACACTTACCAATAAAAAATATATATTTGGAATCTTCATCAAGTAATTTTATAATGTGTTTAAAAAAAAAAAACCCATAAGGCGCCACTTCACATAAGGCGGAGCACTGCATTACCATCTCTAGACCACATCAGCGACGCCTTACCAACGCCTTAAAAACTATGGTTCCAATGAGGTTTTTCTTGGTCATCCAGTGTAGTGCTAAGTTCTTAAAATATGGTCATCGTTTGTGGTGATTGAACCGAACCTGTTCCTTTGATATTGCAGATGTTGTGGGCTGTTACACTACCTAGAATTCTTTGTTCTCCCTATGACCGATTAGTATCCAAGGATAAACAAATATTTACAATTCGTGCTTTTTTGAAGAGTTTCTACCTCATCTATTTCTTTGACCTATCTGCAGGGGAAGCGTGGCATTGAGAAACAGCCTTTTCAACTTCCTGATTTCATTGCTGCCACTGGAATTGAAAAACTAAGACAGGTTAGTAGCTGTTAATGAAAATTGGCCATTTTTGTGAGCATAATTTGTTGATAATAAACATTCCTCCTCCCTATCTATATAATCTGGGTATTTTAGAGTTTGCTGTTGCAATTCTTCGTTTAGGTTTCTAAATATTAGCATGTTACCTTCATGGTTTTGATATTACACATATTTTGGTGATTTTGACTGAAACCTTTCAGCTTTGATAGGATCTTTAGTAAAAATTTGTGATTATTTCAATGATATTGATTGGATTCAACTATATATTAAACATGTGGTGGATTTGGTTGAATTACCAAAACCTAAACTGAAATCACTGAAATATTTTGGTTTAGACCATCGGTGACATTAAGACTTCGGCTAAAGTTTGATTCCTTGGTTTGCTCTTTCCAAGCAAAAGAGATAAGGTCATAGATTTTGCATTGTGGGATAAGTTCTGTTGAAGAGGCAATATCATTCTGAAGTTATATTGCTTCATGGATCCCCTCAGCCGAAAGTGCTGTGAGATGCTTATTAAATTTTCCACTGCAATTTTGGTTTTCATGACGGGCAAATAAATGCAGATTCGTACCGCAACAATTAGATTGGAGCCATCCTCTGGAAGCATAGTCTTACCTTTACATGAAGATGTTAGCAGGATCACTGACTTCAGTTTTATCTGTTGCATTTGCTTTCCCATTGCAACTCAATCTTTTTCCATGCATCTCTTTGCATCTTTCTGGACTAATTTTCCTTGCACCCCATTTGCAATTTGGGGTTACCCTATAGTCACCTCAGAATCTATATTGGATATCTCCTTTGACATCTCTCTAATTCGTTATCGTAGGAATTAGAAGTATCTCAAAACATCTAGAAGGGTGTGCGTGAACTCTTCATTGTTTTTGGAACTAATTGAGACATTTTTTTGATTGAATCTTCTGTTCAGACCCTAATGCCACACAAATCAATTGTACATTAAAGAATCACTTATCCTCTTCCATGGTAAACGTAATCTGTTTGCTTTCTTTGTAATTCTTTAATATGGTCCAATACATGGTCATAGCTTGTCTTTCTTCTGCCTGTCCATAATCTATATGCATGGGCGAGAGTCCTCAATACTCTTATCATTCAGGTGTGACCTCTTCATGAATTGGATCCATCAGTTATATGAGCTTTGTTTTCTGGTATGCTAGTCAGAAATCCCCCTGGATTCCAAATAGCTGGAAATGTGACTCACTTTGACTTTTCCTTACCTAATTGTTTAAGGTGTTGAGATCTAATGTTGTCATAGCTTTCCATTACATTTTATGTAGGCTTACATTGAAAAGGAGGATAACAAGAAGTTGAAACAGAAGCAACGTGAACGTATGCAACCAAAGATGGGGAAAATGGATATTGATTATCAGGTTTGTTGATTTCTCTTTTGATTTCATGTCATGTTTAATTGGTTTTAGCATTGAAGTAAGATTTCTCTTTGATGTTGTTCTTAATGTTTTTAGAATTTGTGTAATTCGATGAAAGTTACAAAATCAGATAGGAATGGATGCTTGGACCTTTAACCATATATTGATCTGGTTCCAGATGTATTAAAACCTATAAATTCCTCTTGTCAATGGTTTGAGGTTTGGATTTCAATAAGGATTTCGACCCTGGTCAAAACTGAAATGTACCGAAAAATGACCATTTCAGTGGACAAACATTTAAATTTTTTGCCTGAAAACTTCAGGCAAGTATATTTTTATATGATTACACATATTTGAACCGTAAGATTGAAAAACACACAAAAAAATGGTAGTTTGGATTCGAACCCTAGGTTGCCAATGTACGCCATAGCCAATTGTATCTTTTCCCTTATATACCCCATTCTCCACATAATTTGGTACTAGAGCACACAACATTCAATAAAAGCAATTGAAACTTGCGACTTCAGTTGAAATGATCATCGTATATGCTCCAAAGCTGGCTGCAATTCCTTGATCCAGAAGGAGATTGAAGAATTTTTGGCAAAAATTCTGTTTTCTGGGGGTTTCTTGTGGTTTCGGTTGAAATCTGCTACTTTGGTCAAATTCAGGTTGAAATTTTTGGGAAATGGAGTCTTTTGTAAGGGCCATTGTAGTGTTTTGGTGAAATGGCTAAAATGTTTTGGAGTTTTGACCATTTTCACTGAAATGCTGACCGAAAAATCTAATTCCAGTTGAGTTGACCCCTTTTTCGATTCGACCTTTGTCGAAAGGTCGAAACTGGAACAGGTCAATCAAATTTTGGTTTTTCGACCGAGATTTCGAGTTTTCTCTCTTGTAGTTTAGAACAATGAAATAATTAAGTGGAAGCATAATAAAAGGCTAGAGCCCAAATCTTCATATAATGGAAGCAACAATGGCACCACCTTCCATAAGTCGACCTCTTCTGTTTTATAGCTGTTGGAATGTGATTCCACGATAGGGGGAATGTCCCCATCATGGAATGAGTCCTAGTCTACGTGAGTTAGGAGTTAGTTTCCTAGTCTAAGTAAGTTCCCTGTTATGATTAGGCTTTAGAGTCATACTCATATTATGTCTTTAGAATCATACTCAAAGTATGTAATTATTTCACAATTAATATAAAGAGAGTGGCTGGCAGTAGATTATGAATCGTCGAACAATCAATTGCACAAGCTTTACTCCCCAATTCCTTGGGCTTTCTCTTCTTTCCTCTTCTTTGATTCTGGTTCTCAAATCTCTATATCGTATCAGAGCCATGAAGAAGATGAAGAAATTAGAGTAACCTGTGTTTGATTAGTGTTGCTGAAAAAAAAAAAAAAAAAAAAAAGAGAGGTTCCGTCTCTGGTTTGTTTCCTGATTTGTTTGCTACCATCGTTTGGTCTGAAGTTCTGGACACATCGTAACAGTTCTACATATTGGTTTCTTCGCTGGACTCTCTGGTTGTTGTGTTTATATCTAGTGAAGTCGATTTGCATCTGCTATTGATTTTCCTAGTTCTTGCTTGCGAGATTTGACAATAGAGTGTTGATTTGCATCTGGTTTGAGTGTCGATATGTGCTTCGATAGCTGCTGGTTGCTTGATAGAAGTTTATTGTCTCTGCTTTGATTTCTTCTCTGATCCAGCTTCTTGAGGTTGTCAATTGCTTGGTGCTAATGATGTTGAGGTCTCTCCTGTTGGTTTCCGCCTGATTTCCACCTGCTGGTCGAAGGGTGGCGATAGGTCCTTGCTTCGATTTGCTACTGCCTACCCCTGCTGCTGGGTTACCTCCTTCTGTTCAGCCTTGGTCAAGAATCGTGAGCCCTGTTCCAGCAGTACCAAGAGTGAATCGTGGCCGAAGGTTTTGTTCGATAGAAGAAAAGGCTACTTTGCTGCTCAAATTCTGCCAGAAGTTTCTTGGTTTCAAAGATGCTGTCACTGTTTTTGTGAGGAAGCTCTCCCTTGTCTTGCTGGTTGCATGAGAATTGAGATCTCTCTTTCCTTTTTATTTAATGTATTAATTGACTTTCCATATTCTATCCTCTCCTTAGTTGCTTCCAAAATTACTCCTCGACTCACATCACTCCCTTTTAAGACCTTATTGTTTTGTTATTCTGAAATTACTCGTCTCTCCCTTACCTTCTTATTTGCACATTGCCATTGAATTATTTCCCCTTCCTAGTTTACCCGTTGGCCTTAGCTTGTGCTAATAATTGGATTTCATCTAAATTACAGCCATGCCATTCATTTTCTATCATGGAGATATTTATAGCCCTTACCATATCCAATTCCCTTTACTTCCCTAGTGAGTCCTTGAAAATTCTTGTTTATTACCAGATTGCCGCCATCTTTGGACACTTGAGATACTACCGAATTGATTACCATTACACATTTTTCTATCCCAATGCCCTTTTTACCTACCAAACATCCTCTTGGGCATTTTGATTAATTACAATTCTACCAATACCTCCTTGTTATTGCCTATTATGGACTTGTATGCGTCTATACCAAACCCAATTGGGTATTTTGACTTAGGTTCCGCATCAATTGGAGATTGGATGAACTTTATAAAATTACCATTGGCATATACATTTGCCATATTGTTGCTTTGGTGGGCCCAAAATCACATCTTTAGATTGATAGTGTTATTGGCATGTCTCAGTGCTTGGAGATTGTTTGTTGCGCTTTGTAGCCGTGAGGGGGAGTTGGAAATTATTTTATGCTCTTGGTGAAGAGATTCCTTGGGATTTCGATTATTGGAATTATTTATTCACATGTAGCATTACATGTGAGGGTGAGATTGTAGATTTTATCTGCTCTGCTCATTTTCATCAATTGAAGATTATTGTCAGTGAAGATTATTTATCTACTCGCGTCTCGGAGGGCAACACTAATGAAGTGATATCTTAAGATGAGGTGATCTCTTAAGGATCTAAGTCGTTGCCCTCCATCTGTACCTTTTTTAAAGCATGATATGGTGTTTTTGAAGATTGGTTGTCGACGTTGTGTGGTTGAATTGATTCCTTTTTATGAAGATTGAGTTCTTCCCTTATATTGTAGATCGTGTCTTCCCTTATTGGAAATCAAGTTCCGCAATAATAGGAGAGCATCTGACCATCTGCCATTGTTACTTATCTGCTGTTATGGTATTTTGGATTGCGGTTGATAGCTATATTTCTGCAACTTTTGGTTATTCCTTTTGGAGATTGAGCCTTCTTCAGACATTGAAGATCAAGTCTCCTCCTCATGAAGATCAAGTAATGCACATGTTGATGATTATCTACTGTCCATTTTGTTCATTGCTAGTGCTTTGACACAACAGTTTTCATCTACATATGCATTTGATTTTCTATTCTTGTTGGTCCAAGCTGGAGTCTTTCTTTTGATACATGTATACTCCAGTTTGAGGGGGGAATGTTGGAATATGAGTCCACAATAGGGGGAGTAATGCAGGAGTTTACAAGTAGCTAACTCCACAGTTTATAACCCCAAACAATACAAATAGGAGCAAGAAACAAAGAAATAATACCATCAAATAAACCCTCAAGGATATAATACCCATATAGGAGCAAAACCAGCCCAAAACCCAACCCGATAGGAGAGAAAAACCTTCTATAGAGCTGGAGAGAGAAAGGTGCGGCCAGGTTTGTGGGAATCTGATTGAGCTGCACTTTTGGGTGTAGATAGTCCCTAGGGAGGGTACAAAAACCCCCAAAATTGAGAGGATTCTGACGGCTGGTTGTGAAGTTACAAGCTTTATTGATTTTCTGACCTAGGAGAGAAAACTGAGAAGAACCTTCAAGAACAGCAGCTGAATGCTTCCAACAGTGACTAGGTAAGGATCGTGGGACCCTTATGAGGCCTAAAATACTCTGATTGAAGACCTAGCTGAACAGAGTACAGAAGAGAGACAGAGAGGAGATCGATCTCTCTCTATTCCCACTAGGATTTCTGATCGGTTCTGATTTCTGCAGACTTTTATCAGAATCTGAATTATACCTCTTGAATGTTACAGCAAAAAAAAAGAAAAAATAAAAAAAAAGAATAAAACAGATGGGGAGTTGAGAAGGGTGAAAGAGAATAAAGGAAGTGGCTATCTCAGCCTGGGCTTCTCACCTACAACTATCTTAGTTGCTCTAAGCATTTAGTTGCAAACTTTCTTTCATAAATACAAACTTTCTTTTATTCAAGTCTCCCCAATAATGGGACATATGCCTCTCTATTTATAGAGGGGAAGTTTACAATCATACTAATACTAGGAGCTAATTTCCCAATAGGACTAGACATTCCTACTACAACTAGGAGCTAGTTTCCCAATAGGACTAGACACTCCTACTACAACTAGGAATTCAAAATAGGACTAGGACTTGACTTTATGACTGCAACATGGAGTAGGACTAACTAACTAATAGTCCATATAGGACTTTACAACCAACTAATGGCCTAATGAGCCTTTATTGAATTAAATAGCAACTAATTAAACTAATGAATAAAATCCCGTTTTCTTACCTTCTACCCATATTTTAGGCCTAGTTAAGTGGCTCATTTCAAAGAAAACCCATGGGATCAAAGGCCCCACACATACACAACACAACCCAGGGCTTATTTGCAATAAAATAAGCCCAAGTGACTTATCTACATCAGGGAGTGTCGCCATCGTGGAATGCGTCCTAGTCTACGTGAGTTAGGAGGAGTTAGTGTCCTAGTCTAAGTAAGTTCCTGGTTATGATTAGGCTTTAGAGTCCTACTCATATTATGTCTTTAGAGTCATACTCAAAGTATGTAATTATTTCATAATTAATATAAAGAGAGTGACTAGAATCATCGAACAATCAATTGCGTAAGCCTTACTCCCCAGTTCCTTCCTCTTTCTCTTCTTTCCTCTTCTTTGATTCTGGTTCTCAAATCTCTACAATAGCTAATGTTATTCATATATTCTTATTGTTTCTGGTTTCATGGTTCACAGACCCTCAGGACTTGGATCTTCAATTCTTCAGTCCTATTGATGGGTTTCTAGAAGCCTAAGGTTACTAGAAATCCAATGAAACCAGAATTGCAGCAAGAGGTTTAGGAACCATATTTTGGGAGAACTTTATAAACTAAGAATCAGAAACTCAGATGGGCTTAAGTTTCTGGTTGAAGGTGGAAAGTATGGCCAAAATAACTCTGCAAAAGATGAGTCTGATCTGGAGTTATAAAGGTATCATCTTATGGATAGGATTTTTTAAAATATAATTCCAGAATTGACTGCTGATAGCAGATCTTAATGGGCTCGAAATAGTAATCAAAAGTGCCTCAAAGCACCAACAGATTTCGGCAATAATATCAGGATACTAATCTGGAACAGAAAATCAAATCTGATCTGTAAATATGGTAGAACTAGAAATCCAACTAGAAGTAGGATCATAGTTAACAAGACGAGAAGGCGATGGAGGATGGTCAAAAATCAAGGCAACAGTGACTGTCAACTAGGAGTCGCCTTGACAACTATGAGTAGGATTCTAGGAAAACAATACAAAGATCAGATTTGGAGCTTCTGATTGCCAGATATGAAATCAGATTTGAAATCTCAGATGTGAACTGTAGAGAGCTGAAATTCCAGCAAGTAGGTGTGCAAGAATGGATTTGAAATTTAAAAAAACTAACCTGGTTTGATGGTGAATAAAATGAGGAAGAATGAAAGAAAGATATGACCAAGCATCACACCTGGAACTAGACTGAAATTCCATGTTCTACCTTAGCTTGTCACCTAGGGTTGCATTGCTTCTCACAATACCTGAATATCACATAACATTGGAGTAAAGCCAAGCTTTGTTCAATATAAAAAACCATTGGGAGCTTTGTGGCCTTACATCCTTTAAATAGAAACTACAAGTGTACTTGTAATATGAAAAGAAAGTGTACTTGAAATAGGAAACTCTATCCATAATAGGAAAAGATGTCCCTTGTAATTAAAACTCTATCTTAACTTGTTAGAATAGGTGTCCTACATGATAAAACCCTATCCAAAGTAAGAATAGTTCTATTCAGGCAAGACTCTATTCTAATCCTTAATAACCAAGGCAATAACAATTTTTTTTAATGAAATAAAAATATCCCAAACTAACTTAATAATGTAAATCCCGTATTCTTACGTCCTACCCATAATTTAGGCCCATTAAAATGATCTATTACAAAGAAAACTCTTCGGACTAAAGGCCCAACGCATACATAATCCAACCCAAGGCTGATTTTACTGAAGTATTATGATTTATGACCTTTGGTCCTTCTCTGATAACACTAATAACTTGAATGGGTATATAATTATGATATTTGGATGCTTCACTTTACCCAAGATACTTGTCAGAGATTGAACACTAGATTGGTTTTGTATATTTTTGCCCCTCACCATATCTCTAATTTTTATTTTCTTTTTCCTTTTTTAATCCTGAATATGTGGGTACCACCATACTTACGTAAAAGGACAGACACCATATGCATTGATGTTGTTATGAAATACTTCCGTTACATATTGAAGCTTGAATATTTGCAACATCTGATTACATTCATTGATGTAGGACTAGATCACATAGGACTTAATTCCAGGTAGGATCTGAAAAATCTGGCTGAATAGGAGAAATATGAAATCTCACAAACCATAGCTCAGATGGAGCTGAAACTTGGAGTTGATGAAGGTCCTATATGGGTCAACAATCCCTCAAAAGATGAGACAATTCTGATGGTTGAATTGAGAGTTATGCTATTGACATGAATTAGGAAACTTTTGACAACTTTCTGTATTTGAGATTTCAGCCATTGACGAACCCCAAATTTGGAGCAAAGATCCCTCGTGTGATGCCCAACTATCCTTCAAAAGATGAGCCTCAACTGATGGCTGGTTGGGAAGTTATGCTCGAAGAATGAAAAATGAAACTTTATGGAAGTTCTGCAGTAGCAGCAGCTGCAGGTCTTGGTTGGCTTTCAAACCCGGGTCAAAGGTAGCCTTCGGGGCCTCAACAAAACTCTAAAAGGGTTTAGCTAATGGCTGGCTGGGCTGGGAGATTTTGAAGAAATTGACCAGGCTTCGAAACCCTAACAACTCCAATCGATTTTGTCCTTCTAAGCTGATTATGCTATGTGATCTGTAGGTGGGCTTCAGGTCTTCAAATAGTGTTGCAATAGGCTATCAGACACACACAAATTGAAATAAAGAATAGAAAAGAAAGAAAATAGAATTGATGGAGGGTTGAGAAAGGGGGACAGGAATTAGGGAATAGGTATCTCACTCCTCAAGTTTTGGGCTTCTCACCCTCTCAGGTAACAACCATCTCAGCCATGAGTAAACACTGAAATCCATATACTTCAGTCTATCTTTTCACTGTGATCAATGGGGCTTTAATAGCTTTACAAAACTTGGACATAAAGAAATTACAGAACAGGAAACTAATGGACTTTCTAATTTGTGTCTAACATGCTAACCAAGTTTTAACCAAATTATAAACTAACAAACTATTGACAAAAATGAAACTAACCTAAGTTGCAAAATGGAAACTCCTTGGGTAGCAAAATAGGAAGCTAACTTGGACAATCAAAATAGAAATTAAATTCTGGCTAACTTAGGCAATTCGATGGTTGCTGGAACTCTTCTCTTGAAGCTGCTTTTTCAATAATAAGGGACAGCTGGCTGCTTCTTGAAGATCTTCATTGAACAAAATCTGCAGGAACAATAACTCGTGAGCAATGTTTTTCAGCTTTCCTTTTGGGCTGGTTAGATGGGACCAAGGTGGGAATTGGCTGATCCAACATTCAACTTGGTTCGATGGGGCCAACGGCCCCTTCATTGTGCAAGCTTGATCTACATCAATAATGTAGTACTACATTTGAACGAATCAAAATAGTAGCCAGTAGACAAGGATCTATACTTAAAGTATGGTCTAGATGCAAATAATGAAGACTAGGAGTGAAATAAGTCAACACCTATGGCGGAAAAACAAAACAATTACTGTGAGGAGCAAAACAGTAATTTCCAGCCCAAATTTAGGGTTCATAAATTAGGGTGATAAAACGCAAACAATCTCTGATTTTAATAGTTAACTTGAATCAACAAACGGAAGCAACAATAACTATTTGAACACAAAACAATAACTTTTTCCAGATTTTGAGAAGGGAAGGGTAGAATTGATATTTTACAAATATATCAAGATCGAGCCATCAGAAAGGGCACAGATTTGATTCGATCTCCAAATTAGAGTTCTTGAATGCCTGGTCAAAATTTGAGTTCAATCGGATGGCTGAATTGCTTAATCCAAAAAAACGTGTGACATCCAACCTTCTTGAAAGATTTGAAGAAATTCAAGAAAACTATAAGAACAATAGTTATTTTTTGTTGGATGAAGAAGATGATGAAAGAATAATAAAGAAAGATGAAGTATGGGGATGGGATAGATGAGGGTGGGATCTCTATCTCAGCCTGGGCCTCTGACCCACAGGTATCTCAGCTGTTGAAGAATTCTTTCTCAGAATTTGCTGAGCACAAAACTACAATTTCATTAATAAATTCATGCCCAATGTTGTAGCCCTTTACAAACTTATATAGAAGACTCAAAACAGACTCAAACACTAAAAAAGAAAGGCCTAATCTATTCCTTAACTAATTGGGAAACCTACATTGACTAGGAAACTGAAATAACAAAGAAAATAGACTCAAATTAGAAAACCTACTTAGCTTAGGACTTAAGCTATTTGTTCACCAAATAAAAACATAATTGGACTTATAATAGGACTCCTAAAAGATACTTAAGACTCCAACATGGAGTTGGACTCAAACAAAACAACCAAAACATACCAAGACTAGGAGTCTAGGACTTTAACTAAACTAATGAAATAAATCTCGTTTTCCTACTTTCTACCCATATTTTTGGCCTATTAAAGTGGGCTATTATAGAGAAAACCCATGGGATCAAAGACCCAACACCTACATAACCCAACCCATGCTTATTTCCAATAAAATTAACCCTCTAAATGACTAGTCTGCATCAATCATTCATGGCCTCTAAACCTCATGAGCTAGACTTCTGGGCTACCGTTATTTTTGGAGTTCTAAATTTTGTTTTGTAGTTGCATTCTTTTGTTGTTAGATGCTTCCTTTTTAGGATAATGATGTTGATACATCTAAATCATTAAACATAGTTTTCTTTCTTCCTGCGTGTTTATGTATTATTGTTATGTTTGATGTGTTCATGTACATAACCTAGTAAGAGGATCTGTAGTAGCATGCATCCTATCATTGGAGGAAGGAGTCTGATTTGTCTCTTAGACACATCTAGAGCTGACACCTGCATTCAAACCAATCAAAGTTACATTATGATCATACATTTTAATGACTATCTTGTGGAAGAACTTTTCGTAAACTCATCACTATTGGGAAAAGTTATTGTAAATGAAGAAAAAGAAAGAATTGGCTGACTGACCTATTACCTAATTGTTTTCTAAGAAAATGGAATTAAGAAAGAGAAGAAAAAGAAGTGTTTACTCTTCAGCATGTTTATCATATTAGACTATAATGTAATGTGGCAACACAATGTTTTGCTGCTCCTAACTCAACTGGCATCCTGTTGCTGCCACATGGCATCTCCTCTGATGCTCAAATTGGGGATGCTGGTATGCCCCACCATCCTTATGCACATGTCGAATTTCAGCCTGGGTGGAGTCGTCTTCTTCTTCTTCTTCTTCTTCTCCCCCCCTCCTTTTTTTGTGGTGGTGGGCGGTTCTGAAAGTACAATTAACCTCCTTATCCCACAACTTCTCTTTAACCGAACCCTCCGGGGTGCCCATGGGGGATTAAAGGAGATTAAGAATGGTTATAAAGTTAAGATAGGAGGAAAACAATTTTAACGGTTCAAAGACATGGGGAGAAGTTCTATACAAGGTGAGCTATATGATAGTTGTCATGGTGTTTAGGCAACCCAAGGCGTTGGAGGGTGCCTAGACGCAAGGACACCACCAAGGTGTCACCTAGGAGGCCAAGGCGACACCTTGACAACTGTTGCTATATGGCTAAGTTGGACCACCATCAACTTTGACATGTGGACAATCCAAGAGGTGGTGTGTCTAACCTTTGGTTCTGATCAGCCATATGGCCTCTCCATGTGGCTCAGAATGGGTTGTAGGCAAACACCTTGCTCCCAAAATTATTATATAGCAAGTTTACTACCCCATCAGTGAAATGTATCTGGAGTCTAAGTTGAAAGTGATATATATGATAGATAGATACCTGTGTGCCGTAGATTACATTAGCCTCGTTGTCTTATGCAAGCAAATTGTTTGCATGCTGCAGGTTATGGAGAAACGCAACCCTAAAACGATGCAGAAGATAATGGAAAAACAAGAACAAACAATGCACATAGATTTTACGAGGTTTGGCAAGATTGCCTACACCCCCGGTGAGATGAGATCCTGCTTCAGAATCAATGGAGAATAGGGTTACAGCGCTCGTCCCTCACACCTCTCAGTATTGCTTGCATTACAGAGAAAGAAACTCTCGCTACAAATATATAGCGAAAAACCCTAATTCGGAAAGTACACAAATGCCCTCAGATAAAAAATTTGAGCGGGGGGCTGCACACTACCGTCCTGCCTGTCGAGGTGTTGCACCAGTACTCCCTGGATTTAACTATGACGGAATACAAGACATCGTACACCAATAGGTTCTTCATGATGCCTTCTTCAAATACCAAACTAAGCTAAAACTAATATCATTTGGTGACCTGTATCATGAAGGGAAAGAATTCGAGGTATGATTTCCATTGTTCTATTATTATGATTGGACTCATGGTTTCCCAATGGTCAAGCTTATATGAAATTCTTCATATAACATAATAGGCATTGATGGCCGATGGATTCTATTGTGAAATTTCTAGTTTTGAAAATATGGTGGTCTGCATTGTATTATGCTGAAAGTGATTGTGGTGAAAGATGCAGTTAACTAAATTAGCCAAAATCCAGTGAAGGGTATTTTATTTTTTCTAGCTAGAAAAAGGGTATTTTGTTTTTGAGGTTACATATAATTTCTTTAACATGCAGTGCATATTACAAGCCTGTTATTGTCCCATGTTTTGCAAGTCTTATCTCTATGTAGACAAGGAACAAATGCCGTTGTTTTGATAATAGACACCCAAAAAGTTGAGCATCCATATCACCCCTCCCTGCTGCAAAGAGAAAAGGGAAAAATAAAATGTAAAGTGAAAAAATGCACTTAAATGGAATTTCATGTTGGGATATGTTCTCTGTTTATTCATTTGGGAACATATGCCTTTTATTTCTCGGAGGGGTTTCAAGTGGTCAGTGCTAGGTGGAACAATGCTATTCAAACATCTTTAGTATTTTTAGCAGAAAGTTGAAAATGATTTAGAATTTAGTGAAGAGGAGAACTTACTTTTTCTAGATTGTGGCCAGAGGATGGTGGATCCTATCTAGTGTTAGCATGCCATCTTTTTCAGATTTATTGGATCTTTGGGGACTTTCTCCGGGTAATTTTATCCTTTTATATATATATTATTTATTTATTTATTTATTTTTGTGAATGGAAACTGTTTCTTGGATCCATTATCAGCTAAGAAATTTGCTTTGGATCCAATGGTACCAAAGAAGTATATTGATTTTCTCATATACTAGGTTTAGCACATTATATTGAGGGTTAATGTTTGTGCAAGATTTTTCTGTGTTTATCTACCTTTTATCTGTTGCCACTGATCAAAAAGATGGTTGCTATATGCAGTGCTAATTATTATTAGTCAACATCATTTTTCATTTTCTGTTTCTTCAGTGAATTATGGAGTCAAATGTAGTGTGGGGTGTTGACCAGTCAGTTGATTAGCCAGGCACTATCTCACTTCTCAGCTTGTCAATGCAAGATGAGTAGTTGATGGCTAGCCACCTTAACACATGCACCATGTATCTATATCTGTTGCTGATAATCAAGAGGATTTTTTTTTGGTAGGATTAAAAGATGGTTGTCATATGTGTCATATTTATTCAAATCAGCCTTGAGTCCTTTCCTATTGCTTTCTTCACACCTCAAAGAAAAGGAATTTCTGTTATAGACTCTTGCATTAAAAAGGGGCAAAGGACATTTCTTCCCAGATAAGAAATTTCTTGTATCCTTCTATGGAATAGAAACTTAACCAAGAATCTGAATTAAATTCTATATCTTGCGTTTCTATTATGGTCATACAGGTGAAACTAAGAGAGATGAAGCCAGGAATGCTGTCTCAGGAGCTAAAGGAAGCTCTTGGCATGCCAGAGGGTGCCCCTCATCTATGGCTTATCAATATGCAGGTTGGTATTCTCTCTCTCTCTCTCTCTCTCTCTCTCACACACACACACACACACACACACACACACACACACACACACGGTGGTAGGGACAACTTTTGCATGGTGCTAGCCTTTTCAGTTTTTTGTCCAGTTTGCATTTTTATATTGCTTGCAAATTACTGATGGACCAATCTGTGTATCTGTCTGTGCGCCATGTACGGTGCACATCTATTGCGCATGGTTGTAGCATTTCCATTTATTTCCCAATATGCATTTTTATATTGACTCATAATTTTCTTAAAACAGAGGTATGGTCCTCCACCATCTTATCCATATCTTAAAATTCCTGGCTTGAATGCTCCCATCCCTCCTGGTGCTAGCTTTGGTTATCATCCTGGAGGTTGGGGTAAACCTCCTTTTGATGAAGTAAGCGCTTATAACTTTGTATCTGGGGATTTATTTGCCTTGTTTTTTCCTAGTGAGAGCTGAAACTAGCTTGTATTCAATGCTGAAATTTTTGACGTTTATGTTGGTTAGTATGGGTGTCCTTTATATGGAGATGTCTTTGGGGTCCAACAACATGAACAGCCTAATTATGAGGTATTTTCTTTTACCTTTTCTTCTTTCACTTGTATTATGTTGTTTTATGGATGGAAGATAGTGACGCAAAAAGTCAAGATCTTGGTGTGGCATTTTTAACTCAAATTCGTACCACCCCTATTTTTTAAATTTATCTGAGATACCACCCTAAAAAATAAAAAATGGCAAACATACCCCTAAAGTCTAACACCGTTAATTTACAAATACAATTTACCTTTTTGACCCTTAAACAAAATACAAATAAAGTAGGAGCCTGATCATTTTGAACCCTAGAAAAACACCTCTGTTTCTCTTCTCCTCAAACAGG
>NC_056561.1:8665117-8679011 GCF_013358625.1 Macadamia integrifolia
GGGGGGGGGAGGTGGGGCAATAACTTCACATAGTCCTATGTTAATTTGGACGTAGAGGGTGCCTCACGACCAAGCAATGTCTTTTTCCCTAAACATCTTAGAAGCGTATGACTAGACATGCATAGGCTAAACTACCATATCTTATGCTCTAGCCCTCTATCATTGTTATAACCGCATCCCCAACATCTGAAACTCGTGGCTCCTAAGTTACCTTTCCTAGTTAACATTGTAAAGAGATCTTCTCCCAAAAATAGAAACTCCCTATATACCTTAATCTTAATGGAGTAAGACACCCTATTGCCGAGGCTATTTTTTTTTCTTAAACAAACTTAATCTTAGAGTAGTAAAACACCGTCCACATTGCCAAGGCTATTTTTTTTCTTAAACACATGCACACAAACTAGGGAACAATGGAGGGTATTTTTCTCCTCTAACTTTATTTTTCAGATTGAGATTGATGGGAATTCCATTCTTCTCTATTTTTTTTTCTAAGAAAATATTCTACCTCTAGCAACGTGAAGGGTATTTTCTTCTCATGCTGTAATTTTCTGCAGTCCAAAGAGTGTGTGATGGAGATTCATTATTCTCTAGGTTTAAGTTTCCCCCCCCCCCCCCCCCAACCACCCACCTTTTTTTCAATAGCCGAAGCAGCGTGGAGTGTATTTTCTTTTGTTGTTCGAAGAGCGAGAGTGATGAGGATTCCATTCTTCTCGTTTTTTCCTTTTTTCTTTTTAATTTAACATCCCGATGTGTTTTCTCCAATTCCTAGGATTAAGGTGGGGAGTTTCTACTTTGTGGGGACGGGAGGGATCTCTTTCTAATCTTAACTACATTTTTTTTATGAAATTAAATAGGGAAGGTAATGTAGAAAATAAAACCTAAAATGATGCAGGAAAAAAAAAATAGAAAAAATTGCAAGCAACATCACACAATGAACACAAAGATTTATGTGGTTCAAAATTGCCCTACGTCCATAGTGAGATGAGATCCTACTTCACTATCAATGGAGTAAGGAAACAACAACTCGTCCTCATATCTCTCTCAGATTTGCTTACAGAGAAAGAACCCTCGCTACAAATATATAGCAAACCCTATACACAAAATTTACAAAAATACCTCAGGGTCTTCAGAATCAGCCCACTTTTGCTAGCAACGTGATACAAGACATCATACCCCCACCAGGTAATTTAAGAAACATTTGAGGCTTTGATGATATGGCTCAGTGTTATCAATTCGGCCGAACCGAATTTTAAAGAATTTTATCAAAAATTCGGACCGAATCCGAATTAAAAATAAAATTCTTTAAAATTCGTGACTTTTTCAAAAATGAATATAAATTGCGAATAATTCGGACCGAATCCGAATTAAACCGAATTATTCGGTCCATTTAAACATTATTTAAAAAAAAAACCAAAAATATAAAATATAAAAATATAAAAATAATAAAAAAAAAAACCCAATAAGATTTTTTGACCGCTTTTTTGACCGAATCCTTAAATTAATCGTCCGAATTATTCCGAATAATTCTCCGTCCGAATAATTCCCGAATCCGAATTTGCTAACTATGATATGGCTACATCAACGGTAGAGGTTTGGAGCTATGATCATCCGATTTTACCTCACGATTTTCTCTAAACAAAAATTCATCAATTGGTTGGCTGCAAATAAATCTAGTATGTAGTGTTGATTGATTAACGTCAAATCCCAGGATGGTAATGTGGTAGTTTTCTTTGATAAAAATGGGTAGTTGAGAAACAAAGAAAGATCAATGCAAAGCTTCTCAGATTTGAAGTTATGATTACCAGAATTAAGTGAGGTGCTAGAGTATATTATACATTAAAATTATAGGTACAAAATATCCAATCCCTACCGGGCTGATCCATAAACATCATCAGGACCATATCATTGGAGGGAAGCTCTCTGTGTTCCATAGATTTTGATCATGGATTGGAAACTCAGAGACTATAGAGAGAATAACTTGGAGTAGAGAAATTGCCTAACATTTTTGTCAACCTTAAGAAGACCAGTTTATATATTTTAAAACTTATAGATCAGAATCTCTTTCAACTGTTGGCCTACCCTTCTCCTTAGTTAGATATTGCTTGTAAAGAAGGGCAGAAATAGTCAGTCTTTCATCTCTCACCTCCCACCATATGTATACATACATATATATATATATATATATATCCAAAGGTAACTATTTACCTGTTCTCTTCTAACTACAGACAGATGGTCGTCCCTTTCTCTAAACTAACACACTCTCTCTCTTTCTGTTCAGAGCTATTTGTCTGTTATTTCTGTCTAAATTCTTATCCTTCTGAGATCATAAGGTTGTGTATGGATTCATCTGGAATCTCTACATAAATGAAAAACCCCACTTGGGTTTCACTTAATTTCTCCTAAAAGTGGATCTTAACTATCATTAACTCATTTTTTCATATCCAACAGTCAAATCTGTTAGGAAGTACTTAAATGGGCTACACCCATAGTTTGAAACTGATCCTACAACCTTACCAGTTTCAGGTATGGACATTTTTCTTGATTGTTCACCTAGTCATACCTACTTTTCTTATAATCATCCTTGCTTCAGCTGATTAGTCTCCAACATTTTCTTAAAACCTACTTGATAAGAGCCCTGTTTGATCAGTACCCATTTAGAGGATCTCGAAAACCCTAAAACCTAAGTTTCCATTCATAAAATCAGGCAAGAAGCTTCTTCATTAAACTGAAAATTTCATACAGCTTCATGGGTTTAACGATTTTGGATCATATAAGTTCAGATCAGCTCCCCACGTGGGGAGAGGAATTTCCACTCCATATGGGATCGCACCGTTCAAAGGACATCTCAACCACAAGTCAAAGTAAGGATCCAGACTCCGAGCATACCACCATTGATTTTCTGTGAAACCAAAGGTTTGGAGGTTTCAAAACAGGCAGATTGGTATTAACTGTGGATTTTCGTTAGATCCATGAAAATTCCCATTTTTGTATGAAACTTAGGTGTGAGTTATTCACCTACCTATAGGCTATAGCTCATTAAATTTGGTGGTTTTGGAGAGAATTGTACATTGAAGCTTCTTATTTAGTACTCTACAATGGCTCTATGCTGTTGAACTAAATTGTAAGAAACTCTTATCCGTTAGATTTAAGAGGTTGCTTTTGTAGAATCTCAAGTTTTAGAGCATGAGGTGGGTTTCTGTTTCTGGAAGATATCTAAACTTCCCAACTGAAAAACTGCCGAAAGCTAACTTTTGAACCGTTGAAAGCGAATAGCTTTGTTTCTTAAGCTCATTCCAACGGCATACCTACCGCACCTAACTAATTTAGTACTACTATTTATTATACTTCAAATTAAAACCTTTATGTTTTACCCAAAAAGAAAAAATTAAACCCTTTATGTCTTGCATAAAAAAAAAAAACCCTTTATGTGCTCTCTCTCTCTTTTTTATTTGATTTAACTTAATTCTTTACATAAAATGCAATGCAGCTCCAGAGAGATTTACTTGGTCTGATAAAACCTTTAACAAGGAGTTCGGAAATCTCCTTCTGACATGTTTCCCTTAAATGATCAGGCATTTGAGATGCCCGAGCTTTTGTGGGAATTTGGCTTTCGGATAAGTTATCTTCGTATGGAAGAGTAACAATATGTGTTTTCCTAGACCAAAATGTATTAGGGATGTCTAAACAGACTTCCTTTACAAGTTAAGCTTGAAATTTTTTAACTCGAACTTGAAAAGTAGGGTCATCAATTTTTTGTTATATGCTTTTCTCTTGGATTTCAGATGACAAAGAACATATGAATTTCTCTTTGGACTGAATTTGAGTCCGAATTTCATTCACCGTATGAACCTTTGGGGGTTTAATGAAATGAAAAGTTATAAGGTGATTATTAACCACCGAATGAAGACCGATTGTGTCAATTTGTAAAGGATACAACTGGGATAAGAATGGAGTGCCTAGAAGAACGAACTTGGAAAGTCCTTTCACTATAATAAATGACGTCTTTAGGCAATGTCCATTATTGCAAATAGAAGCAGATGGGAGTTTGTACTCAACCTACATCCTATATCTTATATCCGTCAGCTGTAATTAACTTTTGAGTGGTCTCCTCAAAGTATTGCGAAGGTACGAGTCCATCGTTAATATAATTATTGTCAGCGCCTGAATCAATTAAGGCGACGGTTTTTAGGCTAAACTCTCGATTTACTACGATGTCAATCATAACATGCCATCGATGAGTTTTAACCTGTTGAATAGTGAGGACTTGAGCGTCTTCAGAAGAAAATGCAGCAGGAGTTGCAGAGGTACTAACTACTATATTTTGAGTTGCTAGTAGATCCTTGAAGGAAGCTTCTTCTTCAGAGTCATGCTCAATCAATTGTTGTTCATTATAAAGTTCAAGAGTTTGAATTCTCTGTTTAAGACTCTTTACTTTAGTTTTAACTTCATTGAGGTCCTTACGAAGTTCCTGGATAGTAGGTTCATGGGTTTGGGAGGTAGCCTTAACCCGATTGATTATAGTTTTAAAACTGTAATCTTGAACCGCAGGTTTATTAACAGGAACAGGGCTAGGCTTAGTACTATCCTTTACTAAGGTGATATACTCACGTAAGAGTTGAACCTTAGTTACAGGATCAGTGACTTGGTCAATAGTCTTTAGGAGAAATGACTCTTCGGTTGAAAGAACTATCAACCCATTTTTCTTAAGCATAGCCTGGTAAGAATCACAGCTACAATGGGAAGTCTGAGATTTAGAGTCGGAAGAATCACTGTTGAACTCAAGTTGAGCAATTTCTTGATCTGAGTCAGAATCAATGTTAGACTCAAGGTCGGATGAGCTATATAGTAAGACCTTTTCAAGATTTTGCTTCTGTGAGTCATCAATTTCTAGGGCATTAATTCTTGCCTTAGTTCGACAATCATTCTTATAATGTCCTATTTTTCCGCACTTATAACAAACAGGGGGTTTGTTAGAGGGAAAAGTGTTTTGAGGACGAGATTTGGAAAAATGTTTCTTGAAGAAGCGCTTAGACTTAGATCTATATGGTTTGGCCTAATATTTAGGCTTAGAGAACCGAGAGATTTTTCTATGAGTCTTCTTTGATCCTGGAAGACGAATCTTCTCGTATCCGAACTGCTCACAGAAATCGCCAAGTTCTCAAATTCCAGCTTGTCTCTCTTTAGACAGCTGTTTCTTGAGTTTTAGGTTATGCAGAGTTGAAGACCTTCATTGCATATTTCAGCAACTAATTCCCCGTAGGTATACTGCTCGAAGGGAATAGTGCTATTATGCTTTGCCTTGAGTCTATTCCTAACCTTTTGAGCAAATAAAGAAGGGAGACCAGAGATGAACTTCTCTTTCCATATGGAATTGTTACAGTCATCCTGAGTAAAGACTTTAGCAAAAAAGACGTCTCTATACCATCTACAATGAGATAGTGTAGGACAACGGAGATTCATTAATTGTTCTCTTGTTCGATTAGCTAAAATTTCAGCTGGTCCAACAAAATGAAGAGTTATAGTATAAACCAAGGTGTTAACCGCATCTTCTTAATTGATATAAACAATACACTGGGCAAATTACCAGCAGCGAGTTGTTCAGTCTGTTGTTGTGGAACACTGGTCACAGCATTAATGATTTGTTGTCTAACTTCTTTAGACAGATAAAAATCCCACCAACCACGAAGTTGGCCAAAAAATCCAATTGCTATCATTTTAGCAACATCAGAGTTAGATGCTTGATTTAGTTTAGCCGGTGTGGCATACATAAGCATCTGCTTAAGAAGGTTGATGATTTGGTATTCAGATAAACCATCAATATTCCATCCATAATTGCATTACCATCGATTGAAAAATTAGCAGGTTCTCCTTCAACTTCAAATTGAAGATCGACAGGAGAATGTCGAGGGTAAGAGTAATTTGTCGGAGCGATAGGCATAACTTTGCGAGCTTTCCTCATGACTTGATTTAGTTGAGGAATATGCTCAGGAGTTGCTGCCTGTTGAGGTAGCATGGACTGAAATTCTTTCTCAGCAAGTTCTATTTCACAATCAGAAGGTTCTGCTAGAGAAAAAGTCATAGCTTGTTTTTCTTTGTCCTTAGAAACTTGTAGTTGACCCAGACGATTTACAAGTTCATCTAACATAGTGGACTCAGTCTTTTTCTTTGGAATATCCAAAACTGGAGGGGGTTTAAAAAGGACAGACTGGTTGCTTCTAGGTTGAGAAGCAGGGGCTGGCCAAATGGTTTTATTAGTATGCTCAATATTAGCATGGGAAGTAGATGGAGTAGAGGCCTTTAAGGAGTTTACAATCATCTCTATATGATCAGTCTGGCTTCTTATAGACTGAAGACATAAGTTAGTAGAGTTATTTTGTTCAACAACTTGACTAAGATGAAATTCAGTCAATAGAGATGAAATAGTACTTGATGTTTTGAGAGGAATAGTCATCTGATTAATACCTACTTTTAGGGCTTGGAAAGGAGGATGAACAGACTCAATTTCTGTTCCACCTTTAGAAATATAAGTGGTTGTTACCTTCTTGATCTCATTAACCTGTAGAGAGTTAGATGATTTCTCAAGAAGATATATCTTTAACCACTGGAAGAATGGGAGATTTATCTGATGAGTTTTCATGTGAGAAACCCGTTTTTCATAGAGCTTTTTCCATTGAGGGTTAGAATAGTGTTCTTAAAAAATCTTTCTTTTTCCAGTATTCCTCATGGACTTATATTCTTGAATAAGGAATCGCTTATTGATTTGAAATTTGAGTTCTTCTGTAATATGAAACATCATTATTCCTATTGGGGCCTACATATCAAAGGGGGATGGAGAAGAAAACCCATTTTCCATGTCAATAGGAGCAAGAGGAGGCTAATTATTAGCCTGGAATGGTTATCGTTGAAGAGGACCATAGACAGGTTGATTAACCTGAGAAGGAGTACGATTTGTACCCTGCAGATTTATTATACCATCAAAATTCTCACTCTGAACTTTAGACGTTGAAGCACGAGATGGTGCTTGAAATGTTGGATATTCAGAGGAAGAAGAAATTACTGGAGAGGTAGATCTACGAGAATTATCGAGTCTACGATCAAAAGTAATTTCAACATCACCAGAAGGGAGTTGGGTGATGCAAGATGGAATAGTTCTGATGGGTGGCTGAGGTTGAGCCATAGAGGTTAGAGTCCAAGAGTCAGGAAGGTTAATTTCTGAACATCTGATACATCGAGGCACAAAAACTTGAGACCGGTTAGAATTAGCCTAGAAATAAACGGTTTGACCTCGAGGATCTATAACCTTTGCATTGGGGGCAATGGTAGTCATTACCTTGTAATAGATACGATAAATTACTGTGAGATTTTGAGTTCACAGAGCAATATTGTATCCAGACATCTTTAGGAAGATGACAGTACCATCAAGAATATTAGGATCTATTAAGGACATGGTGAAATTTGGTCTGCTTTGAAAGGAGATAGGTCCTTCACAGAGACTGGTTTCGACTAAACCCATTATAGATTCATTAAAATTTAACATTCACGCATATCTTACTACAGCCAAAACCACGCTATTTAACCCTAGCAATTTTAAGGGTTTCAATGCAACTTGCACCAAACCAATGTGGATAAACTTAAATCCATGCTCTCTATGCCTCTGAAGTTGGGAACTAGTCAAGAGTTGAATTTGTTCTTGATCAGAAGTAAGAGTATAGGTACTTTCGCTAGTCTTAATGAAATAATCACTGTGAAAAGCGAAAGTTCTTTTATGTTATACCTCGGATTCAGGTATGCGGGGAATAGTATAATTTTTAATTGCAGCTTCTGAATTTCAAAAAACTACTTCTTCAGAATTATGGACTGAATTATTAGTCTTTTTAGATGTGCTAACCTCAGAAGAAGAGGATCTCCTTGAGCTGGTTCTAAAGTAGGAAGCCATTACTTTGGGGTTCGAGTCAATAAGGGTTTTGGTCAATCCTGCCTACTATCAATACTATTTCACCTTCAAATGCCTATCCACGGCAACACGGCTGAGTATGACTTGGGTGTAGGTCAACACAACTTGGGTGTAGGTCTATATGACAATTGTGAAATACTACCAACTTAATGGTCCTTACGACTTTGCCACCTTGTAACTTAGTTTTAATACCATTTGAGACTAGCAGGGGATCGGGAGTTGTTTTTATTCATGCAGCGAGGGAAGCTATTAGGCAAAAAACTTGTCTTTTCCTAGATTGGAGTTCAACAAGGTCAATGGTTTCTTGATTTAGAAGTTGAGAGAAATAGCTGAGATCTTGAGGATACAAATGTCGAACTAAGGCAAGAATTAATGCCCTAGAAATTGATGACTTACAGAAGTAAAATCTTGAAAAGGTCTTGCTATATAGCTCGTCCGACCTTGAGTCTAACACTGATTCTGACTCAAATCAAGAAATTGCTCAACTTGAGTTTGACAGCGATTCTTCCGAGTCTAACTCTTAGACTCGCCATTGTAGCTGTGATCCCTACCAGGCTATGCTTAAGGAAAATGGGTTGATAGTTCTTTCAACCGAAGAGTCATTTCTCTTAAAGACTATTGACCAAGTCACTAATCCTGTAACTAAGGCTCAACTCTTACGTGAGTATATCACCTTCGTAAAGGATAGTACTAGGCCTAGCCCTGTTCCTGTTAATAAACCTACAGTTCAAGATTACAATTTTAAAACTATAATCAATCGAGTTAAGGCTACCTCCCAAACCCGTGAACCTACTATCCAGGAACTTCGTAAGGACCTCAATGAAGTTAAAACTGAAGTAAAGAGTCTTAAATAGAGAATTCAGACTCTTGAACTTTATAATGAACAACAACTGATTGAGCATGACTCTGAAGAAGAAGCTTCCTTCAAGGGTCTACTAGCAACTCAAAATATAGTAGCTAGTACCTCCGCAATTCCTGCTGCAGTTTCTTCTGAAGACGCTTAAGTCCTCACTATTCAACAGATTAAAACTCATCGATGGCATGTTGTGATTGACATCGTAGTAAATCGAGAGTTTAGCCTAAAAACCATCGCCTTAATTGATTCAGGCGCTGACATTAATTGTATTATCGAAGGACTCATACCTTCGCAATACTTTGAGAAGACCACTCAAAAGTTAATTACAGGTGACGGATATAGGATATAGGATGCAGGTTGAGTACAAGCTCCCATCTGCTTCTATCTACAATAATGGACAATATCTAAAGACGTCATTTATTATGGTCAAAGGACTTTCTCAGTTCGTTCTTCTAGGCACTCCATTCTTATCCCAATTGTATCCTTTACAAATCGACACAATCGGTCTTCATTCGGTGGCTAATAATCACCTTATAACTTTTCATTTCATCGAACCCCCAAAGGTTCATATGGTGAATGAAAGTTGGACTCAAATTCAGTCCAAAGAGAAATTCATATGCTCTTTGTTATTAGAAATCCAATAGAAGCGCATACAACAAAAAATTGATGATCCTACTTTTCAAGTTTGAGTTAAAAACTTTTAAGTTCAACTTGTAAAGGAAGTTTGTTCAGACATCCCTACTGCATTTTGGTCTAGGAAAACACATATTGTTAATCTTCCATACGAATATAACTTTTGCGAGAGACAAATTCCCACAAAAGCTCGGGCAGCTCAAATGCCTGATCATTTAAGGGAAACGTGTCAGAAGGAGATTTCTAAACTCCTTGTTAAAGGTCTTATCAGACCAAGTAAATCTCCCTGGAGCTGCACTGCATTTTATGTAAATAATAATGCTGAAATTGAAAGAGGTGCACCCAGACTTGTTATCAACTACAAACCATTAAATAAGGTTCTTAAGTAGATCCGGTATCCTATCCCTAATAAGAGGGATCTTCTCAACAGATTATATGTCTCCAGCATATTTTCTAAGTTTGATATGAAATCCGGATACTGGTAAATTCAAATAGTAGAGAACGATAGGTATAAGGCAGTTTTTGTTGTCCCATTCAGCCAATACGAATGGAATGTTATGCCTTTTGGTCTAAAAAATGCTTTCTTTGAATTTCAAAATATTATGAATCAGATCTTTAATCAATATTCACAGTTTATAATTGTGTATATTGATGATGTCCTTATATACTCCTAGGACATTTCCCAGCATTGGAAACATCTAAATCTTTTCTTCTCTATTATTCGTCAAGCAGGACTTGTTGTTTCTGCAAAGAAAATAAGTTTATTTCAAACTAAAGTTCGCTTCTTGGGACATTACACACACACACACACACACACATATAAATATATATATATATATATTTCCTTAATTACTTGCCCACCCTTTATGAAGTTCATGGTGAAGGTTATGAGGTTATGGAAACTGAAGAAACTAGGAGATATATGGTCCTTGAGTGCAACTTACTTAAGTGTTTTTAAGTGTTTTTTGGTATTAGGTACAAGACAGGGATATGGAAATCCTAGTTGACAAGGATTCCTTGGAATGTTTTTTTTTTTATACTAACCTTGATGGAATTGTAACACCTTTATATGGTGTATGCAATATTAATGAGGGCTCTTTATTGGCTTTCCCTCACCTTAATCAGTTACAATTTTGGTTGCACAACTTGTTACTATATCTATATATATATATATACAGAAATATTTAAGGGATAATATTATTTCATACTAGAAAGAGATATTTCAAAGTTGAATTCTTGGTTGATGATGTTTGGTAGCTTTAGGAATTATAAAGGAAATAATTTTCCCCCTTTGTCCTTTCCGATTTGGGTAGGTCTTCTCTCTTCCTCACCCCTACCCCCACCAAAAAAAAAAAAAATACTTAGAAGATTTCTTGATCAAGAAAGTTGCAATATTATTTTATGTATCAAGAGCTGGACCAAATAGTTAACTCCATTAGATGATGTGTGCTGTTTGATAAACTCCCAGAAAGACTAATATTTGGTTCAAATGCTTCAACTAGCTGATTAGTTGATATTAAGGTAAGAATGGCTTGTTTGATCCTTTCCTTTCTTTTGTTTAACCAATATTAATCTAGTTTTCCATTAAAAACTGATTTTTGGCTTGTTTCTTGATCATTAGCATTTACATGATGTATCAATGAATCGGTAAAAATTTTAAAATTCTATTAGGCATGTAATGGAAGAAATTCCATACATGTTAAAATTCTAGACTGCTTAAAATTACTGTTGAAATCAGTTCTAAAGGCGACCATTTCTTTCGGCACAAGTGTTGATTAGGGCAAAGAAGTCGTGAGACTAAGAATATTGCAATGATTTGTCGCAATCAGACTTGACTGAGTGCATCCCATATATAATTGACAATGAACAATGACTCTCCAAAGAAACATTAAGGAGGAAAATATGAAATCCTTAAGCATTACTCAAGGGAATGATATGATTAGTAGACAAAAGCTAGTGAATGCTTACTCTTTCCTACCCAATCACATTTTTTGTATTAGAACTCGAATTATAAGAATATAAAATTGACGGTAGTCCGTAAAAATTGGGATTACATATATCATATGCGTGTAATCGAAGGAATAATCGTAAGAGAGTCTACCATTTTTTTAGGGGGAATGATACTAAAACATTAGATAAGAAATGTCATAATCAGAAGAAAAAAATGTAAAAGATGAGAACTTGATTTGATTGCAGGGAAAGATCTTAAGCTTCTTTCCTCTCTAGTGATTGTGATACACACACTCCACAGTTCTTAGAGCAGCCACAAGTGAAGGAGTTTTAGTTTTCAATTGACACTTTTGCTATAAACAATGGGGAGCCCTACTACATTATCTAAAGTAGCAATTTATAATGACTCACAAAAATGAATGTAATACCATATTCATCTTTTACTATCACTAGATTTCTTTTGTTTGTAATATCCAATTTGATAACAATTAATAATAAACTCATACTTTCTACCAAATTATTGTGACTACTAATTCTTTTAGTATCCCATATAAAGTGGTTAGAGTACATTTGAACATTCAGACTTCAATTTATTGCAAATTTGTACTAGATTCAGTGTAAGGTGGGGAGGTCACTTCTTGTATCCTTTTTTATTTTGGCTTGAAGGATTTTTAATTTTTTTTGGTTTCCAGGTGATCCACCTCCCTTCCCCTCTTCTTTTTTTGAGATACACTTCATGCGAAGTAACTTCCTCTTATAAATGAAAGACTATCCTAATTTTGAAACTAAACAAGAAAAAGGAATTTAAAACAAAGGAAGGTTGCCCCTGGTGATCATACTATTTTATTTTTATATTTATTAGAAAGAAATATTTTGTTCAAGAAATCCAAAAGGGAGTTTCTTTTTGCTAATAAAACAATCTTTTGAAAACTTTTCTATTTCTATTGGTAGAATACCTCCTTCTTGTGATTGCTATTTACTAGAGAGATAATATTACCACAATATAATCAAATAGTATATATGAATTTAAATTATTTATAGATAGACATTTTGGTATAACATATTTTTCCTCTAATTACCATATTATTTTATAAAATTAAGCTCATCCATTAAGACTTTCTAGTCTAAATTCTACATGTTATTGTCTTTATAAGATCTACCTTTACAATGTGACATTTACATGACATGATTAATTATATGATATTTAACTAATCCTCAGCCAAAGAATTTGTGACAGTAAAGAGAAAGTTCAATTCAAAGGTGATCTTTGAAATTCTATTCCTAATGTCTCACTACATCCAAAATAAAAATTCTATTTGCATTTCAGTGATCATACCTGTGTGTGTGTGTGTGTGTGTGTGTTTGTGTGTGTGAGAGAGAGAGAGAGAGAGAGAGAGAGAGAGAGAGAGTATGTAACTATGTAGGACAAATGTATTCTTGAATAGAATCAGATTAGGGCAATTACACTTGTCTCAATGGAACCCCAAGGGGTAGCCGAGTTGGCAAGGGACCTTCGCCTCAAAAAACGTGTGGTTCTAAGTTCGACTCCTCTTACCATTTGGGGGCCACTCACACGGGTTGTTTAGTGTTCTTCATTGCTTTCGACTTTCACCGAAATTTGGTCCATGAGGTTGTGGAGTCAGTATGGACCCACAGGACTAGTCTAGCCAAAGCCTGAAATTCGGATACCCGTTGCTAGCAAGAAAAAAAAAACACTCTTGTCTCAAGGGATGTGCAAACGTGGACTAGATGGCAGATTATAAAATCAAATCCACTAGAGCCTCTTATTTGCTTGGTTCATTCTTAACCTGCTTAGAGTTTGCACCTAGTTTGATTATGTTGAAGACCCATTCATGTCCCACAATGTTTAAACAGAGAAATCGAAGGATATTCATTTGTGTGTTGTGCATGTAACACAAATCTAATCCCACTAAATTAACTTCATCATGTTCGGGTTTCTCTTGAGGCCTTAGGTCGGCCCAATGGGCCTTTAGTTGGTTAACTTAGGATTTCCCAGATCCATTTTTTGACTGAAGATGGGCATGGGCCTTAAAATTCATTCCGGCCTTTAATTATATAGTTGGAATCTGCCTGGCCCAGCCAAGTATGTATATTGATTATGCAAGAAACGTTCACTGTCGTATCAATCCAATGGCTTGTTTGGTGACATTAGGTTATGGGAGACAGCGTGCCCAGCGTGATTGTCTCTCTTCCCACCCCATGGAAAAGAATCCCCTATCTCTCCCCGGCCAGCCAGCCCATTGGCCAGTCTCATGCAAGTGAGTGGGCGGCGTGCACCAATGGAGAGCATTTGCGGAGAGAGAGACACACATGTCTGGACAGTCTGGCAGAATGTCCAGCCTTCTCATATAAACTTTATAACATATTTAGTTGTTTTCATATTTTTCATGATGGAATATCTCATAGTTGGCAAATTTGGATTGAAAAATTACATGGGCTGGAATTTATTTGGCACAAATTTTTTTTTAATATATATTTTC
>NC_056561.1:8680015-8693383 GCF_013358625.1 Macadamia integrifolia
AAAAAAAAAAAACTCTACAAGAAACGTTTCAAGAAACAATGTTTATCAAACACCCAAAATTCCATTTCTGTTCTCAGAAATGGAAATTTTTGTTTCTATTCTCAGAAATGGAAATTTCTGTCTCTGCCATTTCTTCCGTTTCTTGAAACAGAAACGTTATCAAACGGTGCCCAAGTGTTTGATAAACTTGTTTCTCGATGCTCAAAGGGGAGTGTTTGATAAACTTGTTTCTCGATGCTCAAAGGGGAGAGAGGGTTCGATTGCCTCTTTTTAGGTTTAAAATAGTTGGGCATGACAACTTGTTTTCTTTCTTAAATTCATTTCTAGAAATGACAAAACAAGTCCGCTTATTTCATCAAAGACGTTTCTAGAATTATAAATAGACATAAATTTTGATTTATGTTTCTAAAAACATGTGAAACAAAACAACTTAGGGCCCGTTTGATAACGCTTCTGCTGTTTCTATTTCAAGAAACGGCAGAAACAAAAATTACTGTTTCTGGAAACAGAAACAGGTAAGAAGGGTGTTTGATAATTCTTGTTTCTGAAAACAGAAACGGGTAAGAAGGTTACAGTGGAGGAGCTTCTCCTTCAATCGTTGCAAGTAGAGGAGAAAGACAGTTAGGAGAGGGGAGGAGGAGAGAACGAATAGTCTCTTTCTTCTCTCATTCTTTGCAAGTAGATCAACAGGAAGCTTCGAGAAGGAGTGAAAGCTATAAAAAGATAAAGGGCTTTTGATTTTTGGGGGAGAAATTTTAGGGAGAGATGGATCGAGAGCAGAGAGTTCTTTCTGGGTGGAAAGGAGAGAGAGAATAGGAGAGAGAGAGAGAGAGAACCGATACTATTCTCGGATCGTTCAAAGGAGGAGGAAACCAGGAATTTCATCTCCTTTTCCTCTTCTTCTTCTCGGTTTCGATTGCATCGAGGGAAGGAGGTACTGATCTCAGAAAGGATCGGCGCTTTAGGAGCAGAGATCGTCTGGCTCGACGAGTTCTTGATTCTCGTACAGAAGCGGTGCGTCTTCTCCTTTCACTGTGAAGAGGGTGACCGCAGGAGGGGCAGAGCTCTCCGTCGTCGGTTACGCAGGAGGAGCAGAGCTCTCGGTTAGCAGCTGCAGCTCGTCTTCAATCGTTGTACAACGAGGCTTATCTCGATCGTCGAATGAGCGGAGCTCCCCGCCGTAGGTTACGCAGGAGGAGAACGTTGCAATCGTCGTCGGTTACGCAGGAGGAGCAAAGATCTCGGTTAGCAGTTGTAGGTCGTCTTCAACGGTTGTACAGGGAGGCCACTGTCGATCTTCGAATGAAGCTCCCCAATATGTACATAAGATTTTTAAAAGGGTCGGTTTGTCGAATGAATTGTTCCACTTTTTTGTTTCGAGAAACAAGCGAAACAAGTAAAACTTGTTTCGTCATTCATGTTTCTTGAAGCATAAATTGTTATAAATTTCAATTTATGCTTCAAGAAACAAGTAGAACACAACACTTTTACCAAACGGTATTTATGCCGTTTCTGTGTTTCTGAGAACAAGAAAACACAGAAACATGTTTCTGGTTACGTTATCAAACGGACCCTTAATTAAACACTTTTTAAATTGTTTCTCTATTTCTAAGAACAAGACAGCGCAAAAATGACAGAAACGAAACATTGTCACCCGATGCCTAAGGGCCCGTTTGATAACTTTTTAAGAGACACATTTCTTCACAGAAATGGCAGAAACGGAACAAAAAACATTTGATAAAACTGTTTCGTTTCACTTGCTTTTAGAAATAAAAATAAAAATTTCTCCCTATTTATCATTCAAGAAACATCCCAGTTCGCTGTTTCTAGAAATGACTAGTGGCCATTCTTTTGCTGATTACTATCGACTTCCATAAACATAACTTATCAAACACCTTCAATTCTGTTTCTATTTCTAGAAACAAAAATTTATGTTTCTGCCATTTCTTTAAAAACGTTATCAACCGGCCCTAGGATTCTTTCTTTCTTTCCTATCCATTCATATCCAACCAAACACAGCCTAATAAAAGGAAGTGTACGTACGGTACTCAAACCCAAATGTTTTTCAGAGCTCTGTAGCCTGTAGAGAAGATCTATTGAACTAATAGTACAAGACAAACTGAAATTTTTAACTTCATTGGACGATACAGATTCTAAAATCTTAAATCGAAATCTATCTACTTTTCTGTAACTGGTTATTAATTTCTTTGGGGTAGAACCTACCAAAAAAAAACCTTTTTTAAACAAACAGAGAAATCAAATCACAGTTCTTGCTGATCCAGACCGGTATGAGTCTCTTCACCAGTTCACCACTAAACCCTCATTGAGGGACTCTGTTAAGCTAACTTTGCTCATCAGTGCTTCTTCTCCTTCTGCAAGAAATAGCCCAGATCTCAAAAACTCAAAATGATCAAAGGAACAAAGGGAGTAGGGGGAGATCAAACAAGTATGAGATAACCTGAGTTTTGCTGCAGATTTATAACAGATACCCATTTGAAAAGCAATTAAAGATGTAGAAAAACAGGGAAAGGCAGGAAAAACTGGAAATCGTTGGTATGGGGGGTCTGGGGAAGATAAATAGTCACTTTCAGGGTAAGAGAGAGAATTCCCTTTTCTCACTCTCACTTTCCCAGACTCCCATCCCAGCAAATTCCAGAAATTCCATCTCCCTTTCCCTTCTTTCCTTCTAACATGATTTCTTCTTCTTCTTCTTGATGTTGAAGAGCTAAGGGCTTGAAAGAATGGAAAAAGGGAAGAAAAGCCGGAAATCATTGGAATGGGAGGGTTGGGCAAGAAAATTCCAAGGCTTCCTCCAATCTTCCCCTAAGGAAAACAAAGGAAATCATTCTCTCCTTCTTGCCTACCTTCCCATTCCCATACCTTCCGGTGATCCATCTCCCTTGCCTCTTCTTTTGTTTGTCATCATACTCCCAACCTCAACAGAACATTATATAGTATGATGTGGAGGCGTGTAGCGGCATCTAGGGTTCCCACAAAAGTTTTTTTTTCTTTTTTTAATTAATTAATTATTTTTATTTTTTTATTTAAGGGTTCCCCACAAAAGATGATAATGTATAAAACTCTAGGGGGAAAAAAAATTCTAGGATTTCGTCATATAGATTCCTCTAAAATTATATAAACGCCATGATACGGATGGAAAATTAGAAACAGAGGGAGGCATCCCAAAATTCCTTTTGGATTAATACTTGCCTTAAAAATATGGACATTTTTAAATGGATATGAACATTTACCCAAAAAAAAAAAACATATGAATACAAATGGAGTCTCACTTTTTTGATTATGTGTTAATTTTGAACTTCACTTTTTCTCCGGATGCTCTTAATTTATATCTCAACATTTTCAATCCATATCTCAACATTTTTAATCCATATCATTCAATTGTCTTAGTTCTTTTACCTTTTGGGTTTCTTTTTCCTATTTTATTATTAGTTGCTATTTATTTGAACAAAATAAATTATATTTCAAATCATCTGAATTTTGATAATAATAATAATAATTATTATTATTATTATTAAAATACATTCTTAAAAGCTATTTCATAATAATAATAATAATAATAATAATATTATTATTATTATTATTATTATTATTATTATAGAACTGAATTTTGATACCTTGTGATCATACACCAATAACTCTAAATAGATACGGATATAAATTGAATTTAATTTTAGACTAGCCATTTAAATCCCTTACTTACAAGTGGAGGATTTTTATTAAATTGCCTTGGGAGTGGAGGATAATGATGGTAAATTGTGAAGGCAGGAGGAGCTCCTTGGTCTGCCAAACTCAGCTGCGCCCATATAGGGCCCCACCAAATAAGCTTTTGGTTGGTGGCAACCAAAAGGTTCACTTACTACCCATGCTTTCATCTACTCTCGTGTTAGGTGGTAACAGATGGTGTGAATTCAGGACCTGCGTGGACCTGTCATCTTCAATGGGTCAAGTCTCATGGGCCTGTCTTATGTGAACGAAGTCAGTGGGTCATGGGGATTGCACAAGTGAGCTCAGACCACTCTAGTCACAAATCTCTCAGCACTGAAGCCCATATTCAGGTCCAGATAGCAAATTGCAAGCCTGTGATGGGTTTAAATTTATGGGCGTGTGGACTGGGCTTGCTCAATGTCCTTCGTAATCAGAACGTCAACTATGACTCACAAGAAGTGAATTTTTTTTAGAGGCAATCATTATTAGCACTTGAAGAAAAGCCAATCCTGAGTTTTAAATTATTGATGTCTCTGAGGTTAATTTTTTTACTTTCTTTTTTAACGAGGATTTCCAGACCTTTGGCCCAACTATTCCCTTGGAACACATGTATGCTCCCTCCCAATTCACGTGAGTGGGGTCAGCACCAGCTACTATGAGAACCATAGAAAGCATGGGTTGGACCCAAGGTAATAAGGGGAGAAAATCAGATAAAAACCTTAGCAGGTTAATTCTGGAGCTCACTTAATATGCAACACCTAATCAGGCCTAGAATTTGCTGGGTCATTTTTAAAAAGTTTTCAAGGCCCATTATCAAATCTTAGGTCTCTCTCTCTCTCTCATCTCTCATATTTGTTCAGGGTTCACCCTTACACACCAATAAAGGATGAGACTCCATCCTACATGAAATATCTATCACATTCCATATAGAACTAAGTTTTCCTTCATCAGGTGGTAACATTCATATTTTTTCCTCCGATTTACAAACCCCTTATAGAATTTTGTACCATTTCAGAAAAAAAAAAACTCACAATACCCCCAAGATGCATTTAAAGCACCCACAGTGAATGGATGAAGAAAAACTCGGTCCATATAATATTCATAAGAACACATTTTCTAATACATTGAGCCACATAGCGACCTTATTTAACACTTATTCAACACACCCCCAACCCAACACCCCCCCCCCATAAAAAAAAAAAAAAAAAACCTTTATTTAACACTACTAATGACATAATATTAGGGTTATAATCTTCCTCTCAGCAGCCGAACCAGATTGATTTGATGCTTCCTCAGGGGACAACATATCCTACAAAGACACAAACAGTAATGGAAACCATTTAGAGAGTGTTAGAGCAACAAAACCTTATTAACCTATTGGCACCAAGGACCATTTCATGGTAACAATGATCTAAACCTTGGTGAGTCAACTCATTTTGATCCATTGGAAATTGATAGAGCCATATTCTATTAACATAGTATCAAATAAATTTAATAGTAAGGGAGAGGGTATTTGGTTTCTTACTTCCACATTTCTTCCCAACTGGTCTGTTTCTGATGTTGCAACGTTTCGGAACAGTGATGGCAACAGCAAGGTTGATTCCGGCTTGTTTTGCTAAGGGAGACAAGAACACAGCACACAAACACCTTGGGGAGCTCTTGATCAATGCTGCAACCCTAGTGCAGCAAGCAGGAGGGACCTTACCTTTCGCACTTTTGGCTGCCGAAATACAAGGGCTCAAGCTAGCAGCTGCGGAGTTAATCGGCGTTTTCCCACACTCGCCGGCGGCATCTATTCCTTGAATGTAAGCAAGTGAAAGTAGCAGAAGCAGGGTCATGGTAACAAGGGGAGTGTTGACGGTGGAAGCCATATTTGTTGAAGGCTATAAGCTCAAAATGGGGTACTGATCACTATGGTAGGAGGGGAAAACCATACTTTATAGTGATCTTCTAAGTGGGGTGGTTGTGGTTACGTGTATAATGATGGTTCGACCGTTCAAAGGTCAATAGTTTCATCCATGCATATAGATGCATGATAGGATGAAAACAGTGCCACCTAGCTCAGTGGGATGCTTCCACTCTTTGTTGTTTCAACCCTTTTTTTGGGTGCTCTTTGCACATCAAAATTAAGTGGGTAGGTGTCACTGTCTCGGGTCGGACCCACATTTCCTTTGGGTTTTGTTTTATATTTGTTCACATTCTAAGACGAGGATGAGAGTGAAGTTTTCCTTCGTCCTATGGTGAACATCACTATGCCATTCTTATTAAAAAATGACCGAAGGCTTGAGAGACCACCTCCCCCCTCCCCCCTCCCCTCGAGTGGGTCACAGTGAATAGGTGGCCTCGAGGAAACTCAATCTAGGCCAATATGTTATTTGTTTGGTAGCTACAAATAGCAACCCTTGTTCTCATTGATTAACTAATGGAAAGTTCTCAAATTGGGGTACTTTCAAATCAATATCAATATTGGAACTCTTTCTCATAATAATGTTTAATTGTAAATAAACTTACTTAAGTTTTTACATTTTAAGATAGTTAGTTGAAGCTAATAATATCCATTAAGAGATCACTCACAATTGAGTTTCATTCAACCAAGTTAGTCAATTAACACTCATTAACTAACCTAACTCCACACAATGATCGAATGCAAATCCATATATAATAATAACTTTAAATGATTTTCATGAACTGAATATTATAATTTTTCTCATTGTGAAAGAGAATCAAACAATTAAATCTCCTTGCAATATATGGAACACAAAGTTACTAGGTGGAGAGACCTTGCAATATGTGGATAATGTTATAAGGTGGAGAGAATGTACATCTTTACTTAAACTCGTAGAGAGACACGAGGGAAGAATAAAGGGAAGAGGATCCTCATGTTGACCACATGGAATGGATTCCATTCAGACCAAGCTAATGCGATTATGGGAGGATCCATATGTCATGAAGGAGAGAGAATATGAAAATTCATATGATGCTAAAAGCATTACCATCATTTTCCAAAGATTAAAATACCGTTAAAAGGAAGAAAAAAAAAATATGTTTGTTTTCGTCTAACCATAAAGACATTGCTTTATAGGTGAAATTTTATTAATCAAACAAACCATGAAAACATCTACAATGGAGATTGAGATTGAGATTGATAGGCCGAAGGCCTAGATACCTGTCGTCGGTAAATAAAAAAAAAAAATCTGCAATGGAGGGACTTCCCACCATAAACCCCTCTGACCCAAAACACTAGAAAAACACCACTCCAAAGTCTAAAAATAGCCCATTTAATTATATATATATATAGTAAGTTTGTAGTCTAAATAGTAACCTCCTTATTGAAGATCCAACTGAAGCGCAAGGTCTGTGGCTCCATCTTATGGGAACGTTGTTGAGTTATTTCGTGTAACTTTCGGACCCTGGGTGCCAACCTACAGACGAAATCTTGGGCTTGACAGGCCGCACTGTTTAAGCCCTCTAGTTTCTCTAGCTTCCACTGCTCAACCAGAAAATCTATTATGTCTGCGTAGTCTTTGACTGTGTATACACCAATCCTCTGTGCAACGGCACTGAAGTGGTCAAAGAGACACGGGTCTTGACCATCGTACATCAAATAGGCAGGCATGGTGATCTTCTTGCGCAACATGTTCGCGATCCCTAGAACGGCATCAGAGGGGTCCACCTCTAGTAGCTTCTCTACCATCTTTAAATATGCCTTCTCATGCCGCTTCTCGTCTGATGCGATCGTACCGCAGATGCGTGCCAATACAGGGTCTCCATACTCCTTCGCCAACCGGCCCGTGTTGCCATGCGATATGAACGTTGCCCGCTCCTGGAAGGACGCGTAGACAAAGAACAAGTATGGATTGTTCTCTGATCTTGTGTCCTGTCCAAAATTACAAATATCACACCTATAGAGAGACAGTCTTTGTGTGTTTAATTTGGGTTGACAATGGATCAAGTCCTCATATGAGAATCATTATTTTTACGGGTTGATTAACACAGATGAAATCTATCTGTATGGATCAGCTTGTACGATAATGGTTCTCGTACCTTATCCACACTCTTTAGGGTTTGGGTGTCTTAAGATGAATATTGGGAATAATGGGAAAGACATTAGCAACTTCCTAGAGTATGAAACAAAATAATAATGATCTTTGGTGGGTGTATAACTTTTACCCTTTAATTACATTTGTATTTTGATGATTAAACCTAAGTTGCAAAAACTGAATTTTCAACCGTTTATAGATTTTATACTCTTAATTAAATTGATTTGAAAAAAGAATATGATCAACCCTCAATAAGAAAAAGTATGTACAGGGAACTCAGCCGCATTATATTGAAAAATATGAACAAAATTGACGATGAAAAAAGTTTTAATTTTAATTTTTTTTTCAATTTTAATATAATATATATTTTTTTCAATGATGATAAAATCCTATCATTTCCTATGTATACTCAAAGGATTTGTAAGATATGATAAATCATTTAATAAAAATAAATAAATAAAAAGAATAGTAACAAATATTGAGAATTGCATAATGTAAGTCACCTTCAAGTTATTTTGTAATTTATATATAAGTTATTTTGTTGTCAACCGTCCAATGAGCGTTGGACGGGCTGGTTCATCGGAGATGATCTAAGTCCCTTCCAAGGGAACAAAACTTTGTTGCTGCTTAGGTTGTAGCCAAGTACCCACAACCCTTGATAGTAGCTAAGGGAATGGACTCACAGGGGTAGGGGTAGAAAATTTTACCCTAAGAGAGTATTTTCAAACATACACCTAGGATTTTATTTCTTTGACTGCTAGTGGCTGCAACCCGGGCAACAACGGAAATTTTTTTCTTTCCAAGGTGTTAAATAGTTTTTTTTTTTTCCAAATATAACACACTTCTTCTTTAAGTGGAGTTAAATTTAATTACAACATAATACACGGCATGGTTTTGGGATTGGTGGTAGATCAACCGAATCATCCAAACTAGATTAATTTCAGTCATAAGTGATCCCATATCAATGAATCAATATAGACCACGGGTAAAATGATGAAAAAATCATTTATAAATAAAAATTAAGGGTATATCTATAAAATCAACAAGATCAATACGAAGTTTAATATAACCTGGAACGGACTAGATTAGACCTTAATGGACAGATCTACCCCTTTTTTTTTAATTAATTTTTATAAAAATTTTACCCTTAGATCAGGATCAGGGATTGATTAAGATCGATACCGTTCCAATCCAGCCAATTAACCATTCCGTTCGATTTTTTAAAACCATAATCCGGATAGAAATCGGCGACCCCAATACCGATTTCTAAAACCGTGGGAAACGGTACTCACCATGCCATCTGCAATAAGGTGATGGATTGTGCGCTCGATCATAGGCATATTGACGCGTCCAGAAAGGTTCAGATATGTTCTAAGCAGATTGCCGTGCCGGTTCTCTTCTGCGGTCCAACCACGGATCCAGACAGCCCAAGGGTCCAGGCTTGCTCCGGTCTGGTCCTTAATCCCATTATGCCGGTTTAACATAGACTGGTACGTAGGCAGGGCTTCTTCGGTGATCATGTCACCCACCATCACCACCAAATACTCGTCGGGCAACTCTGACATTCGATCACGTAGCTTCCTCACCTGCTCGACGAATGAATCGGACGACTTGGAGGAGTCCGGCAAGAAATCTTGCGGCTGCCAACTTTTCTCCACCGGTTGAAGCAGCGGAAGGATCGTTTCCTCCGCCCACCCGCTCAGCGACTTGAACACCTCCTCCTTCTCCGGAGGCATTGAGTTCTTAATGGAAGGTGGCACCGCGGTGGCCAAGACTGATTGTCTCCGGAGTTTGACATTATAATGCGTCAGATTCCGGCTGTTTGGGAGGAAGGAATAGTACTGTGGTGGATGGTATAGAGTGTTTGATTGCAGCATATTTGACTCTCTCTCTCTCTCTCTCTCTCTCTCTCTCTCTCTCTCAGTCTCTCTGTATGACTAGCTCAATTGTCGCTGGAGATACCGGGAGAGATGGGAGACTTGAGAGGAGGATCCTCTATTTATTAGTGTTTCCCTTGGCATTCGACCACGGTTTCTTGTGAATTGGTCGGTTTGGTCCAGTTTTATCAGTTTTAATGTGAGAATGAGTGATATTGGTTTGCTATCAGGTTCAGTCCGGTTTGGGTTCAATTTACCATGTATTATACATAATTATGGGAAGAAAAAAAAAAAACATGTTTCTTTTTAATACACAGTCGTGTATGAAACACGTTCAATAATACTTCAATTGTTGAATAAGCGTATGAGAATCGAGTGTTCCTACTCAAAGGTTGAAATGTTGATCGTGTTCATTGACAATCGTGGATCAAACCTTTCACCACTTATATATCCTTGGTGGTAAAATCTCTGTTGAAAAATTTATCCAATATATAAATGCTAACACACGTAACAAGGGGAATAGAAAACTAAGGTTGGTAACGAAAAACTCAAGCATCATATACGTACATCATAAACCTAAAAGTAATAAAGAAACTTTAGTTCATACTAATAAATATATAGCTATATATGGCTGTCATTGCCCTTTGATAGGGGTGTACCTTAAGAGTCTATAAACCTAAAAAGTAATAAATAAACTTCAATTCATACTAATCAAATATGAGAAAAATATAGGAATGCTAACGGGTTACAAAGGTATTAGGAATGCTAGCATTAATTGGCCGTTAGATTAGATGGATCGGCAACAACATCCCCTTCACAGTCCAGCCTCGCCTCTTAAGTCTTCACTGCCGTCTTGTCCTTCACGACTCCAATGGCAGTTCCATCGTCACTATGCGAAAGAATGTCAGTTTTGAAAGTTTGTTTTGATCCAAAATTGGATTTCTAAATCTTCCTTTGTAATAGTGCCTTTTTTGTTATTATTTTTACCTTTTTCAGATTTCTAAATCTTCCTCACTTTCTAGATCAATCTTCTGTGAGGAGGAAAACAGAAGGGAAATAAAAAAGAACAGGTGAAAGTTTTTACTCATCCCTCTGAATTCGGAAATCCAATCCAACAAATTAAAATTATTTAGTAAAAATGTCTTCTGAATTAAGTCTTATCCGAGCAGCAAGAGGATGCCCACCGAAAGGGAACCTGCAAGAGGGCAAAAGCACAACACCCTTTACCCGACGTCTGAAACACGTGTATTTTTAATCTTCAAGACCTCAGCAGAGGCACGTTAGCGCAGTGCACAACCTACCATTCCGGCATGGTTTGAATCGTTAGACCATCATAGAAAATTGCAGAGGGGAGGGGAACATCGGATGATCCCAAAACATCCAAAACCCTATGAACACTAAAGACATCTGAAACCCTGCTTTCTGGGGTGGCTGAAGCAGTGTTTCGACAGGGTTCCGACATGCTTGAATCATTAGACCGCAGTGTTTTGGTGTGCTTGAATCGTTAGACCGAGGGTGGAGATAAAATTAGGGGAGAGAAAAGGTGTAGCAGTAGAGGATTGAAGGTTTAAACCTCTTCTTTCAATCCAACGGTTATATTTAGGATGACCAAATCTTACGATTAATATTCTGTTAGCATTCCTAATTCCATTGTAACCTGCTAGCATACACATCCCTCTCCCAATAAATATATAGATATATATAGCTATCATTGCACTTTGATGGGGTGTACCTTGAGAGTCTAAGATCCACCCACATGGGGTGTTTCAGACCACTCTCTTACTAATTTATGATGATCTTACTGATTTAATTCGGGAGGTAGATAAGCTGGCCAAAATATCAAAAGGACATTCACGGGAAAGAAACAGGCCATCCTCTTAAGTTAATTTATGGCACTCCGTGTTTCCTACCAACTCAAAATGACTCACATGAGTACGGTGTGGTACAAAACACTTTTTAACTATTTATATTCTTTAGGAACATCTTTTGGGAGAAAATGCGTTTGGTAACTAATTTTTATGTGCTATTTATTTTTTTCAAATACTATTTTTTTTTGGGCATTGCTCATGGTTTCAAGTATTGATATTGTATCGGTCGTATAGGATTGGTATCAACTAAGACCAATCCCTGATCCTTGACTAATCTGGATCGATCATCCGTATCGTTTCAAGGGTAAAATAGTAAAAAATTGTACCTTTAAAAAAAACAAGGTCAAAAACGATCGATACGCACCGATCCGGTCTGATCTGGATCAATCTTGATAAATACTAATACCGTTTCCTCTAAATCCATGGCATTGCCTAAAACATTTCTATCGTTCTTGTGGATTCATGATGCAAGAAAAATTTTCATAGAGCATTACTGAATGAGTTGCGAAATGATTGAAAATCTAAATATGAGACTTCTAGCATACTCTATATCAGTTTTCTACAGGTTTCATGAGGTGTATACCAATACTAAAAGGTTTCTTTGAGAGTGGGTGACCCTCGTGCCCAAACACATGCGGTCAAATGACCCATTTACCCCCATAAAATGGAAAAGGGTCTTCTATGTGGATGTTTTCTTGTGCACTCCTGCATGCGTGGGAACAACACTCTAAGCGTGTCGATCGGTTGGGCCCGGCCAAGCCTAGCGGGCCTCTTGGCTTGCACCATGAATTGCCTATTTAAGGAATTAGTCGAGATTTGGTTGGATTTTGAGCTTCTACAATCAGGCTAATCGGGCCATAATCAAACTATAAACGGGTTAATGCACCATTAAAGTTTTAAACAAGTCTTAAACAGGTTTTAATTATCTTAAATTTTAGAAATTTTAATATATTTGTTAAATCAACAGCAATTTAAGGAATTTTAATATATTTGTTAAATCAGCAGCAATTTAAAAAGGACAAAAGAGGATTGACGGTGTAATCCATTGTGTATTGGTGATGGGGATTTGATTTCTTCAAACTCTTAAAGTCTTGTCTTCATCTTAAATTGTCATCACTTTGGTGGACCTGAAAGAATTCAATCCCATATATCGACTTGTAAGGTGAAAGAATCCAAGACCATATCAACCCACATCATTTCCTTTATGAAACATGACGCGGTAAAGAATGACTGGTGATCTTCCTCGCAAGACCTGGTACTCCACGCTAGACCTGCACAGAAGTGCAGACAAAGGAGAGCCGGGCTAACCCGACGGAGGACCCTCCGATGCCTAAGTCAGATTTCTTCCATAACAGTTACTCAAAAGAGTTTATTATGAAAATGGTCGATCTCCTTTTTTGGGGGCTTACCTCGATATTTATAGGCAGTGAATGACGAGAGGCAGTTGAGGAAAGTCCTATTTTGGAAAGTAGTTCACTCTTGTTAGGATAACTCTTGGGAGAGTCTCACTAGATAACCATTACCTTATTTGTTAGGTGATGAGCACATTTATGTGTGAAATCTAGGGTAGTAAAACATGCATTTTACATATTTAGAATGGAGCTACCTTGGGTTTTATTCTCTTTTTGCAGGTTTTGTATTTTCAAGGCCTTAAGGATTATCAAGCACTATATCTTCAATTTTACACGTAAAGAGGTCCTATTTCTTTTCATGGTTGCGAAGAGGACGAAATTCTGAGCAAGATGGACGTGTTCAATTAAAAGTACACATTCGTTTGGTCACCCGTACAAATGATTATTCTTTTTGGGTCAGAAAAAGAATAATGGATCAGAACTGAACCGAGATGCAGAACCAGCC
>NC_056561.1:8694414-8736601 GCF_013358625.1 Macadamia integrifolia
TTTTTTTAATTGCGTGGGTTGTTTATTTTCAGTTATTTATTTATTTAATTTTAATTGCATGGCTTGCGTCTTTAAATTCTTAGATGACGAATGGTTAGGACGTTATTTTAGATATATATGTTTAGGACGGTAATTAGAATTAGATCACAACCATTAATCAGTTCACTTTCGCATTATTAAAAGAAATAAAAAATAAAGTGGCTATTCTCCCTGTGTTCGACCCGTAGCTACACTGGTCCGTACGCTTGCGGTTAAATTTTAAATCTCAAACATTAGGATATCTCCCAGTGATAAGATTTTTTGAGCTGGAGATAAGATCCGTTGAGCTAGCAATGAATGATCCTCGGGATGGTCCCCGCAATTGTTGGGATCAGATCAAACTCTTTAGCAAGATGAGCTGAGGGGTCGGCTCGGCCAAGGATGAGCCAAAGGGTCAGCTTGGCCAAGGATGAAATAAGGGATCAGCTCAGCCAATGATGACTCAAGGGGTTGGCTCTGCCAAGGATGACCCAAGGGGTCGGCTCGGCCAAGGATGAGCCATGGGGTCGGCTCGGCCAAGGATGAACCAAGAGGTTGGCTCTACCAAGGATGACCCAAGGGGTCGGCTCGGCCAAGATGACCCGAGGGGGTGGCAATTTTACACTCATCAAAATCCCCCCACTCCTTCAGGTTAAGGTCCGTAGGTCGACCTGTGGGAGTTCAATAAGCTAGGATTATGTGCTCGAACTAGGGTATAGATCTTCAGTTTAGTGAAGACAACTTTGTTTACTTTTGACTTTTTATAGTTGTCTTTCCATACCGACCTTCGAGGTTGGGTCTTTGAGTGCCAACCACCAAAGACCCACTAGCTCCGTCTTTCCTTCCTTAGAACGTAAGGTCTTTGTTCGAGCTAAGACTCAGTTTTGATGTGTCGAGTTGAGGCTCTGGCTCACTTGCCTTAATGCGCAAGGGCTTGAGGTGCCGAGCAGGGGCTCAGGCTTGGGCTTGGGCTCTAGTGCCTTAATGCCTAAGGGCTTGAGGTGCTGAGTCGGAGCTCAGGCTTGTGAGGTGCCTAGCTGGGGCTCGGGTTTGCATGCCTTAATGCCTAAGGGCTTGAGGTGTCAAGCCGGAGCTCGAGCTTGTGAAGTACTGAGCCGGGGCTTGGGCTTGCATGCCTTAACACCTAAGGGCTTGAGGTGCCAAGCCAAAGCTCGGGCTTGTGAGGTGGTAAGTCGGGGCTCGCACTTACGTCCCTTAATGCGTAAGGGCTTGAGGTGCCAAGCCGGGGCTCGGGCTTGCATGCCTTAATGCCTAAGGGCTTGAGGTGTTGAGCCGGAGCTCAGGCTTGTGGTATGCAACTGCAGCGTGGTAAGATCTGAGATGGTTTCCCCTGTGTGCTGGTCGGCTCGGCTGTGATTCGTTCAACCTTGGGATGGTATGTTGGCAACCTAGTCTGCTCGGCTGTAATGTGATCAACAAGTTGGTCTGTTCAGCTGTAATGTGAATGAGCTAATCTATCCAGCCATAACAGTTAGCTAGTCAGTTCATCTGTAATATGCTTGGCTCAGCAAGCTTGGATGCGGAATGCTCGGTAATGAGTCCAATGTATATTGTAAATTGGGTTTATCGGGCCAGCTCTTAGACAGTTGATTCACGTGATTCCCTTCTTTCCCCAAACTCGTTTTGGCTATGGCTCATCCTTGGCCGAGCCGAGCCTAGCCGACCCCTTTGGTCATCCTTGGCCGAGCCAACCTCTTGGGTCATCCTTGGATGGGTCGACCCCTTGGTCTTCCTTAGCCTAGCCAACCCCTTGGGTCATCCTTAGCCAAGCCAACCCCTTGGTCATCCGTGGCCGAGCCGACTCCTTGGTCATCCTTGGCCTAGCCGACCCCATGACTCATCCTTAGCCGAGCCTACCCCTTGGGTCATCTTTGGCCGAGTCCACCTCTTGGGTCATCCTTGGGCGAGCCGAACCCTTGGTCATCCTTGGCCTAGCCAACCCCTTAGTCATCCTTGGTAAAACCAACCCCTTGGTTCATTATTGGTCGAGCCGACCCCTCAGGCCGACCTGCCACCTCGGTCTCTCCTCAAGCCGACCTGCCACCTCTGTCTCTCCTCAGGCTGACATGCCACCTCGGTTCTCTTTGGCCTAGATGACCACTTGGTCATCCTTGGCCTAGCCAACCCCTTGCGTCATCCTTGGCCGAGCTGACCCCTCAGGCCGACCTGCCACCTCGGTCTCTCCTCAGGCCTACTTGCTACCTCGGTCTCTCTTTAGGTCGACTTGTCACCTCGGTCTCTCCTCAGGCTGACCTGCCACCACAGTCTCTCAGGATGACCTACCACCTTGGTCCGGCACACACAAGTAAGGCACCCAGAGGTGTGCGCACATCCACTCCTACATTTAAAGGACGTGACCCCTGATTATTGGGGCGGGATTCAAGCCACTGCACGTCACCAAAAGTGTCCACCCTTCTCATGACTTGTACTTTCGAAATAAAAGAAGAATATTCCCAGAACATGCCCTAGAACCTGGAATATTCTCGGAATCACATAGCCACTCTCCTCAAGGACTCCACACCTAATAGGACTCTCCACAAACGTTTCTCATTTCTCTCTCCATCAGTAGCCTATAAATATCAAGGTAAGCCTCCATCACAGGGGATGGAACACTTTTTTTCACTAAAGCTCTCTTGAGCAAACTGTCGTGGAAATATCTGACTTAGGCATCGAAGGGTCCCCTGTCAGGGCAGTTCAACTCTCCCCTGTCTTCTCTTCTGTGCAGATCGACTTGAGCATCAAGAGCTACGAAGAAGATCCACTGGTCAATTTTTACCGCATCAGATAATATGAGTGTAGTTATGATAAGTATCGGGCCTGACCTGGTCGACCCGATCATGATATTTCACTCATGATCTGGCCTGGTCGACCAAATCATGATATTGAAGGATGGGACCTTTTCTCGAAAAACTCCGGATCTCGAGAAGAGTTGCTGATCTATGACCACCCTCCTCTTTCCGTCTGCTTTTCCCGAAGTGAGCGAATTGCATGTAGAAATCCGTAGGGGTTTATAGTTTAATTGGTTGAAACGTACCGCTCATAAGGGTGGATTGTAATAGGTGTCTTAGGTGTCAAGTGTTGGGGAAGTTAGAAGATATGTTGTAACGGCTACTTTTATGGTGCTATTTATTAGTGAAGTAATAGAAGATAACAGAGAAGATAATTACTAAAATTTTCTCTTAAAGAGAAAGGACACAGGGCTTCTTCTGTTAAGCCAAGAGGTTGGCTACCTCCCAAGTAGCCAAACCCTATTTTATCTCTGTTATTTTCTCTCCCTCTCTTTCTTGTACGTATCATCTAATATCATAGCCAGTTTCACACGGAGCAGATTCTCAACAAAATTCTAGATGCTCAATCGAGAAATCTAGAATTGTTAGAAGCAATCTTGAAAAAGATTGAGTTGTTGTCTATGACCACCATGCCTATGTACTCAGAGCGACCAATGAAGGAGAAAATAATGAAGAAAGAGAAGAAGAAGAAAATGAAAATGAAGATGAAGAAAAAGAAAGAGATGATGAGGAAGAAAGTGTCATTCATGACTTCCTACAATAAGATACCAATCGCTACCACAAGAGTGGCATGTTGTCAGATTATTTCTATTAAACTATAGGATCCAGGTGGATAATTATATTCTTTGATTTCATTGTCTTTGAAGACAAGGACAATTGAAGGGGAGGGAATGTTACATGCAGAGGATTGTAATAGGTGTCTTAGGTGTCAAGTGTTGGGGAAGTTAGAAGATATGTTGTAACGGCTACTTTTATGGGCCTATTTATTAGTGAAGTAATAGAAGATAAGGGAGGAGATAATTACTAAAATTTTCTCTTAAAGAGAAAGGACATCAGGCTTTGTGTGTTAAGCCAAGAGGTTGACCACCTCCCAACTAGCCAAACCCTATTTTATCTCTGCTATTTTCTCTCATCTCCTATTTTCTCTCCCTCTCTTTCTTGTACATATCAGATCATGTTCTTTTCCTTTGTAAATACCAATTCGTTATAGATCTTCACACCTGGTGCAACACAACACATGAATAGTTCGCTCCAAGACCCAACCCATAGAGCACAAATACAGGCCGAGATGGAGCTGGGAGCCAACCTATACTTTCCTGGATCTTGCCTTGCCCTAAGTAGATATCTTTTAAACATGTAACCAATAAGCAGATCAAATTGTGTGAAGCACTTCAAATATGGTCTTATGAATCATATAAGAAACATCAAGCCATATCATCATCAAACAAAACAATAACTGTCCAGTGCAGTTGGTGAGCTGTGATGTACAAAAATCCCATGCTCACCATAAGGGTCTCTAGTTCGAGTCTCCTGGCTATTACCTACTTCCCTCCCTACCTAAAAAAAAAAAATTCAAACAATGAATAGTAGGGTCAAGAGATATTTTAGCTAGTCTAGGATAAGCTTGGAGGGCCAATTCGATCATTAAAAAAAAATAATAATAAATAAATAAAAGTGAGCTTTGGCTTCCTTGATTTCATCTGAGTGACTTAGGATTCAGCAACTCCTCGCCCAGCAATATAAAATACAAAAATTCAAAAATGACTCTTAGGCTATGTTTGGTAACTAAGAAAAGAAAAGAAAATAGTACAAAAGACATAATAACACAAGAAAAAATAATTACACAATGATTTTTTATGTGTCTATCTCTCTCAAATTCAAAATATTTTGAATTTTTTCTTTCTTTTCCTGGTTACCAAACATAGCCTTAAGTCATGAATTCTACAGGGTGAAAGTCTGAAACAGGAAACTCTCAACGTGCTTGAATCTAGATTGATGAAAGATTTATCCATTCAATCACATCAAAAAGCATGTCAGAATAGAGAACAAATTAAGTCAAAATTCTGAGCCATCTACTCTCAGAAATTTACAACAAACAGCTTCATAAACCATCTTATGAAATTCTATTTTCTTTCTTTCGTTTTCAAATATACCTCTTGTAGAAACACAACATTAAAACGATGCAGAAGATAATGGAAAAACAAAACAAACAATGCATACATATTTACTAGATTCGACAAGGTTGCCTACGTTCCTGGTGAAATGAGATCCTGCTTCACTATCAATGGAGAATACGGTTATAACGCTCGTCCCTCACACCTCTCAGTATTGCTTGCATTACAGAGAAAGAAACTCTCGCTACAAATATATAGCGAAAAACCCTAATCTGGAAAGTACACAATTGCCCTCAAATAAAAAAATTCAAGTGGGGGGGGGGGCTACGCCAGTACTCCTTGGGTTAAACTGTGATGGAATACAAGACATCATACACCAACACCTCTCTTCACCTTATAATGGTAACAGATAGAAAAATGTTGGATGTTCACATATTCGATTAGGTGATCATACGAACAATGGATCCAAACTCCACCAATCACATTTGGTGGGCTTTCGGCAAAAACCGACCAAAGTTAACTACTATTACCCACCCAGCCTATAGTGTCAGTCATCTCCCCATGACCAAAACTAGTTGTCTCCCACAACCAAGGTTGCACATCTACCTTGACCAGGAGGGGCTGGTCATCTCCACTGACCATGTGCCACTAAGAGATTCCTTCATTTATTATAGGGTAGTGACAACTAACCGATTATAAACCTGAGTTCTATAACCCAACCATTGTTGAGTTGATCAGATCTAAAGGGAATCATGGTCAGGTTAACCATTACGAGATCATCCATCTCAGCTAAGATAGAGACCCGCCCACCAATAGCATTTGGGTAACGACTAGTCCTCCATCAGTTATGAGCATCGAACTCTATAACATTATATAAGGGGGAGTTAACCAAATTAAAGGCAAGTGCAAACTGAACAATGTGAACTCTACTTCATCCTATTTCTTTCCCAATTTCACTACAGACTTAGAGCCTCCTTACTAGAACACCTCTCAGGTCTTAGTTTTCTCATCCGTTGATTGTAATGAACCCACCTTCTCCAATTGAAAATGCTGGTTTGATACCTACTAAACCACGGAGAAAAGGAAGACAAGATGAAGATGGAAAAGAAAGAACTAAGAGAATTCTCCTTTTCCCATCAAAAAAGAAATCTTGTGTATCACGTGCTTGTTAAAGAGCAACCCAAAATATAGTGAATGTAATTTCAATTTCGAAATTGAAAGGGTTTCTCACCTATTTCAGAATTTCTCTTTTATTTGGTTTCTATTTCACTGAAATAAGATGTAAAAATCAAACCAATCAATTTTTTAAATCAAAAGCATCCCATAAAATTGAAATAAAAATTAAACCAAAACAACCCTTAAAGATTGTTATTGAGGTCATTTCCTCTATCTCCAATCCAAAGAAAGCCGTGACTCACATAATTAATATCTTGATTATTCAAGATATATTTTTCTGTAGCTGTTATTTTTTTGTTGATTGTTTTTTCTATATTTCCAAGAGAAGCAATGTTATTGTTGATAGCTTTGGGAAGAAGACCTAATCAATTAATTTCGTGAAAAATAGAATGACTACATTCCACTTCTTGGATCGATAATTAACTTCTTATTCCGAAGGCCCTAGACAATACATGATCTTTTATTGAATGAATTTTCTTCTTTTTTGGTGAAATTGCATTTTCTTTTTACTGGAAAAAAAAAATGAATGGATATAAATGTAATTATTATTAATTAATACTTAATTAGCTATAAAGACATTGCTTTATAGGTAAAATTTTATTACTGAAACAAACCAAATGGAAACATATATAATGGTGGGACTTCTCACCTTACCCCACTCTTTTGAGTCCTGACCCAAAACACTAGAAAACATCACACCAAAGTCCAAACAGAGCCTATTACAATTAGTTTATTTATTTAATATAAAAGATAAGTAGTCTAGAACTCTAAATAGTAACTTCCTTGTTGAAGATCCAACTGAAGGCCAAGGTCTGTGGGCCCATTTTACGAGACCGCTTTTCAGCTATTTCGTGTAGCCTTCGGACCTTTGGTGCCAACCCACAGAGGAAATCTTGAGCTTCGCAAGCTTCGCTGTTGAGGCCTTCTAGTTTCTCTAGCTTCCACCGCCCAATCAGAAAATCTATTATGTCTGCATAGTCCGAGACTGTGTATACACCAATCTTCTGTGCAACGGCACCGAAGTGATCAAATAGACACGGGTCTTGGCCATCGTACATCAAATGTGCTGGCATGATGATCTTGTTCCGCATCATCTCAGCGATACCCACAACGGTGTCAGAGGGGTCCACTTCTATTAGCTTCTCTATCATCTTTACGTACGCGTTCTCATGCCGCTTCTCGTCCGATGCGATAGTACCGCAGATGCGTGCCAACACAGGGTCTCCATGCTCCTTCGCCAACCGTGCTGTGTTGCCATGCGATATGTACGTTGCCCGCTCTTGGAAGGCCACGTAGACAAATCCCAAGTACGGATTGTTCCCTGATCTTATGTCCTGTCCATATTACAATTATAATAAAGGAAAAAATCAATTGAATTTCTGACGAGTTTGGATTAAGTTCATATAATAATGAAATCATTTATCCAAATCCAATCGAGTTGTTTACATTAAAATCATAAAATTATTTATTAAATGGTTTGATTTTGATTTTAAAATTGAAAAGTATAATTTAAATTTGATCTTAAAGTTTAAAGTGTTTGTAAATCATTTAAATAAACTGTTAAATTGATTAACATGTTCATAATAAGTTTAAGTCGTTCATTGTTAAGTTTATATACATATCAATAAAAAAAAATTAAGTTTATATTAAACAATTATTAAAAAAATGATATAACAATAAACAATTCCATTCAATGTTACAATCTACATCCGTTTCACAAAAAAATTTTAAGGTAAAGAAGTTGTTTAGATAAAAAAAAAAGTAAAAAACATAAGATAATCGTTTAAAATTATTTATACCGAAGCTATTTATAAATGGTTACACAAAAATAGAACCAATTAACACCCTTAAAACCTTGAGGTGGATTACATATATGTGGATTATGTGGGTTAATCCCGTACGAAAATGATTCTCGTACAACGATCTGATCCACTCGCATATCTCATCAGCCAAACCCATACCACGCAAAAGAAGTACATCATGGTTATAAGGCAACCACATCGTATAGGTAATTGATATATAACACATTTCAAGTCGATGTGGGATTTTTTATAATTCTATAATACTCACCATGCCATTGGCAATAAGGTACTGAACGGTATGATCGATCTTACGCATATCGACACGACCGGAAAGATAAAGGTATGATCTGAGCAGATTGCCATGCCGGTTTTCTTCGGCTGTCCAACCACGGTTCCAGACAGCCCAAGGGTCAGGACTCGCTCCGGTCTCGTCCTTAACCGCATCATGCCGGTTAAAGAAAGACTGGTACGTGGTAACTGCCTCTTCAGTGACAGTGTCACCCACCAACACAACCAAATAATCGTCGGGCAATTCTGATGTTCGATGACGTAGCTCCCTCACCTGCTCGAGGAATGAATCGGACGATAAGGAGGAGTTGGGCAAGAAATCCTGCGGCTGCCAACTTTTCTCCACCGGTTTTAGTAGCGGAAGGATAGTTTCCTCCACCCACCCGTTAAGCGACTTTATGATCGCCTCCTTCTCCGGTGGCAATGTTAAATACTGACCTGGCAATGATGGACTCGATTGATGTAACTCCGCCGTGGCCGGGACTGATTGTCTCCGGAATTTGACATTATAATGCGTCGGATTCCAGCTGTTTCTGAGGAGGAAGGAATGGTGTGGTGGATGGAGAAGAGTGTTTGATAGCACCATTTTTTGATATTTCTCACTGTCGCTGGAGAGACTCAGAGAGATGGGAAACTTGAGAGGGAGGATTCTCTATTTATAAGAGTTTCCCTCGAGCTCAGGAATAGAGTGCAATCCCATGGCTGAGAGGACTCCATATGTGTCCTTAAGTCAACCTAGCCGTGGGATGACTCTTGTCCTCTGGGCTTTTATAGAGGGGAATCCTATCTGTGAACCACTGTTTCTTGTTAAATACAGTTTCATTATTATTATACCAAAAATAAAATAAAATTATTATTATTAATTATTTTTATGAAAGAAAGAACATTATCTATCAGAGAATTTATATGCTTAGACACAACAAGTGTGGAAAGATCGTGGTTCTCTGTGCTGAAGATGCTTTTGCACTTCCTTACATTGCATGCACGTTCGTATGTACCTATGTCAACAGGGTAGCATCCTCTTGGAGAAGAAAAATTTGTTCATAATCCATATTGGTGAACTCAATCAGATTGAATCAGTATTGATACAAACCAATCCCAACTCTTATTTGATTTGATATCAATTCATTGGTACAACCCAAGGGTTAAAACTTAATATAGGAAAAAAAAAAAAAAAAAGGCAAATCTGTCTGATTCAAGGTAATGTGGATTAGTATCATCAAGATATCAAGATCAATTTTAACCCGAGAATCAAGATTACAAATGTTGTATGTAATAAGGGGAACGGAATAGTCATCGTGGACAAGCCGGTGATGATGATGGAAAACTCAAAACACTATATACACTATCACAAATCTAAAAACAATGGAAAATCTTAAGGAATTAGTGGGGTTGAGTCATACCACCTAACACTCTCCTTAATTTAGACACCTTATGGTGCAAATCGAGTTCTTGTGAGTTAGCTTCCAAGATAAAAGAGTTTTTTCATAAGACCATACATGTAATATTGCTTTCACTTATTAGGCCCCTTAGGGACGCTAAAAGTTGCGGTCAATTAGACATAACAGAATCATTAACGGTGAAAGTCAAGATCAAAAGAAAACAAAATTTGAAATTGTCTCTCATAATTATTAGATAAATGGGCTAAGCTCCCTTCTATATATAATAGCGAAAGAGACACCACCATAGTTGTCTCCAAAAGATATACCCAAACACCATGCACCACGTTTTTTATTTTCACAAGACATATCTATTGACCATGTAATATGTTTTTCAATTATATGCATATTCGTCATTTAGGTACCTATTAAAAATAGGTATAACCTACAAACAAAACTCTTACAAAATAAAACCGATATTTTGAATCATCAATTTAAAATTCAAACACTCATCTATTTGGTTATACACTATGGAAAGTATATGAATTCACAATCCACATCTAGTTGTGCTCAAATCCTAAGGCCAACTCCAGAATTTACATTAATAGACTGAACCTCTACAAGCAATGGGGGAAACCAAACTACCGAACGCATTTAGTGGAAAATTAACAGCCCAATTAGCTAATTGGATCAAGTTTCCTTTCGAGTCGAGACTCAAGATCCCCTCCCCCGTAGGTAACCACCTCAATCATCTCACACCGACTGTGAGGTATAGGAACCACCTTTGGGTGTGGTGATTTTACACACCATAGATGCTGTGAGATGAGTTGGGATGATTACCCACAAGGGAGAGGAACTAGACCTTCCTTCCACCCAGAAGAATATCTTCTCAGGATGGTGAAAAGGAATGTTTTAGACTTCCTTCATGAACATTTTTGGAGGAAAATTGCATGTACATGCACATTTAATATAGGGCAACACTCAATACATATCCTTTTTTGCTTCAGAAACTCTCTTCTGCTTGTGCACATTAAAATTAACGGCATTGAGTGAAAATACGGAGTACCATAATCTACTAAATATGGTGGGTTTTTTTTTTTTTTTTTTTTTTCATTTTTGGGTTGGTACTAAATGTGGTTTAATAATGTTTTGAAAAAGAATTAGATAGAAATAAAATTTTGAGTAATTTTAAGGGATAATGTTGGATGTTTTTCTTTTCTGGTTGATGTCATTATATTCATTTAATTATGTTGTACAATGAATAAGAAGGGGCTAGGGATGGTTGGCAGAAAATCATCAATTTTTGTCAGGTAGAGAAATATAGAACAGAGAACCCTTATTCATGATACAGTAATTTAATTAATTGGCATTTCAATTTGAGTTGCTCACCTTCTTAAATGAATTGTGGGACACGATAGTATAATCCAGTAAGTAATTCAAAATATTGATCAAAATAACAGAGAAAGATGGGTTTGAAGAATTTTCCTAACAGACTTTAATTAATTAATTTTTTAGATAAGTAAATCGCTTTATTAGAAAAGGAAGAAATTAAAAAAGTATAAACACAGCCAACAGGGAAGACTCAACTTCTCAACTCAATGCTAACTTAACAAAATAACATTTTTTTTTAAAGTAAAAAAGGTGAAGCTTTTCACTTCACAACCAAATGGAGCCCCACAGGAAACCCAAAGGAATAGTTATATGATAAAAATAGTAAATTTCTTCAACGACATATGGTTGATGTAGTACAATTATAAACTTGTAATCGTAAATAATATGGTACAAATATAGAGTTAAAGTACATTCATTCTAAGCTTAAAGACTATAAATGCTGAAATGGAAAACAAGAAACCCCACAATATCTGAATACTAACAAGTTGGTGGCCAACCAGCTCTATGTTTAAACACTTACATAGAAGCAAAGTCTAGTCAAATCACATAAAAGCCATTAAAGAAGGAGCCTCCCATTGCACAAGGCTTTAATTATTGTAGGATCACAGTGTCTTACCCCCGCTTTGTATGCTATCACATGAAAATCATTAAAGAATCGTATTCCTAGACATATGGAAGCTGCAATGTCATATGATATGTTAGAACAAAGCTGTCCAAGATTTTTATTTGGCTGACATATTATAAAAAGTTGTCCCAAATTTTGAAGCATTGACAAAATTTTCCATAATTTATGTCAAAACAATTTTTTTTCCAAAATATTCCAAAACTTGGACCATGGTTTACTTACTATATATGAAATTTTGACTAGCTATTAAAACTTTTTTTTTTTTCATTTTTTCATTTTTACTTAACATGACCTAAAATACAAGGTAGGGGGAAGGAGAGCTAGAGCTGGAGCTACAGCCGGCAAGAGAGAGGAGAAGGAGAGGGAGCGGATCAGCCAAAGGGGATATGGAGGGAGGGAGAGACGGAGACGGAGAAGGGTGAGTGAGAGGGATAAAGAAATTACAAAAACACGCCCACTTTAAAAAAGAAAGTGGCATATAAAATTAAGGATATGAAGGAACATTAAATATCGTTACAACAACAGCTTGGTTACAAACAGATTATCCCTTTATGTCTATTACAAGCCAAGATCAGAATCAAACCTCAACCCACACCCGATCCCGCCAGATGAAATTCTCAATCCATGCCTTATCTGGATAAGGGTGAACTTGGGTGGGCTCAGGCTCATCGAACCAAACTTATACCCCCAAAACTTGAAATTTGGCAACATCCCATTTAGACAGGGCACAAATAGGTATAACATCCACATATTCCATAGTGGACATCTTGTACAAGAAAATTTTATCATGCAACTTTTCCTATATGCCGACCTTCAAAGTAAACAATTGTCACATGACCGAGCACATGAGGTCAAAATTTTGTGAACTAGTAGAACCCTAGGTCTCCAAATCATATGTCGAATTTCAATCATATCAAAGTTTTTACGTGGCAAAACAAGCTTTGAAATCTATGGCCATGAGAGAGTGCACTAAAGTTTTTTAGTACCATAAACATGCATGGATATACATTAGAAGGTATTTGATTGAATTGAACTCCTAATTTGACATCTGATTAATCTTGACCTTCAACTTTTTATCTAATAATTAGAGTACATCATCTATCCATGTGACATGGTACGTAGAAAAAGGGTTCTTACAATAAGCGTAGGGTAGAAGGAATTGAAATATTTACCTCTTAGCAAGAGTGCAACAATCACACAGTTTACATACGTGAAGACCCATATAAATGTCAGAGAAGTGAGAAAATGTGAAGAGGCACATAGTGCTAGCCGAGTGACCATCATTTTTTGGAAATCAAAATACCCTTAAAAGGAAAAGAAAAGAAATGTACATAGGAAAATAGGGCGTGTCTGCTTCCGTAGTTTTCAATTTTGCAGAATTTGTTTGAATTTTCCCTAAATTTATATTTAAAATAATTATAATTAAATGCAGATCAATTACATATTAACCGAAGGAAGTCAATTGGTGAAATTTAATTCATTCTTTTATGGAGAAGAAAGATGGCAAAATCGTGGTGGTTGTTGATCAATATCTAAAATTGATACCTCATCCTTTCTTGTGCTTAGATAAATTAAATTACTTTATAGGAATTTTATTAATCAAACATACCAAATGGAAACATATACAATGGAGGCACTTCCCAACTTACCCCACTCTGACCCAAAGCACTAGAAAAAACCACTCCAAAATCCAAACAGAGCCTATCTATGGTAAGTAATCTCTTATTCTATCCCAAAAAAAAAGTCTCTTATGAGTCATTGACACTCACATACAGTATGGAGTGAATGATCACCTCATCCCCTATAAAAGATGAAAATCTTATCTCGATTGATGCTTTTATGTTTGCACTCCTATTGACACTCACGAATATAAAACTCTCTTTTATTTTTTTGGGATAAAAGATAAATAGTTTAGAACTCTAGAGAGTAACTTCCTTGTTGAAGATCCAACTGAAGCCCAAGTTCTGTGGACCCTTTTTACGGGACCGCTTTTCAGCTATTTCGTGTAGCCTTCGGACCTTGGGTGGCAGCCCACAGAGGAAATCTTGGGCTTCGCAAGCTTCGCTGTTGAGGCCCTCTAGTTTATCTAGCTTCCACTGCCCAATCAAAAACTCTATTATGTCTGCATAGTCTGAGACTGTGTATACACCAATCTTCTGTGCGACGGCACTGAAGTGTTCAAAGAGAGACGGGTCTTGGCCATCGTACATCAAATTCGAAGGCATGATGATCTTCTTGCGCATCATCTCAGCAATCCCCACAACGGTATAAGAGGGGTCCACCTCTAGTAGTTTCTCTACCATCTTTACGTACGCCTTCTCATGCCGCTTCTCGTCTGATGCGATTGTACCGCATATGCGTGCCAACACAGGATCTCCATGCTCCTTCGCCAACCGGGCTGTGTTGCCATGCGACATGTATGTTGCGCGCTCCTGGAAGGCCACGTACGCCATTCCCAAGTACGCATTGTTCTCAGTTCCTGTGTCCTGTCCAAAATTAGAATTATAATAAAATTATTATTATTTTTAAATGAGGGTAGAAGTAAAGGGCCAATTACAAGCCCACAAAGCACAACAAGCCCAAGTCCATGCAAAAAGGTCGGTTGGATCTGTCCAAATTCAAAGCCTGTAAATATGCAATCCTATACAAGGAGGCAATACCCCATGAAATGGGCCCATCTACTGCTCTCCCATATTAAAGAATTTGAGCCCATCAAGCAAAGCTCACAAAATGGCTGCCAAATGAAAAGGAGATTGGGCCCATTCAAAAGAAAGTCATGGTCAAAATAAGGTGATAACCATGGGGTTTGGGAGAACAAAATTTAGGATGTACTTTCTATGAGAAGGATAACGGAATGATAGCAGTTTGGCAAGGAGTGCTAGCTCCGACCACCGGGATAATAACATATACGCAAAGTAGATCTAAACCCAATTTCACCACAGTTGATTCTTCTACCTCTTCACCGTGTTCTTTGTCGCCGTCCCTCTCGTTGGTGGGATCTGCATCGCTAGCAACTGCATGAGAGGAAGACTAGAATGGGGAAGCAAGGTGGACTGAAGGTGGTGGATGAGGCATAAGGTGGCAAGCCTAGTTTATTATATTACAAAATATCTTAATACAATAAGGTTTTTCATCATATTTTATGTAAGTTAGACATGTGATATTCATGCATTGACGTGAGGGGACAAATTAAAATATGGGTATAAGGGTACGTAGCATTGTCCATAAAGACTCCACTTTCATTAGCATAAAAAGGAGGTCGCATCATATATGTTCATTCCACAATTAATCTGTAAATAATAATGCGAAGATTTACGTGGATTCACAGTACTCACCATGCCATTGGCAATAAGATAATGAACAGTACGCTCGATCATACGCATATCGACGCGTCCGGAAAGATACAGGTATGATCTGAGCAGGACGCCATGTCGATCTTCTTCTGCGGTCCAACCACGGATCCAGAGAGCCCATGGGTCGAGGCTCGCTCCGGTCTCGTCCTTAACCCCGTTATGTCGGTTAATAAAAGACTGGTACGTGGGCACAGCCTCTTCGGTGACCATGTCACCCACCAACACAACCAAATAGTCGTCGGGCAATTCTGACGTACGATCACGTAGCTCCCTTACCTGCTCCAGGAATGAATCGGACGATAAGGAGGAGTCGGGTAAGAAATCCTGCGGCTGCCAAATTTTCTCCACTGGTTTTAGTAGTGGAAGGATCGTTTCCCCGACCCACCCGCTAAGCGACTTGAGGACCTCCTCCTTCTCCGGTGTCAATGAGCTCTTAATGGACTGACCTGCAGGCGGCGGTGGACGCGACTGATGTAGCTCCGCCGTGGCCGAGACTGATTGTCTCCGGAGTTTGACATTATAATGCGTCAGATTCCGGTTGTTTCTGAGGAGGAAGGATTGGTGGGGTGGATGGCGAAGAGTGTTTGATTGCGCCATATTTGGTACTCTCTCTCTCTCTCTCTCTCTCTCTCTCTCTCTCTTTGAATAACCAGCTCGTGTTTGTAGTCTAGCGGCTCTAGCCGTGGCAGGAGAGACCGGCAGAGATGGGTGACTTGAGATGAGGATCCTCTATTTATAAGAGTTTCTTTCGATATCCGATCACGGTTTCTTGTTAATTATGGTTTCACCATTATTATTTTTATTTTATTGAATTAAAAATCCCTTTTTAGGGAAAAATTCATTCAAAACATACTTATATAGGGGTGTAAATTTAACACCGAAAGACGTGAAACCGTACACTGATGTTGAGTTAGGATTGGGCCCAGCTTGATTTGTATAATTTGATTTAGGGATGACAGCCTATACTTTTATTCAAAATAATGAAATATGGGTCATTGATTCTTATGGTTAGGTGTCATGAACATCTATTATTTTGTTACACTTCATAATTTTAATAATGTATTAATATATATTTTTTTTTTAATGTATAAGACACAATAGCATAAATAGGTCAATCAGGGTTAGCCTAACCCTGACAAAGGACCAACTCGGCCCAATTAGAATCATTCAGGGTCAAGTTGGGTTGGGTTGGCATGAGCTCAAGAAGGTTGCGTTGAGCTTGGGTTGAGTTTTGGGGACCTAAGGTTGGACAAGAGATATCAAGTGAGACTGATCTTAAGTATTGACTAACCCATCTCATGGATGGTGTGAGAGTTGGGGTGGTTACCCGCATGATAGAGGAACCAGATTCCTTCCTTTCACCCAGAAGAATATCTTCAATTAATGCCAACATTGCGCTTCGATGGGTACATTAGATCGAATAGTGAAAATGTATTTCAGATCTCTAACATAGAAGGGCAGATAAGAACAAAGGAAAATGAATGCTAATTGGTCTTGTTTCCTACTCCTTACAAGGTCCCATGAAATGATCGTGAACGGATCAAGTTCACGTATGAGAATGTTTTCATCCACCCCTGATCTGTGGATTTAGAATCTATTAAATGAAGAGAGAAAAAATTGATTCTAAATCCACGAACTAGGGACATTTGTACATTCTCATACATGAACCTGATCCGCTCTTGAAATGACCCATTTATCCCTTGTGTGCTATTTCGATACACAAGAACATTCACAGGAAAGAAAAAGACCATTTAGCTAATTTATGGCTCTCCGTTTTTCATACTCACATAACAGGAATGAATGTTTGGTAAAAGTTACCAAACAAAAAGAATGTATGTTACCAAATGATTTTATTGCAGTGATTCTCGCCACAGAACACTTTTAGATATTTCTATTCTTCATGGACATTATTGGGAGGGGGGGGGGGAATGCATTTGGTAACCAACTTTTGTGTGTGATTTTCTCTTAAAATAATATGTTGATGACCCTTTTAATGAGCCATTCCAAGCCCTTTTTAAGTCATGTATGTCTATGATAATTTTTTTACTAGGAAAAAACTAGGTACATTGTTGGGGTGTCTAACCTATATTACTTTCTCTTCCTCCCTTTGGAAATGAATCTCATGCCCTTTCCATCCCAGCGGCATTGGGTGAACCCTGAGCTCTAGGAAAGCTAGTGGCACACTCAACTCTCTCCTTTCTTAAATTACCCAGAATTTTTAGAGAAACTTATATTTTGTAGATCTAATAACTATTTTTCTGTTGTTTATGTTTTCAGCATCTGGTTCAGAAATGAATTAGCATTGCCGAACATGTTCCTATTGTTCTTGTGTTCCCATGGGAAAGAAAAAAATGTAAGAAACATTGTCACAAAATGTTACCAAATGCGTCAAAAAACTGCTTGAAAACCTAGACGTGAGACTTCTAATAAATTCCTGCTCCACTGCATGTACATGCACAGTAAGCATAGGGCAACATTCAATTCTTGTCCTTTTTACTTTAAAAAATGTCCTTATGTTTTGTGACAGATCTAAAGCACTGCCTAGACACATCCAACATTTCTTAAGTAATTTTAAGGCTACTAAATATGGGGGTTTTTTTTTTTTCTTTTGGAAAATTACTAAATATGATGTATATTAGTTTTGTAAAAAGTTTGATAGAAATAAAATTTGGAATAGTTTTAAGTGAAACTGTTGGAAGTTCTCTCTTTATGGTTGATGTAATTATATTCATAGAATCATGTTATACAAAATTTCCTTAAAAAAAAAAAAATGTTATACAATGAAAAATAAGGGGAAGGGGGATGGGGGAGGTGGTTGGCAGAAAATCATTAATTTTGTGAGGTAGAATTATAAAAAAAGAGAAACCTTATTTATGATACATTAAATTGGCACTTAGAGTTGTTCACCTTCTTAAATGGAATTTGGGACATGATAGTGTGATATTCAAAATATTGATAAAAAAAAAAAAAAAAAAAAAAAGATAAGTTTGAAGAATTTTCCAAATAGACTTCAATAATCTTGTTCAATGTCCATGGTAGATCAGAACAAGGCTTGATACCTTCAATTTAAACACCAAAAGCCATCACCCTTTTAATAAAACAGATTAATGAAGCCCAAGTTCCATTAGCTAATGTATAGAAATTACAGCCTTAGAGCATGAGAAACCTCCAACCATCTTCGAATATTAATAGTTGCATGACTCAACTCAGAGCTAGCTTAACAAGATAGGATCAGAGAGTGATCTCCAATATTAAAGTGTTTATAAATTTTTTTTTTTTTTTAATAGGCCCAAATTTATCCTATTCTATGATAAGGGGGGAGGGAAGGTGTGAAGCAGGAGACCTGAACAATTGAACCCAAGACCTCCTGGTAAAATAAACTTTAAGACATCATATTCTATCATTTACATTAGACTCTTATTCACTGTATGAATGAGAATAGTATAAAAACAAAGATAAGATAATTGATTAGTCAAAATGGAAAAGAATCATCACAAATTTCCTTTTTATAGTGGCTCTTTATTATTTTTTCTGTGGATGACACTATTTTCCATGTGGCCATCACTATGATGTGAAGATATTTCCCGTCACATTTACCAAAAAAAATTATTTCCCCTCACTTTGATATTGGAGAACCCTCTTCCTATTAATTATTGTTTATAAAGTGTACTCACAATAATAATACTCAATACCAATAGTACCTTTACTACCACCCCCTCCTCTTAAATAAAAAAATATGTATGCAAAAAATGATACTTTGATAAGTGTCACATCAGTATTAATTAAATGTTAATTTTCTGTAACGAGAAGAACGTTGTGGAGTTTTCTAGCATGCGCTAATTCTTCCTGTGTCTATCTCTCTCTCCTCCCTTTTATAAAATGACATATATATCTACCTCTCAATTTATATTGGTATGCAATTATTTAGAGTAGATATTAAGTATTGGAAAGTTCTAAAGAGTTATAAAGAAAGTCGTAGGGAATTATTAAGATATTGTAACTAACTATAAACCAATTAAATAGGGACAATTAGGAATGAACCTCAACCAATTGAATTCCTAAATTGTTTGCTTTCTCAATTAAGCCAAGAGGGGTTATGCTTCCTTGTAAAGTTGTTGTTGTTTTTTTTTTTTTTTCCCCTGAAATCAGAGAATGTGGAGAATAAGCTTCCACCAGGTGACTCGCAAAGCCCAATTTCATGTTTTATCTCTTTTCTCTCTTGCTCTTTTTTCTTAGTACCTATTAGAATATCCGTTGAAACGATAAGAAAAAATAAAGAAATAAAATGCTGCAACCACACCTAGTCTCAAGAAAAATTATCTAAATCCTCCAATCCAAGTCATCCAAATTAAAGATATTCACACTCTAGACAACAATCTTAGAATCCAATAAAGCAAACACTTCGGCATCTTCTACCAACTTATATTCTTATCTAACATAGCCAAATGACCCTCTTAAATCCATTTTAAAACCTCCACTCCCCTTACCATAAGGTAATTTTTTATATTTATATTCTTATTTCTTATTCAAATCCACATAATTTCATTGAAAAATATTTAAAAATTAATTACTATATGTAGTAAGATTTGGTTATTTACTTCACTTTAACTACAACCAAATGGAGCCCACAGAAAACCCAAAGGAATAATTATATGAAAAAAAAAATAGTAAATTCCTTCAACAATATATGGTTAAATCATAATTGAAGTAGTACAGTTACAGAGTTGAGTTGATAATCTAGTTAAATCATAATTGATACGGTACAAATACAGAGTTGTAGTACATTCAATTTTCGCTTCGAGACCTCAATGCTGAACTAGAAAACAAGAAACTCTACAATCCATTTAATATGAACAGGTTGCCGGTGAATTAGTTCTTTGAAACACATATAGCTTCTCAATTCTATGAACATGCACCAAACCTGCTATTCAAAGTCTAATTAAATCACACAAAGGCATTGGGAATGAGCGTTTCAGTGCATAAGACTCCCGTTACTGTAGGGTCTGAGAGGGACGAATATATGCAACCTTACCCCCCCCACCCCCACCTTTTTTTTTTTTTGGAGCAGCTGTTTCCATCACATGAAAGCCATGGATGAATCTAAGAAAATATTGACCCTATTCCTAGGCATCTATGTTATAAGCTGCAATGCCATGATATGTTAGAACAAGGCTGGCCAAGATTTAAAATTGGCTGATGTATTGTAAAAATTTGTCCAAAATTTAAATAATTGAGTAAATTTTCCATAATTTATGCGAAACGAATTTTTCTTATAACTTCAAAATACTCCAAATGTTGAATCATGATTTAATAGTTATGAAATTTTTAATATTATTTAACATTTAGTGTAAGTTAAAGATTATTTTTCACTTAGGCCTGAAATACAAGGCTATTTTACTCTCTCTCTCTCTTTTTTTTTTTTTTTGGTACAAGCAAGGGTATCCGTATCAATATTGGTCATAGCCAAAACCGATACGATACAGTTTGGTATCGGTAAAGATTGGTCAAGGATCAGAAATTGTACAGTTTTCTGGATCGGTCATGGTATTGGCTAGGATCGGTCAAATAATTTTTTTTTTTTTAATCTAAAGAAAATCAGAAAATTGAAAAACCCCAAAATGAAAGAAGCCACAAAGTGTCTACCATGCTATGTTATTTAATCAAAGGATTGCTGATAAGAATTCCACCAAAGACCAACTTGGAAAGAAAGATTTGGGATAAAGCCAAGCTTAGAATATTGCTCAATCAAAGGATTATTGAGAAGGATACTATTTGTAATAGAAACATGGTAAATTTAGATTCCTTAAAAGATCCAAATTATCCCTATAAAATGATAGTAATCTCACAATATGATTATTACTAGCCTTGGAATTGAAAGAAACATCTTGCCTTGGACTGAGCTACCATTAACAATACAAATGCAATAGCATAGTCTATTGATGTCCCATCACTAGTTGGGGAAAGAGTAGGAGCCATCGATTCAGCCTGAACAGTAGGCAAAATCATGATGACGATGAGAGTGATGATGGCCAATATTCCAAAGGAAACCCTAAGAACTGCCATTTTCTTTTTTTTTCTTTTTAAATCACTTGATCGAAACCCTAGATCTCTCTCAGATCAATCTGCCAATCTCTCTCTCTCTCTATCTCTCGCCTGTTCGTCCTTCTTTTTTATTTTATTTTTATTTTTATTTTACAGTTTTAAATGCAAGCTTGAATTAGCTGTAGGGGTAGAGTACATTCCAGTAGACTAAAATGATCAGAAATGCAAGCAATATTGTATTGGAGTCTAAAATCACCCCCGTTTTTGGATTCTATAACATTTTGGTTCCATTCATAAAGATCAGAAGTTTGTCAACAAGTGGAACCACTAGTCCCAGAGCAAGATTTGAACCAGTCACCCCTCCATGCATGGCAAAGGGCTTCGGCCTTCGTCCTTCATAAGTTTAAGTTTAAGTTTAAAATTTTTTTTAACAGATCGGGTCGGATCGGATTGGATCGGTATCCAATACCCAGGACAATACTGATTCCCATCTCATGATCGGTCTCAGCCAATACCGATCTGATATCAATACTTGATTCCATGGGTACAAGCCTAAAATACAAAGCTATGACAGCAACAAGGAGGAGGAAATGGTAGTCATATACATAATCTTAGAAACTACAACAAAAGCTGTCCTGAGGAATAGACAGAAAACATCCGAAATGAAATAATACCGTCAGATAAACTATTGGGAATGAAAACAAAAATCGTCCCCAACATTTTGGGGATAAAAATGATTAGGGTTGCAAGTTTGGCGTTGCAAGCCCGAACCTGCCCTGAGCCTGAGAAGGCCTTGCCTGGGCTATTCAGCCCACGGGCTGGGCTGGGCTGGGCTGGGCCAGGGTTAAGATTTATATACCTGAGCTAGGGATGGGCCAGGCCTGGGCAGAGCCTGTCCAGCCGCCTAACCCCATATATATTGTAGGGACTACATTTTGACACTTTGGAAGACCTTCCTTACAATGATAATAACGGCCTATGACTCCTGTGACAATCGTGTGGCACAATGATCATTTTACCCCTGATATAACCTTGGTATCTGCATTAATGAGAAGGTATGTTTATTAGGGTTGTCAACGAATGGTCGAAAATCGCATCCGTTTCAGTTTTGGGATATCCGTATCTGGTTAGGAGGTATCCTGATCCATTTACATCCCTATTGTTTACTAAATGGGTGGTGTTTGGTTTCAAAGATCTGAACCTGCCTGGTTAAATTTTACTTGGTTCTTAGGATGGTCTGTGACAGTTAGAGTTGGGTTACTTTTGTTTTGTTGCTGTGGATTTTGGAACCTTCTCTGAGAGAGCTTCCAGTACATGAAGAGCAGAGTTGGCAAATGCAGCAATATACCTCATTGGAAGCCTCAGTGATTTGGCCATATTATGGTCTCCTTATCCAGATGAACTCTATACTGCATTATAGAATTGCACTTCCACCTTGAGAAGAATAACCCTCAAATTTTTTCAGATGAGAAAAAAGTGAGAAAATGCTACAAAGCAGAGCTGTTGACGTGAAGCCTGCCACAGGAAAGAATCTATATAGGAAATATGTGAACTCATGTGGGTAGCCGCAAGTAGCAAATTTGTAGAAACAGGATTCCAGGCCTACACTTGATGAGGCATCTTATGGGACCAACCTTGCCCCCTTAAGGACCAGCTGTGTGTGTGTGTGTGTGTGTGTGTGAGAGAGAGAGAATAAATTGAGTCCTTGAATCTCAACCAAGAAATCGCCATTGTATTACATCTCATTGTTGTTATAGCTGGGAAAATAAAGTGAGTCATTATTGAAGACATCACAACACAAAAAATCCATCCAAAATTCATCATCTTTCTGATCAGGCTGCAAGGATTCCATCCTATTATCTGATTCTTCCCCTTGCTGCAACAGCTCCATTATTTCACTTTGTTCAAGGAAGCCATTACAGAGAACATCAGGGCACAGCATCTTATTACATTCTTCATTTTGCTGCAATTGCTTGACTTCACTTTGTTCAATTTGATCTTCATGAGTCACATCAGAATCAATTTTATCGGATTCTTCCTCTTGCTGCAACAGCTCCATTATTTCACTTTGTTCAAGTAAGTCATTACAGAGAACATGAGGGCACAGCGTCCTATCACATTCTTCATTTTGCTGCAATTGCTTGCTTTCACTTTGTTCAGTTTGATCTTCATGAATCACATCAGAATCAATCTTATCTGATTCTTCCTCTTGCTGCAACAGCTCCATTATTTCACTTTGTTCAAGTAAGTCATTACAGAGAACATCAAGGCACAGCATCTTATCACATTCTTCATTTTGATGCAATTGCTTGACTTCACTTTGTTCAATTTGATCTTCATGAATCACATCAGAATCAATCTTATCCGATTCTTCCTCTTGCTGCAACAGCTCCATTATTTCACTTTGTTCAAGTAAGTCATTACAGAGAACATCAAGGCACAGCATCTCATCACATTCTTCATTTTGCCGCAATTGCTTGACTTCACTTTCTTCAATTTGATCTTCATGAATCACATCAGAATCAATCTTATCCGATTCTTCCTCTTGCTGCAACAGCTCCATTATTTCACTTTCTTGTTCAAGGAAGTCATTACAGAGAACATCTGGGCACAGCGCCTCATCACATTCTTCATTTTGCTGCAATTGCTTGACTTCACTTTCTTCAATTTGATTTTCATGAGTCACACCAGAATCAATACTGCACCTGTCAAAATCAATGCACTCATAATCTTGGTTTGCTGAAGACATCTTCCTTAATAGTTTCTCACACATGACAGTGTCCTGGAAATCCAAGATAGTATTCTCTAAATACTTCAATCTCTCTGACTCTGTCATCTTTGAGAACCCAAAGGCATTGGTCCATGTATTCAGCAATTTAGAAGCAGCAGGCAAAACCAACCTTTCCACTCCTAGTTCTACTAGTTTCTTCTCAAGCTCATTCATAAGAAGACGGCACATCCCTTCACTACGATATTCAAAGCGAGTAGCAATGAGGGGTACTTCGGCAACCTTCTCATTGTGGATCCTAACAGTAGCCACAGAGATCAGTTCATCTTTCCTCTGCAGAACCATAGTGTAGAACCCTTGAAAGTTTAGCCGGTTTAGCTCTGACCACTTGCTGAATATCAAATCTTCTATTAGACCACTGTTTGTATGAGGTTCATTAATTGGCTCAAAACATTCATGCATTACACCTAGTGCAACAGTCAACTTTCTGTAGCACTCTGTCCTGACTTGATCAGCATCAGATGATTCCTCAGTATCACCCCTATCATCTTTAACAGATTTCAAAATTACCCAAGACAAATTATTAGCATCCAAAGGAAATGATTTGCCCAAAATTTCATGGAGACCGATATATATTTTCTCACATTTTTTTGTGCAAAACCATTTTCTTTTTCTATCATGACCTTCCAGCTTATTAACCAGTTCCTTTCCTTTTAAGCACCCAACATGATAGCCCCGTCTACATTGATCACAATGCAGAGCCATTGTTGCTGTGAACTCCTTGTCATTTCCATCGAATTCACTTTGACCACATATGCCACATCTGCATGATGGGCAGAACCATTTTCCTTCAGGCAGATCCTTTAGACCAAGGCAGCTTAGATGGAAGACAGAAGGGCATCGATCACATAATAGTAATTCACCTCCATAGTGACAGATAGAGCATATGTAATCACTCTTATACTCAGGTAGACAACTCCTGACTCTCTCATGTGTCTTAAGTGTGGGGGTCTTATATAAGATTTGCATCCGACACTCTAACAAAGATCTTCCATCTTCTAAAACAATACTGGCAGCAGGCCTACGATAAGTGCTGCCAGCATGAGCTTCAAAACCACTTAGAGTGAACAAATTCTGACAACAATCGCAACTGATCCCATCACGAGTTAACTTCCCTTCTTTCATTCGCTGGTGGCCTTTTTGACCTTTATAGTACACTTTTGCATCTGGCAGCACTGCTTTCATGTCTATGAGGAAAGACAAAATACATCGAGGTTTGCGGCAAGGAGGAGCCAGTTTCTCAATGTGTTGATGCTCTGCTACAACTACTATACCCTTTCCTTTCCTAAATTTCCGGGTATTTACATCTTGATCTGATGGGTTTCCCTTTCCTTTCCTAAATTTCCGGGTATTTACATCTTGATCAGATGGGTTTCTTCGCTTTCTATTTCCTAAAAGTGCACCATCCAATCCATCTTCTCTAGCCATGCTTTGCATCGGCATTTGATCAGTTCTTGCAGTAATATCTTTAGAATATAGTCCAAGGTCTTTCATGCATTCCAGGCAGGCCAATCTGAGAGAATGGTAATACCTCCCCTTTGGTGATTTATACCGCAACTCGGGATTCCTTCCTTTCTTCTCAACATGTGAGAATTCCCACCCAGCAGCCGACAGATGCTTCTTTGCTCGTAAGGACATTTCTCCACTCTTTACATTGCCACTTTCCATAATTTCTTTCTTCTTATCCCTAGATCCACATGCATACCAGTCTGAAATAGCCTGAGGACAAAATACAGGTTCAACAAAAACTCTCACACCGGGAAGAGGAGCCATGGTGCAAATAACCAACCTGTTTGTCATCAATCAATGTGAGTAGAACTTTTCATAATAATTTGTGATGGTAGAAAGAAAAAAAAAATTAAAAAAAAACCAAAGCATAATGGATTTATGAAGTCCTGAACTTCTAATAAAAAATTAATTTTGGCAGCAATCTCATAAGGGTATAACACTATTTATGGGGCTTGTTATCTAAAGGGTTCTAGAAGACCTTGCATGCATCTTAAGAGAATGATAAGTTAATTTTTTTTTCTTTTCCATTTTTTCAGAACAATAGGGATTTTACCAAGATATGGATTGCACATGACATTATAAAAATAGACAAAGCTCCAATTTCTGGAGTAGATGCGGCTATTCATTGATTGGATTGATTTCAATAAATTTTTGTTATTTCTACATTGTCTGTGTCCTTGCTAAACTTTCTAAGACATTGAATACATTGTCTGTGTAATTTTCGGTTGTTCTCAATGGGAGATGTTAGGACACAAATAATTTTCACTTCCTTAGTTAGAAGAGGGTTTGTAAATCAAGGGCATATTGGTAGGGAGGGTCATACACCCTAGAAAGATATCAGCATTCATTGAAGTTCTAATAAGTAAATGGTACCAGAAATTAAATCAAGAGAATGTTTCCTAACAGAGAAAGACTCTGGAGCCAAATTATGGAGTTTCAGAAACTTAAGTTGCGATTCTAGAATGGTTAGAGACTCTCTCTCTCTCAGGTGCTCCATGTGAAGAAAAACAACAAAGAATTCTTCGCAAAAACTAATGGATACATATGTAGATTCAAATAAAAGGAAACAAAAGATGGCATTATAAAGATGAAATCAAGGGTTTGTTTCAGTTTCACATGAATTCTTGATTGGTAAAACGAAACACTACGAAATCTAATTTCCAATTGAAATGTGTTGAGAATGTAGAGTACCTGGTGAACGCAGAGCAAGCTACGAATCGCCTGAGAATGAAGCAAGAGAACTCAGAGTGCTTCCGGTGGGTTACACAGAGAGTAGAGTAGAAGGGAGTGAAGTTGAGTCCTCCTCCTCATCAGGAACCCTAACAATAAGGAGGAGAGTCGTCGATTTTCGTTTTGCTTGCGGGTTACGTAACAACCTCAACAACTTACTATAACTAACATGAAACATAACAATTCTACACAGGATTCTAAAACCAGAAATAGGAAACAGAATCCGACCCTGCCGATTCCGATCCCGATCCGAGATGGGAGTTAGCATTAAGTATGTTATGTTACAGATTTGATGAGTCCTAAATTTTGTGGCCTAAATTGGAGTCCTCAATATGGTTCTGAAAAACGGGATAAGAACAGTCAGTATCGGTCAGATCAGAAAGATATTGACTATGGGCGTCAATAGGTAGGTCTGGCTTGGTTTTGGTTAGGTTGAGTCGTTTTTTGTGTGGGAATGCTGAAATCAAAACTGCATCAATAAGGAAATTCTGGATTCAGTTTGTAACCGGTTTGGTTTCGATTTTTAATGAATTTTGGACTATTTTTGGTTTTTTATCGGTTTGGTTTTGGTTTCGGTCTGGGTTTTGAATCGATTTTGGTTCGGTTTTGGGTTCATCCAGTTTTCGATGTGGTTCGATTTGATTTTGGAGTTGCAATACTCCCAACTGAATTTGAACTACTAAGGCTTTGGTTCGGTTTGGTCTTACCTATTTACCAATTCAGTTTAGGGTTTGACGCCCCTAGTATTGACCATGACGATTCTTGATCCTGACTTTCTCGATCTCGTTCTACATGTATGGTCCAAATGTAAAATAAAAAGTGTTTTTTTTTTTTTTTTTTTTTTAAACAGGGGTAGATTTTGTACAATAGGTCTGATCCAGACCGTTCCACAATGGTATTGAAATGATTTGGGCATTGACCGTTCCAATGTTTTAGAACCTTAGACCTCAAGTGGTAAAATAAAACTATAAAAATCTAGAGATTAGTAGATGGTGCATGGATGTATATGACTATCTGAAAAATACAAAGATAAATAAGCATAAATGCATGGAAACATTTGATTGAATTGGGTTTGGAATTGACACATGGTTATTCCATTAAGCTTATAATTAATCCAACATATAATTGGACAAAACCAGTTATCCAAGTGGGTCAAAATAGTTTAAGTGTTCCCACAAGCTTAACATAATGATAGTGTGAAAAAGAAATTTCCCTTAACACAAACTGTTTTCACCTCTTACCTTGTATATGTTGCGGGCTCCATATTATTACTTAATTTGTATCAACTCTACTTCCAATCGAACATCGCAATTGAAGACTTTTACATTTGAAAAATATATTTAATTTCACTTGTTTTTTGTACTCATTTTACTTCACCCTAGCCAAACCCTATGAAGTTTTGTTTCACCGCAATTATTCTCTCACTTAATTCTGTTCAAATTTATATATTATTTATGTGTAATAAAAAAATACCAAAACGAAAAAAAAAAATTATAAAATAAAATTTATAAATTTTTCCTAAAAAATAGTTTATAATTAAACAAACACGACCTTTGTTGAAAATAAAGGATGAAGAACAAGCAAACCAGCTCTAAAATCTCAGAATTGTCCAAATAAATCAAATATATATTACCTTACCTCAAGCATGATATAAAAGCATAGATTTTTCTTTTCAGCATGCTCTTCTTCGATTATTTTTTTTTTTTTTTTTTTTTTTTTTTTTTATTTGGAGCTTCTAGCTTTGAAGATCAGGTTCTACACTAAGGCCCGTTTGATAACGTTTCAAGGAACAAAAAGCGTTTGATAAAATTATTTCGTTTCACTTGTTTTCAGAAATATAAATTGAAATTTCTACCTATTTATGGTTCAAGAAAAGACCCAGGCAAAACAAGTAGAACTTGTTTCTTTTACTTGTTTCTCCGTTTTTGGAAATAACTCGTGGTCATTCTTTCGCTGGTTACTATCGACTTCAAGAAACATAAGGGTGTTAATTGGTTCGGTTTCGGTTTAAACGGTGTGGATCGATTCGGTTCACATTTATCTGACTAAAACCATAACTGCACCATTTACTAAACGGTTTCACTTTTTGAAACCGAGACCATTTAGTAAACTGTTTCGATTTCCACGATTTCTAAATGATGTCGATTTCACGGTTTTAAACGGTTTGATTTTGGTTTATTCCATACGGTTTGTAAAACGGTTCACAATCGGTTTGTTATAACTTGCAATCATCTCTAAATTGAAGATTATAAGTTTATCCAAAAATAATTGGCAACCACAAATATGAGATTCTATATTGACGATGGTATGTCTTAATTTGATAATCTAGTGTTATTTCTTTGCATAGCCGTTCCCAAACATATAGAACTAATATTATACAACATCCAAATTCAGCCTTCTACAGCATAAAATATTAAAATGACATGTGGTTCAGCCAAAACACCTCATATGTGATAACATAATAACATATATGGATTATAACTTCATGATCTAAAGCCTAAACTTGAACTGAATTGCAATAAATCATACCAAAGCAGGATGGGCATTTAATTTAATTGTTAATTGTTATAAGGATTACTGTCCTTACTTTATTTAATTGTTATACAAATTAATCGGATCGGTTTAAATAGTTTGGTTTAAACGGTTTCAATTCGGTTTGAAACCAACAGGTTTCGCGGTTAAAACCAACCCGACCCATTTAGCTAATCGGCCTGAAACTTGAAACCATAACCGCACCATTTACTAAAAGGTTTTGCGATTTCGATGTAAACAGATCGATTCGGTTTTGATAAATGGTTTCGGCTACAAATTCACATCCTTACAGAAACATGACTTATCAAACACCTTCTATTCCGTTTCTGTTTCTAGAAATTGAAATTTATCTTTCTACTGTTTCTTGAAACAGAAACAGCAAAAATGTTATCAAACAGGCCCTAAGATCCACTAAGCTTCTTGTTTCAATTCTATCAATTGTGTATGTCCAATAAGACCTTATTCATTTTTGGAGAATTTTTAAACCTAGGGGATAAGAAGATATTAATCTTTGTCTCCACATCAATGGCGATATATAGAATGGTGTAATCTCTATGGAACCCACATGGTTAAATTAGGAGAGAGAAAACAATAAGAAAATACCATGAGAAAACATAATAGCTATTAGTTGGTACACTGTGCTTTCGTACTTTCCTTTGGATAATGCTGACCCCACCACATTGACAGAATTAGGGGTGTCAACTAGTCGGGCCAGGCCGGTCTCGGTCAGGCCTAATCGGGTTTGACCCCTTGGAATTCTTGCACCATGAACTCCCGTTTAAGTAAACGGGTCTAGGTTTGGGGGACATGCTAAGGTTTATAATCGGGCCGGTCGGTATCGGGCTTTAATCAGGCTTCCTTAAACGGGCCTTAACCTGGCTTTAACTGGGCTATGGACCTATTTAAGTCTAAACGTGCTCTAAACAGGCTTTAAAATGCTTACCCTAAAATTCTATTCTTAAGTGGGTTGAAGGCCTAGAAATAGGTGACTCAAATATTTAATAAAGAAAATAAGTGATATGAGATTATGGTTGTTCTTTTTTTTTTTTTTTTTTTTTTTTTTTTAAATAAGAGATTATGACCATTACAACTTACAAAATAAAGCTTAATTAAATTAAGTCATACTACAGAGCAAAAGATAAGAAAGCTTAATTAGTTTCTTACTAGTAGTGGAAAAATATAAATTTTATGTAGTAAAGGGGGTCGGGCTACAACGAGTCAGGTCAAGTCGGGCGTCCGTCGGACTAGCTATCTGCACTGTGAACGCCAGTTTAATAAACATTTCAGGCCCAAGCCCAACACATTTATTAATCAGGCAGGTCCAAGTTGAGCCATAAACGTGTCAGGCTCAGTTAGGCCTACCAGTGCGGGCTTAGAATTGACACCCCTAGATAGAATATTGTACACCTCACCATTTAATCCAACATCTATCACCATCTCTGTGATTAAGAACACAACCCTACTCTTTCTACCAAAAAATAAAAATAATAAATAATAAAAAAAATACTAATACTAATATTAATAATACAGCCCAATCTTTAGGGTGGTGGAAAGAATGCAACTCATTCTTGGACTGCTTCTGTGAGGCCCAAAATTATGCTCTACTACTGAAAACAAAAACAAATATGGCCTCTTACTAATGCTGCCCATACGGCCCTACTTCCTCTGTGCTAGCAAAGTTGAAATCCCTCTTCTGTTTTTTCGATAAACAAAGTTGAATTCTGTTGGGCATCCTATGTTTAGAGGAGAGCATGGAATGGAAAAACATAAATAATGAATCCCACTTATTACTGGGAGGAAAATTAGACATTTTCATTATGTTATGTTTGGTTGTAACGAGAATTAAATGATGGAATTTATAGTATCATAATTCCTAATCATATTAAAAGATCTTGCTAATAAACTATGAACCATTTTAATATTAGAGAGAGAAACGATATACCGTTAACCGTCGATGATTTGTTGTTTCCAGTGAAGCTTGGCGCAACCATTGATGCCGTTCTTGTTTGAATGATGGAGCAACTTCTTCTTCAATGGAGTTTTTCTCCTTAGTATTTTCTCAATGCATTTCTCTAATGAGTGAAATTAGGACGTAACCATACAAGGGGACTTAGTCTTATTTAATAACACAATGTCTATCTTCCATTAAAGTTGGCCAATCAATTAGAGAGCAATTTTCTCTATTTGCAACCAAACAAATATGGTAGGTATCCTTAATAGAATCCAAAACAATTTGTAATCAAATCAAATATTGGGTTTCCATAATGGAACCCAATCAATGGTCAATTGAGACAAATAAGAAAATAAATAAATCCTACATTAAAGGAAAGGGAAGTAAAATTTTCATACTTAAAATATATATATATATATATATGCAATCATTATCCTTGTGACTTTAATATTAAGTTCAAATAATTCCATATTTGGTTATTCACTTTACTTTGCATCCAAAACCCTTTGCTATAATATGTAAAATAAAAATTACATGTAAAATAAAATTTATATGTAAAATATATGATTACTATATATGGTTAAGAAAATTAAGTAGTTTATACGATTACTCATGATTATAAACATTTATTTTTAAAGTATGAAAATTTCACTTCCCTTCCTTTTAAATTCTCATTGCAACCAAACGGAACCTTAAACACCACAAATGTTAGGTTGGTTTCACAGGGAGACCGAAGGAAAAAAGTATTGTCGAGCACATAAAGTAGATTTTTCAATTTTGTGAATAATACAATTAGTCATTACAAAAAAAGAGGTTGCCTAATAATTTTTCCTTCTCAATTAATATTCCGGATAGATGGAATTGATACGGGAGTTGTGACATGAGAAGCCCATAGAAAACACGATTTATTTGAAGAATTCGGTAACCTACTAATTGTAGGAAAAAAATGATGTATATAGTGTATAAGGCTCTCACTATTGCGGGGTCTAGCGAGGGTCATAATGATTACAGCTTTATTCCCACTTCGTGGATAGGCTATTTTTTAATTTAAACTCATTGACATAAGGTCGCAATAGAACAACCCTATTGTTGCGCCAAGATCCACAATAAATTAACTAAACACCTCAATATTTCATACAAATAAAAATAAATAAAAAATAAATAAAAATAAAAAAGAGAGGGACATAAGTGCCATCCCTGATCACATGGCCCGTGTGCCCAGACACAAAGGGTGGTAAAATTATGCCCTCACCCTTGTAAAACCTCAACAACCCACCCTATCTTCATGCCCATGTGTGCCACTTCATTGGGTCTTTGCATTAGCACACAATCAAGAATGATTCTTTTTCCCTAAAAATAAATAAAAATTGGAACAATGTTTTCTATATAAGAGTAGCCTCTATGCCACAGACATAGGGAGCACACAATGACTACCGTGCCCTTCATGGAGGCGCATGCCCTTATTTCTAGGCTTAGGAACCGCTCTCAAACAGAAAACAATAGCCCATTAAAATTTTTCATTACTTAAATCCCACCCCTATCAATAGCCTTCCATACAAGCGAGCCTTATATTCATTTAGGAAGAAATAATGCTATCCACTTGCATATGTTTATGCTTAAACACAACATGTGTGAAAAGATTATGCTACCCTCATACTGAAGATGCTTCCATTTACCCTCCCATTGGCCCACACGCTTATGTATACCTGCACTGCTGCACTTGCAAGGTAGTGTTATATTGCCCCTTTCGTTTATTATCTATAAAAGGAAATTTATAAATAGGAACAGTAACTCCTACCATCGGGTTGAAATCGTCTGTAATTCCGATCTCGTACAATTCCGTGCAATACCATCTTCAGACAGTGACACGTGTATTGATACCAATACAATGGCCCAGATCTGGTACAACTAATAAAACATTAAATCAGTGAAAAAACATTTAAATAAGATCTGGGCTATTGTATTGGTATCAATACACGTGTCACCGCCTGAAGGTGGTATTACACAGAATTGTACGAGATCGAAATTACAGACGATTTTTTTCCCCTACCATCCCTACCAATAGCCTTCATTATGTTATCTCATTCTGAAGATGTTTCTATGCACTTTCCCATTAGTCTCTAGACTTATGTACATCTGCACCAGTAGGAAGTTCATAAACAGGAACAGTAACTCCTACGCTTATTTAAAAATAAAAAATAAAAAATAAAAACTCCTACAATTTCTTTCCCTTCGGGAACTTTCAAGAATGTCCTAAAAGATGGAACAGACTTTTTCCCAATAAAAGAATGCAGAGACGGAATAAAGACACCCTGTGTGATGAGTTGGCAACTCTACTGCCAAAATTCTCTCTCTCTCTCTCTCTCTCTCTCTTATCACCATATCTTTGTAAGGCCCAGCAACCTAAAATTCTCAAATTCCAAAATTACAGAGAGGCAGAAACAGAAGAAGAAGAAAGGAAAGGGAAGAAGGGAAGAAGGGAAGAAGAGAAAAAGAATGGCGCAGGCACGCACTGTTGGGGTGGGGATAGACAACTCTTCAACCAGCAAAGCAGCCCTTCGATGGGCCATTGATAATCTAGTGGAGGGTGGAGATCGCATCATCTTGATTCGTGTTCAATCTCCCAAGTCTGATAATGTCCAGAAAAAGCTTTGGGAACAAACTGGATCACGTCTCTACCCTTTAACCTTTCTCTCTCCTCTTTAACTTTTTTCTTCCTCCTCCTCTCCTTTTAAGCTCAAACCCTTATATGTTTTCTTCATTTTTGTGGGTTTTCAGCTTTGATTCCTCTTGAAGAACTTAGAGAGAGGACCGTCTTGAAGCAATACGGACTTACCCTAGATTCAGAGATTCTTGATCTTCTCGATACAGAATCGAGGACAAAAGGGGTATTTCCCGTTTTCCATCTCTCTCTAGACTGTAATTTTCAAATATATAGAGAGAATTCTGATTTGGGTTTGTGTGGGAATTAACAGATCACAGTGGTGAGTAAGGTGTATTGGGGTGATCCAAGGGAGAAGCTGTGTGATGCTGTGGAAGATCTCATGCTTGATTCCCTTGTGGTTGGTAGCAGGGGCTTAGGAGTCCTTAAAAGGTTGGTTTCTTTCTTTACATTTCATCTTCTATCCTGTTTCTTTTTCTTTCCTTTTTCTTTTTTTAAACATTTTTTGTTCTTTAATTCGAGGCAAGTTGCTAACATGAGCTTGGAATGTGAAGTACTTAAACGAAACCTTAGGTTGTAGTCAACATTTTATTATAAGTGTTTCTTTTGACACAATTTTTTTTTAATTATTACATAACCCTTATATAAGCCATAAAAATTAAGTATTAAGTAATCCTAAGTAAGTAAATATGCATCTCGAATAGGCCCCAGCAGTTTTGGATCCAGTTAGTTCCTTATTGGTCTTTCAATGACTTGTTGGGAAACTGGTCCAAAACTATTCCATCCCATTAATTTAATAGTCATCCCAAAATCAGCTCCCAGAATCGTCCCATTTAATGACAGAATAGGTAGGTTCTGGGTTTTAATGGATCAATTCTAGGACGGTTCTAGGTCTCAGTCTCAAGGTACCCTTAGGGGAGATAATCTTTATATCTCAACAATCTACTATTTGAGCCACATGGAAGGATGAGGTGGTGGTCGACTATTTGAGCCATATCATTAGATAGACAAGTCTTTCGATTAGTAACATATTCATAATCTAATTCAATAAAATATTCTCCCATGCTTTGTACCAATTCTTGTAGTTTTCAATTCTCTATGTATGCCTACGCATTATCTCGTAATTCCTAGAATTTCAAAACTTAATTTTCCATTTTGTGGTGTCTTTTTGGGTTGAAATTTGACATGTAGGCAGGAAGAGTATGATCTAGGTACTCATCCACAAAATTTAGAATTCATTCTATCTACCATATAGCTGATATTTGAGCAGTTGAGATGAGGCTTATTCATATCAATGGATCATTGAGGAAACTCCTGGTAATGTAACCCACAGGCTATGCACTTCCTAGGGTTAATGATCATTTTGATACTCCACCATGTATAATCTTTTTACTATATAGCCTATCAATTATCCTGCGTGTTTTTTTCGCAGATTCTTTATTTATTTAATTTTTTTTTGTCCTTTTATTTTTCAATTATACGACTAAAAAGGGTCAAAAAAATATGAACCGTTTGAAATGGGTTTGACGTTTATTTTTCAGTGATAAGATTTGAACATTAAAAATTTTAGTTTTTTATTCAAAAAAATAATTTAATATCATGCAAACTTAGAATTAGTACATCAAATATTAATATCTAATTAGTGTGCATAAAATATTAGTCAGACATGAATTGATCCAACAATATATACCCTTTATTGGTTCAATATTTTTTAAATCTAATCGTTTAAAACCCGAATTGTCCCTTTTTTTTTCTCCTATTTTTTCAAAATTTTATCATCCTGTTCGAGTTATGAACCATTTCAAACACAGCGTAATGAATTTTTTTTTTTTTACCATTTCCCATCTTAACTAACTCTGATCACGCCTCCTCGTTGAATATATTTTCCTTTCTTTTCTTGACTACTTCCTTTTTCAAGTGAATTAAATCCCTTATTTTTTTTTTCCCCCAAACCATTGAAGCAGGAATTAAATCTTACTATGGTGGTGATAATGCAGGGTTTTGCTTGGAAGTGTGAGCAATCATGTGGTGGTGAATGCCACATGTCCAGTCACAGTTGTTAAGGGGACACCAGTATCCAAGCCATAATCCCCCTCCCCCTTTGAGAGTTTGGAAGTCTGTACGTTCATTATAAGAACTTACCATGCGTTTCTATTTGGTTGTGGGGTTTTTGGATGGTTTTTTTAACCCTTGTGACATGAATCTTTAATTAACTTACAATGACGTATGGAAATAACAGATATGTTTGCCTTTTGTAATTATATAAGGAAATTATGCAGTACCATCCCTAAATTTGAAAATAACTTGACGTAACCTCTAAAAATGAAAATAATGTCTACCGCACCCTTAATTTTAACACCGTTAATTGAAAGTGAGAAATGTCCCTTTTACCCTTATACTTAAACTCTAAAAAAAACTTATTTTCTTCCAAACCATTATATGCTCTCTCTAAGCCACGACCTTAGTTGGGAGAGTAAACTGTTAGCAGCAAAAAGCCGGGTTGCATGAAAGTTCCTGCAACTCAAATAGCAGCAAAATTTTTTCTCGAGAGTGACGATTAGAGCTCTGTAGAACGAACAATCGATGTAAACCAAACCTTCGCCTTTGATTCACAATTCCCTTCCCCTTAACATCAGCACAACCATTAAGCTCAGCAGAACCCATCAATCCAAACCCACCTGATTCCCTCTTAGGCAATGAGTTTCTAACAGCAAAGCTATGAGATCTTCTATCGGCTTCGGTGATGGAACTACAAGAGGATTCTCCCTCTATCTCCTTAGGTTCATCACAACGGCCATTATCTCCCAATAATCTAACACCCAATTGGCATCTTTGTTCATTCTTCCTGGTGGAATCGAATGGGAAGTGGGTCTTCACAGACATCTGAACAGAAGTGGTCTTCTAAGTTGGGAAATCAAAAAGCAGCATCTACAAGAAGTCTAGCAAGTGCCAACCGAAGAAACCCAAGAATTTGGAAGCAAAGAAGCTAAGGACCGATCCACATAGCAGGAGAAGCGATAACCAAAGATCCAGAAAAGCTCCGAAGAGCTCACGAAACGTCCATGAATGAATCATCTGGGAAGGCATTCGTATAACCAATAGTAGTATCCCTTTCTACAGATTTGGCCAAAAAGAGGGGAACGAATCAACTTCCGTCAACGGGCAACGGGAACCGCAGGCGGTTCTTCTTGAAAGCAGTTGATGCCGCTAAGTGATCTCGAGGCCACCGGTAACTTTCATTTTGACCACCATAAACTTTCATTCCTGAGAAAAGAGAAAATTACTGGTGAATCCAGAATTGAAGCGGTTGTCAATTTAGGGATTGTCATATTCTAATCTCTGCTTTTCTAATTGGGGACGAAGGGCATTATAGTAACTTAACATATCCATAAGGGTAGATTGACCATTTAGCAAAAAAAATGCCTGATGGCATCATCACTTAACGCCTTAAACCTAATGGAATGGGTTTTTTAGATATAATTTTGAAAAAGTGAGGGGTCTACTAGACATTATTTTCATTTTTTAGGGGTTACGCTAAGTTATTTTCAAATTTAGGGGTGGTACTGAATAATTCCTCTATTATATAGGTATAAGATTTTATTATTTTTCATTTTAGGCGTCACTATGCCTAAACGTTATTCTATGTGATAGTAGACCTCGCATGCATCTCAATGGTTAAATTTTAGTAAAGTAAGCAAAGAAAGTTGTTCAAACTTTGATTCAAAGTTGTTCAAACTTTATATTTCATTGAAAACAAAGGAACGACTCTCGAATAACAAAAACGAGTCAATACGGCTCTGAGCTGTAACGTTCTAAAAAATGGGTTCTTATGTTTTTTTATTTTTTTGAAACAGAAATGAGGTAAAACCTGTATGGGAAGCCCCGTTCAATTTCTTGTTTTTTTGAAATGAACCGGGCACTTATGAGACTTTGGAATCCTTTTTTTGGAGCATGAAAAACTTGCTTTTCATTTTCAGAATTGATTCTGAGCAAAAGGCGCCGAAACATATGTAACACTTAAGTTACGAAGGGTAAATGGGGAAATTACCTTCAAAACATAACAAAAGGTATGTTTCAAGGATATTGTAAACCTTAACCCCACTTTGCACTTGGAGAACATCTAGAGGAGAGAAGAGGAGAGAAGCAGAGCTGAAACGAAGAGCAGAGTTGTCACCATCTTCGATCTGCCATCCGTCTGCGAGGTGGGATGCGCTCTCTCTCTCTCTCTCTCTCTCTCTCTCTCTCTCTCTCTCTCTCTCTCCCCACTGATTTTGCTTATTTTGCAGGTTTTCTGTTGTTCCAGCGAGTTCGAGCCTTCAAGGTTCCTCTATGCACGAAACTGTATTGCAAGATCTCTCTCGCTCTTTCTCTTTCTCTTTCTCTCACTCTCGTTCCCTTTCTTTCTTGATCTCTTCTCCCTCTGCCCCCCTGAATTTGTTCTTGTCACTTCTGTCTCTCATAGATTTGGATGAAGTGTGATTCCTTTAGTCCAAATGTGCTCAGATAATCAAGAAGTGGATACCATTTCTTAACCAGATCTAACTCATCGGACAGTTGACGGCACTTGCCCTCTGTAGATTTTTCGGGCTTCATCTGCAATCAACATAAACAATGAAGGCCTTCCATGCAATCCGTTCATGTTCAGGATGGGATTTAGTAGCTTGTAATGTTACCAGATAATGCCTTTCCTCGGCCATCTATATCAATGGAATCTATTTCCTTCATTCCATTTGAAGCATCACGGTAATTTCTATTCACTTGGGTGTTCTTGCGGTTTCCAGTATCAAATCTGTTGCCCATAACTTTCAAACCTTGCCTGGATTTCAATGATTGATTATCCCACTCCCTCTTTGGCTGTCTGCGGTCGCCTACAAGAATACAAGTAAAGATTAATTGTCATCAAAACCCTCAACACACACCTCTAAGGATCTCTACTCTCTAAAATACCTTGCTTTGTGTTTGTTTCATCGTCTGACTGAAAGCTTTGTGATTCAACACTGAACTCTTCAATTTCTGTCACTTCAGTAGGGTTTGAACTTTGTTTCTTCTTATTCATACTTTTATGTTATTATGATAGATCATATTTTTGTTGAAACATTTCATATTTCATATGGCAAGGAAACACGGCCAAATATTTCATATTTGAAGTGAACACCATGTTGTTGATATAGAGTTATTCTTATTTGTCTCATTCGACTTAAGCTATTTGGGTAATGATGGTTTTCATAACCCAAAAATTTATTAAAAAACCATTGACTATCCTTAGATTTTATTTAAAAATCACAACTTTGACACCCATGGTGAAGATGGCACTTTATGTAAATATTGGTTTCTAACAGAAACGATTCTGTTAAGTACGAACCATACATGTTTCTGTTTCTTTCAGGTTACAAAATCATTTTTTTTTTACGATTACCATACAACATTTAAGATGCAGAATCACTCTAAAAAAATAGAAATGCAAAAAAGTGTGCTAGACCCAAAATCATGTTAAAAAAACAAAATCGTTACAGTACAAAGCCTCCATTACTCGAAATTAACAACGCCAATTATGGACTCACAAAAGATGAGCATTAACAATAGAGAAAATGATAACTGAAAACCGGGAAAAAAAATCTCATTGAGAGGACTATTAGCAAACACCGTTAATCTTCTTCTCCAAAACAAGCTTCTTCCAGGCCGTAGTAATCTCCAACTGAGTCTCTAAAGCGGTCTTCTTCAATACAACACTTCCATTACGACATGCTTTCTTCTCTTTATTCTCCATTGTCAATTTAGCCGAAATCTTGGAGGGTAGAGTGTCAAGCTCATGCAATACCTTCTCAATATCCAGCACAAGTCGCTCAGCAAGGGTGCGGGAGAAATCTTCTCGGATCACAACACGAAGGACAGTTACATGTTGTGCATCCGCTGGCATTGTGTAGGCCGGCACAATCCATCCAAACCTTCTCAACAAGTCCGATACCTCAAACTCATTATGCTTCCTATTGTCCTTAAGAGAGAATGCCACAAGTGGAACCCCATTGTCCTTTGAGACAATGTTGAACCTCCCTGTCTTCTCCAATCCTTCTCTTAGCACTATCATATTTTCCCGGCAATTCTCCATGACATTTTGGTAACCCTAAACATTAAAAAAGAAAAATATAATAAGACAAAAATCATGATAACAATGATCGCAACCAGACTGGCCCATTATATAGTTTAACCAGAATTACCGGTCTGGTTTGCAAAACTATGATGGTTGCATTAGTATTATACCCATTACTCACCTCATAGCCCAAGCGAATTAGTTGATAATACTGAGCAATAACTTGGCTAGAACCTGCAATGTTTACAAAGCCACAAAGGGTTAAATTAATGACCGGTTCATGTGGCTTGTGCGGTTCGAATTCGATTTTTTATGATAGACTATGGTCTAATTACCTTTAGAGAAGTTAAGGGTGAAGGTGGGTTGATCAGTTCCAAGGTAGTTAATGTGGAAGATGAGTTCTTCAGGCAAGTCTTCCTTGCTCCTCCAGATGGCCCAACCAATACCGGCGTAGACAAGACCGTATTTGTGGCCGCTAACGTTGATGCTCTTAACCAGTGGCAACCGGAAGTCCCATTCGAGCTCTGGGTAAATGAATGGTGCAATGAATCCACCGCTAGCTGCATCAACATGAATTGAAGTATCCCATCTGCAACAAGGCAAGATAATACTATCAGTTTTTGACTTAAGTACCTGGTGGTTAGAGTTACGGCCAAGCCAGCCGGTTTAATTCTGAAAAACTGGGTGAACCGGCGATGACAATCTCTGCCTGATTCAGAATTGGGCTGGGCTCAGTTTGGGCTTCTTGCAACATGAGACAAATCTTTGGTCCAAAAATGAGACCAATGTACCATAAGTGTTTCTGTTACTAGGAGAATCAAACCACATACCCTGTTAGCTTGTTCTTTTCTACCAAGAGATCATTCAATCGCTTGACATCTTCGAACTCCCCGTTAAGGGTCGAACCCAAAATAGCAGCGACACAAATGGTGTTCTCGTCAACCATTTCGACAGCTTTCTTGGGGTCCATCACATAGTAGCCTTCCCTAAGCTTCACCTCCTTCAGCTCAACCTCAAAGTACCTTGCGAATTTCTCCCAGCAGACCTAAACCATAAGCCAAACCATTCATTGTGAGTGCAAAGACAACGATCTTAGGTAGCTTGGACAGACCCAGTTTCTGGCCCTCTAATGAGGCCCAAGGCCCACATTGTCCATTACATATATGTTTACAAATTGATTCTAATCCAATGGTCTGAAAGATGTGAAGAAGTAGATACCTGAACATTGGCTCCGGTGACTATATTAGGTTTATCGTAGGGTTTGCCCTCAGCCTTCCTCTTGTTCTGCCACTTCCTCTTGAAAGCAAGCCCGGCAAGCATTATCGCCTCCGACGAACCCACGGTTCCAACACCGACGGCAGTCTCGGAGTCCCCAAGTGGAGCATTGAATAGATGTGCTATCATATTGACACATCGATTCTAATAAAATTTAAAAAAGGAAAATGTACTAATTAAATACTGAACCAAGAATTAAAGATTACATTGAATAGATGTGCTATCAAAACTTCATTGTTGCCTGGGTTGCAGCTAACCCCTGGCACCAGCCAAGGGAATAAAATCTCAAGGGTGGGAGTGAAAAAATTCACCCTAGGTGGGTATTTTCAAACCTGCCCCTGGATTCCATTGCTTTGACTGTTACCATAGTGTTGCAGCTGCTCGGCTGAAGCCCAGGAAATAGCAAAAAAATTTCCACTTTCTATCATTTCCATCCAAAAGTTTATAAGACTTGCATCAAATTTACAAGAGCCAAAATGTTCCCCACACAGTCAGTGTGAGGAGAAACTAAGTAAAATAACGTGATCAAGATGTGAGAGGGCAAGAGAAAATATATATATTTTTTCATTACACAAATACGACATTCTATTAGTATTTCTTCAGAGAAAGTTTTCCTCCACCCTCTCACCATTATGGCAATCTATAAAGGGTAAGGGTTTCGTGTTGGAGTACCAATTTTACGATAGAAGGATTTGGAAGAAAGGTTTGCTTCAAGCCCTCCTCCCCTTTGGAAATTTGAAAACTTAAAAGTTTAAACAATAAGCCACTTCTTTCGTGAGGGTTTAGACTCGATGAGAGGTCTTCCTTCGTGAAGTATCAAACCAAGGAACAGTGACAGTTAAAAAAATATAATATCTACAGTTATATTTTATAGTCATGTGCCTCTTGACCCTTGACTCAGCTGAGATTTTTTTTTTTTTTAAATAAAGAAAAGAACACTATCCTGCCAGCATCTAGACACAGAGACAATTAATGAAAGGACCACCGCACCCTCCCTCTTCTATTAGATACCTAAATGTACATTCCTATTGGCTCCACGGGGCCACGCTGCAGGGCTACGCTTTCTCTCCCTTTTTTTTTCCTTTTTCAATTCACGTAGCCGACTGGACCGTTAAGCCACCGTTAGTGACCGTTAATTTTTCCACCAGAAAAA
>NC_056561.1:8736709-8743192 GCF_013358625.1 Macadamia integrifolia
AAAAAAAAAAAACAAAAAAACCGTAAGCTTTCGGCGTAGCTGTGGTCTAGACTGCAGAACATAGAGGAAACAAGAGCAGAGATGGATATAATATGAGAGAGAGAGAGAGAGAGAGAGAGAGAGAGAGAGAGAGAGAGCTAGAGATGAGAATAGAAACAGAAAGAAAAGATTTTAAAGTGAAGCAAGTATGCAACGAAAGGTTTGATAGTTTAGATTTAGTTTGGGGCCTTTATATAGCCCGAGAGAAACCAGTTACGACCAGCGAACTTGGAAGGTAGCATCCTCCGCCCTTTGTTTTTACATTTTCTTTGTCTCTCCTTCTAGGAACTTAGAGAGAGAGAGAGAGACCACGTTGCGCTCACACCATAAGAATGGTATTAGGAAGGGGTCGGGTCGCGTCGGGTCGCGTCGGGGCGGCAAAGGGTGGGGAGAAAATAAGGAATTTTTTTCCTGATAGTTAGGGCCCACAGAGATAAATTGAGAAACTTTCTAACACTTTTCTATTCTTAGCTTATATTTATTTAATTAGTCAAAGATTGTTTTTATTAATTCCTCCCAGAAAGTTTTTAGCCCTCTCTCAATCTTCCTTATTAGTTTTAAATTCCTAAATTATCCTCACCCTTTTTGGCCTTTACTTCCGTCCCATTGCATCGTCTGACATCACCCTTTTCTTGTAGCCCTCTTTGAACCCTCTAGTCCTCTGTTGGTTATACCACTATTGTCATTTTCATGGATTGGTGGGTCGGGTAAATATCCAATCGCCTTGTGAAATTTTCTAACGTATGTGCAACGGGCCCCGTCACATCATAATAGTGGCATCCAAGCGGTTCAAAGTCATAGCTGGGTGGGCCATATTTGATTAATTATACCTAATTTTGTAATCTAATTGTACGGTTGGAATCTTGTAGACAGACTAATTATGTTTTCCATTTGTGTTGTGTAGGTCGTTCTGATTAGGGTCGCAAGTTTGGCCTTGGTGGCCTGAACCCATTCTTAACCCACCCTAATCTCAAATAAGTACCTACTCAAAAATTTTACTCTTGAGGGTTAGCTTGATCCTGAGTTAAGGTCAGGACGAATAAGGATTAATGTCTTTGGCCCGCCCAATCCACCCTGAACTAGGCCTTGATTTTTATCCTTGATGTTGATTTTAGATTTTTTGTTTTTTTAAGATATTTTCCTCTTTGTTTAACATGATAAGGGTTTTGAGCTATTCGGATTGTTTGCTTCATTAAGATGATCTCTTTGTTTTTCATGAAAAATAATTGAAATTTTTTGGATTATTTGTTTTCTTAGGATGATCTCCTCTTTATTTACCATAATAGTTGGAGTTATTTGTATTATTTGAATGTTTGCTCTAGGATGTTCTCCTCGTGACAAGTAATTTGTGATTTTGTGTTTTTTTTTATTTGCAAGATCAGGATCAAAGTATACCCACCTCTTGATGACAAATCAGGGTCAACGTCATCCCTGCCCAACTTGGCCCTGATTTTCAGGGTGGGTCAGGGCCCAATTAATGAGACTCAGGGTTGGACTAGGCTTTAAGAAGCACGGCCCAACTCGACTCTGTTGCACCTCTAGTTCCGACATGATAATAAGCGCTTTGAGAATCAAAACGAGTCAATCAGGAAGCGGTCCATGGAAGTTGGGGGAAATGATAGTAAGTTTGATCTTTGACCCTCTATCAGATTAGTCAAAATCACGAGATCCTTAAGTTTGACAAATTAAATCTAAGTTTTTGACTCAATAACTTAAGAAATTTTTTTATTATTTTTTTCTCTTAAATAATATAAAAAAATTAAGGTAATGAATGTTTCGTCGTTGTGCCTACGTTTCATAGGGGGCAACGAAATGATACTTACCCCTTTGAAATCTAAAAAATTCAAACCGTATAGATACTCATGTGTGTGCATTTATTGAACCCAAGGGGGTAGTGTAGTTGGTGAGCAACGAACATGGTCCAAGTCGTAAATTCGGACTTTTTGATTCCCACTAGGTATACATTGGGCCACTCACACAGGAGTGTTTAGTGTTCTTCATTACTTTCAGTGAAAATTGAATGGTTTTCATTCAACCCTGGTATGACATGATTCATGCGATTGTGAGGTCAGTATAAACCCGCAGGACTAGTCAAGCCAAAGGCCTGAATACCCTTCATTAGCAAAAAAAAAAAATGTACGCACTTATTGGCTCCTAAACAAAGAGCGTACTTTATGATATGACCTTCAAAATAGTAAGTTCATAAATTTTTTTTTTCTTTTTTAATTATGAAACAAAAAGAAAACCATACAATTAATACCAAGAAATGAAAAAGAAATCATTGGTAAGAGAAAGAAGGCATTGTGATTGATCTTATTTTTAATTGAATATGTGAAAAAAATACTGCATTGAATAAGTGATCAACCTATTTCATAAAAAATAAATAAATAAATAAAGAATAAGTGGTCAACTTTGACCCTTACTTTTGGAAATTTTACAGGAAAGGTGTCTCCCAACCACCACCAAAACTACATGATTTTCTCACATGAACTTGAAATTTTTTATTAATTTTTACTCTGTTCTCAAAAAAATTGAATAAAAAGACTCAATGTGAAGCTGATGATGTTTGTTGAAATTTTTTATTAACTTCAATAACCCTTTTCCCACATTTATCCTGTCTATTCTCGACAACATAAGTAACCCTTTTTCTTTCTCAACCGGTAGGTGGGATTTGGAGCATTTTCATGTGGTTTCTATGTATTGAAGTTAAAAACCTGCAAACGATTTCCTCCCGCAAAGGAAAAGTAAATCCAATTGGAGTAAATGGGTCTTAGGAGTGGTTGGAGAACATGAGAGTGTAGTTCATGATTTTGGGCATATGGCGGTGGTGTGAATTAGATCAAGAAGAGTATATGAATTGGTCAAGTGCCAAATTTCAAAATTTGGACCCTAATCCAATCACCTGGTCTACTTTCCATTGCACATTTTTCATTATCTCAATATAAAAATTCTTTAAAGATTTATGATTTTTTTTCATCTTATCGTCATTATTATAAGGATAATTTACAATGTCACCCCCTGGAGATTGTCACAATTTTAAGAACACCTTTTTTGTTTTACCAAATTAGACTCAGACCCCTATCGTCAATCACGCGATTAAGTCAAGAGTTAAAATGACTGTTATACGTTTTTTCACTAAAATTCATTTTAACCTAATTCCTTTTCACCTCTACCCATCTTCACCGAGACATCGAGGGCATAGAGAGAGAAAGAGAGAGAGGAAATTTGCGGCACAATGCCACTGTCGGCGGCGTTCTTCAATGATATCCATCTAATTGTTTGCAGAGACTCCAATTTCAATGGCTGAAAAGAACTCGATATTTGTACAGAATTTATACTGCAACCGTTGATATTCCAGCTGCTGCTCTCACCTTGCCTTTCCCTAGAATCCATAGTAGAAGTATTCGATTCTACATCCTCCGTGTGGCAATTATTGCTCTGTTCTTCATCATCATCGCTTATTTGATTGAACCTCCGTGCTAATTCCCAAATATTTTCCACGAACTCTTCGTCTAAGTATCCATCTAAGTTGGCGCTGCAAGCCCTCCTGTGAAATCGGCTTCTAGACTTGGGGTTATGGCAAGATCGAGATCTCAACAGTTCTGTCGATGACGATGACGTTGTTCCTAAGAAAGCTAATTTGTGGATGAATCGGTAGACAAGAGCTCGATCTACTCCTCTCTGTTTTTCCGACGAAGGAGATGAAATTACAGAGGTAAGCATCTGAGTTGAAGAAGGGGAGCGAGAAGCTACGGACTACGACCACTGTAAACAAGTCGCGGCGACCTTTTCTTCCATGCCTTTGCTTTGCAGGCTCCAAAAAGGTCTTAGAAAAAAAAAAAAAAGGAGAAGACGTAAGAGTAAGAGGATAGAAGGAAAAGGCAAAGTGTCTTTTAATCTGACAATTTGAAACTATTTTAAAAGAACTCGAAGTCTTGGGATTCTTGATTGTGAATCTGTAAATTAACAAGCGTAGTCGTCGTGAGGTCCAGGGACGATGGACGTTCGTCATCGTTCATCGACGGTACTGCTGCCATTGCTTTGAACAATCGTCGATGGATAGGTAAATTAGGTTTTAGAATGGGATCAAATCGATTTTGGTGAAAGAAATTATTACAAGGGTATTTTAGGTACTTTATATTTTATAAAGGTATTTTGGTATTTAAAATAAAATATAATTACTGACATCAGCATGTGAGGTATATTCCTTAACAGTGATTGACGGTAAGGGGTCTGAGTCTAATTTGGTGAAACAGATGGGATGTTCTTATAATTGTGGTATTCTCTAGGAGGTGACGTTATAAATTACCCTTATTATTATTATTATTATTATTATTATTATTATTATTATTATTATTATTATTTGGTTGAAAAAATTTTGTCCACTTACATGGTCATTACACTCAGCACATAGGCCAATGGAAGGTTATACAGAGGCATCTGGGCAAGGGGTAGCACGATCTTTTTGTGTCCACCTATGTGTAGGCATAGAGCCACAGAAGTGAATAAGGTTATAATGTCATTATAATTATTAGACACAAGGTTTTGTGTGCACAAAACTACATGATTTTCTCACATGAAATTGAAATTTTTTATTAATTTTCACTCTGTTCTAAAAAAAATTGAATAAAAAGACTCAATGTGAAGGTGATGATGTTTGTTGAAATTTTTTATTAACTTCAATAACCCTTTTCCCACATTTATCCTGTCTATTCTCGACAACATAAGTAACCCTTTTTCTTTCTCAACCGGTAAGTGGGATTTGGAGCATTTTCATATGGTTTCTATGTATTGAAGTTAAAAACCTGCAAACGATTTCCTCCCGCGAAGGAAAAGTAAATCCAATTGGAGTAAATGGGTCTTAGGAGTGGTTGGAGAACATGAGAGTGTGGTTCATGATTTTGGGCACATGGCGGTGGTGTGAATTAGAGATCAAGAAGAGTACATGAATTGGTCAAGTGCCAAATTTCAAAATTTGGATCCTAATCCAATCACCTGGTCTAATTCCCATTGCACATTTTCCATTATCTCAATATAAAAATTCTTTAAAGATCTATAAGTTTTTTCATCTTATCGTCATTATTATTAGGATAATTTACAACGCCACCCCCTGACAAATGGCACAATTATAAGAACACCTCATTTGTTTTACCAAATTAGACTCAGACCCCTTATCGTCAATCACTGTTAAGTCAAGAATTAAAATGACTGCTATACCTTTTTCACTAAAACTCATTTTAATCTAATTCCTCTTCACCTCTACCCATTCTCACCTTCACCGAGACATCAAGGGCAGAGAGAGAGGGAGAGGCAATTTACGGCACAGTGCCACTGTCGGTGGCATTTTGTGTGTGTGTGTGTGAGAGAGAGAGAGAGAGAGAGAGAGAGAGAGAGAGAGAGCTGACCATAGGATTTAGTTGTTCAATCACAAAAAATGTATATTTTCAATAAAGGGTAAGTCATTTGTTGCAGAACGTGAAGCATACCGTTAATTTTTAGGCTTGTTACCCTAAGTATAGTCAGTCTAATTCAAAGTGAAACACATACATTCATGGACAAATGAATTGTTATTTATTGGAGTTTCAACTTTGTAGACTTTTATTTCTTCATTTGACACCTAAATTACTTAGAATTCGGATTCCCTCTCCTGCAGGTAATCACTTCCATCTTATCTCACACTGCCATGGGATGTGAGGACCACTTTGATGTATAAGAACCCTACCCCATGGATGACCTGAGATGAGATAGGCGGGTAGCTAGGGTGGCTGGAGAAAGGGTTTCAACTCCTAAAGTTGTCGGCCGGCCACCGTATTCTACAAATGAAAGAGGAATTTTATGCTAAAGTCTCCCTACTATTTTATACACTTGCTTAGGATTCCCATTTCAATATAAGATTTATCATCTCTCTTTCATATCAGGATAATAATAATAATAATAATAATAATAATAATAATAATTAATATAATAATATAATAATATTATTATTATTAGTAGACACAAGGTTTTGTGTGCACCATATATGCAATCGTCGGATAGAGGATACGGGTCTACAGTGCACCCCTCTCACCTCCATCATACAAAACCTCTCCCTTTATAATTACATATTATAAAAATCATATTAAATATAAATTTGGCACAATAAGTGAGGAAATATTTGGCCTACTTTGGGCCCCACTTGACCTACCACATAACTAATATATATGACCAGTGGAGATGAACCTTGTTGCAATGTATTCTCCGAACTTGTATGTACTTTCTCATGGGTTGTGATGTAATTCTCCGGCATTTTCCTTGGTCCTCTAATAGAGAGACTCATTCCTGCCCTTGCCACAGCGGCTTTACAATTGGGACTTCCCATGCCTGGTAGCTAACTCCACCACCTCTCTGTGTCTCTTTGATTGTTGGGCAGAGGCTTGCCCCCCCCCCCCCCACCCCCCCCCCATG
>NC_056561.1:8743222-8757656 GCF_013358625.1 Macadamia integrifolia
TTTTTATTTTTTTATTTAATTTTTTTTTTCTTTTTTTATGGGGGAAGGAGGTGGGGACTGGCAAGGTTGGGTGGGGAGGCTAGGGTTGAAGATATTTTTGAATCTTGGAAAATATAAGAATCAAATTATTCTTGAATGAGTTTTTTTCATTGGATATTAGTAAACAATACTTATATTATAAAAGTTCAAAGGGGTAACGAAGTTGGTGAACAATGAATTTCGTACGAGCCGTAAAATAAAAATGCCTATAATATAAGTCAATCTTATTATGTCAAGGGAAAAGATTTTTTGAGTCATCAGGGTGGGGTACTAATACTTCATCACATGCTCTCTCACATAATGAATTGTTAGACCTATACAGGCACTACTTTCTCTTATCTTGTGAACCCGAACCACATTAGTGTGGCGTGTAAACTTTTTCTCATACTAACATCATGGGAAACCCTCTCCCTATTAAAATATATATATATATATATATCTAAAATACTTTTGATATAAAAGTTATTAATAGCATACATTCACTAGTCGCCACATCAGAAAAGTCAAGGTTGAATTGTCAACAATAGAAAACTTACACGGTTAGTGGAAACTCACAAGTTTACCATAGTTAAACTTTTTATTGTCTCATCCCACGGTAGCAACTCTTACAATATAGTTATACAACCGACATATAGTTTAGCACTAATATCGAGATTAATAACAGTCAAGCCTCTAACATGTTCTTTTGAACAGAAAAAATAAATAAATAAACATTTGCACCATTTCGTCCAAGATAAGACCTTCACCAAAACATTTTAAGAAGCCTTATTTATAAAATTAATTAAAATTTTAAGGGTAACCATATGTAGCCTTCATCATTTTAATGTTTATTAATTAAGGGATTTTCTTTTTTTAAGGTGTCAATGTTTTAATTGTAACGATATCCAAGTCAATTCCAAGTTCAGAATTAGGGTTGTATATTCTTCTTTTCAATTGGGTTTTCTTTTTTCTTTTCATTTTCTTTTTCATTTTTTTTTTTTTTTTTAAGAATTAAACTAGACCCAAAGCCATTGACTAGTTCATTTTCTGTATTTGAAATTTGAATTGAGACTGGAGACCTGGTATGCTTATGACCAGGTAGAGCTTAACCAACAAGGCATTTTGAATATGTCATTTGATGAACTAAAATCTAAAATGTAACGTAAGGGAAATCAAACTCCTATTTGGAGGTTGGACTCACCTTAATTTTAGAAGCTTCCACTGCTCATTTCTTATGCACATTGAGTTGTCTCTTTTCTTCTAAAAGATCTAGATATGACTGAAGGATAATTTCGTACGTTTTCACTTGTACATATGTGTTAGAGGCTAACACTTGTTGTATTATTTTCATTTACGATGTGAAGAGATGTTTTTTGGAAATTAAAAAATAGGTGTTGGCTTCTAACACATAGGCGTAAGTGGAACCCATAGGGGTTGTTTGGACTGATCCATATTCTAAAATATTATTCATTTGAGTGAGTGATCCGAATGGCCTATGGAATCCATAGAAATTGTTTTTTTGATAAATCCATAGGAATTGATGCAAAGATGACAACTTCAGTTAGGCAGTTAGCACTCACTACAATGGCATTAGTGGTACTATGCCTTAATTCCTTGTTTCTAACTCATAAAATATGAGGGGAAATGTAATTACAATTAGATTATTGAAATATTTATAGTGGGGTGAGAGAGAGATCAATTCACTCTAAATGTAAGCCTTCTTAATTAGGTTATTTCTTTACAATATCTCTTTGGATCGTGTTTTTCTATGCCATGGTGAATAGGAATCAATTCACTACAGAGCTTGAGATACTCGTGAAGGATATTGCAATTATATTTTGGAAATGTATTGAAGTTTATGAACCCTAGGATGGTGGATGGACCGTGTTCCATTGCATTAGGAAAACTTTTCCATATCTATTATTTTTTTATAAAGCTTTGAAACATATTATATTAGTTTTATTGCTTTAAGCTTGGAACTATAACAACCCCCCCCCCCTCTTTTGGACCTTTTTGGTGTCATATATAAGATGCCTTCCTTGATGCAAGAAGTTCTTCGAGTCATCCCCTTCAAGAGTTCCCAACTAATATTCAGTTGTACCTTTTCTTCATCGGCCACCAACCTAGCTATGCATTTTTTGAACGAGCATCAAATTCTTCCATGAATTTTCTTAGATAGGTTTAAATTTAGAAACCCACTTGAAGTTGATTATTGTTTAGTTTACTTAACATGACACAAATTAATTTGAATATCAATTTCTATTTATCCTTTTGTGTGTGTGTGTGTGTGTGTGTTTTTTTTTTTTGATAGTTGTTTTTATTTAAGCCTCCAATTTGTGTCCACATAAGATGCTTAGAAATGAAATAAAGTAAATAATATTATTTATTTTCAATGTATCGCTTTAGGCATAAATTGATAGTGTCTCCATTGTGGAATTTCATATCCTATCTTTTCATATTAAATAAATTCTGAAAAAAAAAAAGTTTTATTTTGTTATTACCTTTTACTTTCACCAATCTTATTTTATTAGAAAAAAAAAATATTTTGACTTGGTCAAGTCATCTGAGTTGAGTTAAAATACACGAAACCTAGTCAAGAATCATGAATATTCATCTAAGTATGAGAAATGATCAAAGCATGTTCAAGTTAGTCCAAATTTTTATTAACTTAATGTTTTTGTTTGAGTCATGTGAAACTTATTGAATCTTTTTTTTTTTTTTAATTGGACCATATATTATTTATACATCAAACGTTTGGCCTATAATTTTTCAAAATCCTAGAGTTTTTGTTTGTTGTTTTCGATATTAGCCATTTTTTTTTTAAACTGTGAAGCAACATAGCCTCAATCCTTCTTCACACAAAGAAGAAGAATAAGAAAAATATATAAAATATAAAATGCCAAGTCAAGTCAAAAACCCTTAAAAGGAAACTTCAAAAAAAAAAAAAAAAAGGAACAAATTAAATCATTAAAGAATACCAAGAAAGTGGTGGTTTGAACTTTGAATCACACCAAAGCAGCATACTTAGGTTCATTGGCTATTCTTCTCTACATAATTATGTATTTATGTGGCAGTGAAGGAAAGGATTATGCCTACCAAGAAAGGAAGAAGAAGAAAGGAAGGAAGTGAGGAAGGGTCGGTGGGGGAGAGGGTTTCCACTTCCCATTCCATTCCAGCCCATAGTAACCAGTAAAGTGGTGAAAAAGGAAAGTAGTGAATTGGGTTTTGGGGTTCTGCCCTTTTGGTTGAGAATATCTAGGGGCGGTTTCAAAACTGCGTCAGCCAATAGGAATGTGTGAACCCATCTTGATTCTGGAGAATTGAAACTGCTTAGAGACGCGGCGGAACTTCTCAGTGAATTAAAACTACCTTTTGTAACCGACATTTGACCCAAAAGCATCAAATTATATTTCTTCTCATCTTTAGAATTCGATTCCTTACATTATCACGTTAGGTGTGAAATTTCAGAACTGACGTTTCTTTTGATTACTTTGATCCTTCTTTCTTCAACTTCTCTCCTTATATACACTTTTGACTATTATCACAAAGGCCCTAAACCTGGCAGACCTTTAACTAAGGAATTCGATTTTTTTGATTTCTTGAAGGATCCAGTTTTTCTAAGTTAATGGTGAATGGGATTTTATTCAACATTCAATGCATAATCAAAGAAAAAGAAAAAAAAAATTTCTCAAAAGAAAAAAATCGTAAAATATCTTCAACGTACAAGGGGGGTTTCTGTGGCAAGGTTTCAATTCACTATTGTCTTTTTGTTCTATAGAAAAGAGCATTGTCTGCTTGTGTGTGCATAAGGTTTTCTTGGCCTATTGTTTAATAGATAGCGAATTTGAACCACTTAAAAAGTTGATATTATCATTTGATACCATTGAAAAAAAATATATATAGTCTTGAGAGCATAGAATGTTTGGAAGATCTTAGACCATTATTGGACTTTTACTTTTATATTTATAGTTGTTTAACTATTTTGAAACTATTGATTGCTCAATTAAATTTTAAGACATTATTATACAATATGATTGAAATGTATTCAAGCAAAAAAATTATAGAACAGTAATGATGATAGGATTTTGAGGCCTATATGTATCCAAAATTCATGTCTAGGCGAAGTATTAAAGTGGCAGATATAGTCTTTCAACTAACCACCACTAGTTGGAGAGGGATCAGCAAGGAAAGAGAGACATAAAATAGAGAGCGAAAATAGGAAACAAAAATCAGGAGAGAGCTAGACACAAAATCCTGGATGATCCCTCTCCAACAAACACCCTCCCCCCCCCCCCCCCCCCCAAAAAAAATCTGGAGAGGGATGCAAGTTCAGCCAGCTGAACCTAAGCCCAAGCCTAAGCTTGCTTGGAAAATTCAAGGTTAGGGCTAAGCTTTTTAGATTGTGGGTTGGGCAACAATTGAGATTTTAGGTCCGAATTAGGACTAGAGCAAGCTTACACTGAGGTCTCGGAATGAGCCCGGCCAAACCCTATATATGCATAAATGTAATGTATGTTAATATGAGAGCCTTTGGCCTGGCTAGGCTAGTCCTATGGGCTCAAACTAACCCCACAATCGTATGATTCGAGTCATATTATGATTGAAAGAGAAATATACAATTTTCACCGAAAGTAATGAAGAATACTAAACACCCCGTGTGAGTGGCCCCAAGGGTGTAAGAGGAGTCAAACTCAAAACTACACTCGTCCTGAGACGAAGTTCCCTTACCGACTCGACTACCCTGTTGGAATTAATATAAGAGCCACTGATTAAGTGTCAAATTCGATTGATTTACAGTATATAATATTAAAAAACAAAGTGAATTTGATATAACTCTACAAAATACAACCTGATGCACTTTACACAATTGATTTTCATTGTGTAGACGAGGAAAAGAAATGACAAAAACATGGGCAGCCAGCCCTAGAAGGTGATTCTTGAGGATAATATTTTCCTTCCCAAGGGAAACTTCATTATCCTTACATCTAAACGTTAAATAGGTATGGAGAAAATGATATTCACATTACCAATATTATGTGCCCTCTCATATTCTCTCTCCTTCCTAGTAAATGGAAGATCCTACGACATCCCTTCTTGTGCCCCCATTGGCTTGGCATGGGAGATTTTATCTCTCACAGTAGCATATTAATCCCCTACCCATAGGTATATTTTCTCATTCCATATTTTTCTTGCTAATATAAACTTATTCTAGAGCATTGTAAAGCCATGTTGCAAGATTAACATTTTACACCACTGTGCCCTCCCTTATTTCAATGTCACCAATATGGTATTAATTAAATATTAATATCGAATTGATACAGATCGACATATAGAGGTATAAATAAACGATACCAATACCTAAAACCATGTGTTAGGATCCTTGCAATCTAAAAATGGTTTTTGCTAAGATGCAAAACGTGTTTTATATACAAAGGATAAGAACCCATCTAAGAGAATGCCTATGAGAAATCCATCAATTAAGCTTGGTGGGCTGCCCACCTTGTCATTGTTTGGATTGACCTCTCCCTTGCAAGCATGGCTCAAGTAAAGAAATGGCAATGGATCTTTGAAAGCAAAGAATCATCACTAGACGTGAAGCCTTTAACCACAAAATTAATCCAAGCAAGCAAGTTGTGCTTGTGAATTGCCTCTCACAAAACTTCTTTATAAACTTCATAAGAGAAGCAACTCCTCTTACCTATTCACAAAGGGTTAAGGGCACAAGGTTGCAAAGGCTTAAGGTAGCCATGGTTCTCTCCATTGTTCAATCTCCTGAAGAAGGCTCATCGAGCATCATTTCTCCGGTTTTTGCTTCACGTTACGTTCAGGATCCGCTACCAAGGTCAGATTTTTCTATTGATGGTTAATTTCATGTTTTCATGAGTATATCTGTTAATGCAATATTCTAAGAAATTTTTAAAAATGGCACTTTCAGATATAGGATGCAAGAGAAATCGGTTCCGAAAGAGGCAGCTTACCAGATAATTCACGACGAACTATTATTAGACAGTAATCCAAGGCTTAATCTTGCTTCGTTCGTTACCACGTGGATGGAACCGGAATGTGATAAGCTAATGGTGGAATCAATTAACAAAAACTATGTAGACATGGATGAATACCCTATCACCACAGAGCTTCAGGTAATATTTAGTAACTATATACGTAGCAAAATTATTATGGGCCTATTTATGGGCTTAAGACTCAGAATTGCTTGCGAGCCCAAATCAAGCCTGGCCATTTTAAATTTGAGCCCATGTTAGCAATGGGCCCAAAATCATATCAGGGCCCACTTTCTGACTTGCATTCCTACATGCCATAGCTGTTGTCTGGAATGTGTTCTATTTAACAATCAAGTTTGGTTCTTCTACATATCTAGAACCGGTGCATAAACATCATTGCTCATATGTTCAATGCTCCGGTCGGAGAAACTGAAAGGGCGGTTGGTGCCGGGACGGTGGGATCTTCGGAAGCATTAATGCTGGCCGGATTGGCATTCAAGAGGAAATGGCAGAACAAGAGGAAGGCCCAAGGGAAGCCTTATGACAAGCCCAATATGGTCACCGGTGCCAATGTCCAAGTATGTGTTTTCACTAAACTTTTGATGACTAGTGAAAGAGCTATTAATAATCACATTACTTTCCCTTTGACAGGTTTGCTGGGAGAAATTTGCTAGGTATTTTGAAGTCGAGTTAAAGGAAGTGAAGCTAAGGGAAGGCTACTATGTGATGGACCCTGTAAAGGCAGTGGAGATGGTTGACGAGAACACGATTTGTGTCGGTGCCATCCTCGGATCAACCTTCACCGGAGAATTTGAGGACATTAAGCTCTTGAATGATCTCCTCACTGAGAAGAATAAGAAGACCGGGTAGAGCTTCTTTCCTTTCATTTTATAGAAATAGGGGTACATATGAAAACCGGCTGGTCAGACTGTATATATGTCTCGACCATGTTGGTCTAGGATCAAAAACCGGTTGAGCCAGATTTGGTTGAACCGGCATACCTCCACTACAAGCTCATACATATTATTTGTGAACATAGTTGGGATACACCGATCCATGTTGATGCAGCAAGTGGTGGATTTGTGGCACCATTCCTCTACCCTGAGCTAGAATGGGATTTTAGACTTCCATTGGTGAAATGTATCAATGTCAGCGGCCACAAGTATGGTCTGGTCTATGCCGGAATTGGTTGGGTCATCTGGAGGAACAGAGAAGAGTTGCCTGAGGAACTTATTTTCCACATCAACTACCTTGGAGCTGACCAACCTACCTTCACACTCAATTTCTCCAAAGGTATGCATTAGAAGAAAAGGAACCATTGACAATGAAGTGACCTACATTTCCCCAAAACTATATAGATATTTTTTCTTTGGGATATAGTTTTTTGTCTGAGAGTGACCCCTATGCCACAAACACAAAGGGTACGCAGTGACCATCGTGCCTCTCCTGGGGTTGTGTGCCCCTATATCTAGGCATAGGGGCTGCTCTCGGACAAAAAACACTTGCCTTTTTTCTTTTTGCTACCGGTGTGAGGGTTTATTTTTTGTTCTCAGTATGGTCTGTCATGGTTGTTGAATTCTATATACACGATATTTTACAGGATCAAGTCAAATTATTGCACAATATTATCAGTTCATACGAATGGGATTCGAGGTATCATTCCATCCACAAAATCCAATATTCATGATCTCATTTTTATTTTGGAAAAAAGAATTGTCCCTAATCACATTGTCTACACCCAAACACAATGGGGCATAAAATGACCATCCTACCCACTGAGTTGTCTCTTGATCAATACTTACGTGACTCCACCTTCCCTCCCATTGAACCACATGTTGAGTAATAGCCGCGCAACCAGGGACTCTTCTATCTAAAAGATTCCAAGGATAAACCCAAACCCACCCCCACTCCCAAAAAAAAAAAAAAACCGAGAATGAAATCGACCTTTCTTAGTCCAAAAGCCAAATGACCACTACACCAATTATTTCAAGCCAAGCCCAACCCACTCAAATAATCATCAGGCCAACTGAAAAATTAAGAAAACCGGGCCAGCTAACTTTTGCACATATAGTGGTTGACTTAAGTAAAATCTCACTAAGCAAATCTATTGTCCATTGCAACATGGTGGTTGCGGGTTTGAATTAGAAAACAACATCTCCGAGAAGGAGGGATAAGATTGAATACATATGTCCCTCTCAAACCTTGTGGCAATAGAACTTCGTGCACTAGGTACACCCTTTTACAAGCAATCCATTACCCTTCATAACTTTCTTAGGACCGATTAAATGAGAATCTTTGTCCTCAACTGCGAACTCACCATTTTTATCAGTTTGAATGTGTGTTTAGTATCAATTCAATATTGTTGCTTTAGCAGCAAAAATGATCATATGATCTTATGTGGTATAGGGCTACAAGAATGTTATGAGAAATTGCATGGAGAATGCAAGGATACTACGAGAAGGATTAGTAAGAACTGGCCACTTTGAAATAGTTTCCAAAGATAATGGGGTACCTCTAGTGGCTTTTGCATTCAAGGACAAGAACAAGAACTTGGCATTCAAGCTTTCCAAAGCTCTAAGACACTATGGATGGATTGTGCCAGCTTATACAATGCCGGCGAATGCAGAGCATGTCATCATCCTTAGGGTTGTAGTTAGGGAGGACTTGAGCCGGCAGCTAATCGAGAAGTTGCTATCGAATGTGGAGACTTCACTGAATGAGTTAGATGATGAATCCATTGTTCCAAAGATAACATTTACAGTTGAGATGAATCTTGATGAGAGTAGGAAGGAGGGTGATGATGGTTTTCTACATATGCCAGCAACTTCTATTCACTGGAGGAAGGAGAAGCCCAAGATTTCTAAGGAGGTACTTGTAATGGGTGGTAAGACTAAGGGGGTCTGCTGAACTCACATGTATTATTTGCTTCTCTACTAGGGATTTATACTGCAAATAAATTAAATGGGCCTTTCCCAATTGAAAGAAATTAATCAGAGGATATGTCATCAAATAAATAAATAAATAAGAGAAAGCATGGATAAATAGGGCTTTTCTATGTGAATCCATGGTGGATTATATTTTTGTCCTCCTCACATGGTAGGTGATGCTCTTTTTTTCTTTTTTGTTTCTATAAGGGAGCAAAAATAATTGTCTATCATACAAATAAATATGGATAAATATGTCTATCACTTAGGAGTCATGTGAGATAAAAGTCTCATGCATGATTTTAAATGAGAGAAAGAAGTAAGGAATCTTCTTTTTTACTCTTGACTCTCCCACTCCAGTCGTTGCTATCTTAATTTATATAGTTCATCAGATAGTGACAACTTAGTATAACTATACATGGTCATATGGAGAATCACTTGAATGTTAATAAATACCTATGTATATGTGCACTGAATCCACTTGATCCAAAAATCCCCCTCACATGCACCAATAATCTTAGACGTTAGTCAATAACTTAATAATCCTAATTCTCAAATTTGATTAATAAGTCAATCGCCATTCGATGGGAAGAATTCAAGATTTCAAATGGATTATTCTTCTTCTTCTTTGTTTCTTTTATTTATTTATTTATTTTTACCAGTCAATAAATTTATCTTAATTAATTAAGGGGAAAATCTGATTGTGACCAAAGGGGAAAATCTTTTTGTCCTTTAATACAAGAAATACTTTTTTCTTAATGAGGGTAAATCCTGTCATTTTACATAGACACTACATGAAATAACTTTCAACTTTTTTAAACCTTGTTCTTACCCTTGAATTAATTAATTTTGGGAATAAAACAAAGAGCAATTAAAAGAAGGTTACATCTTAGAAGTCACCATTTTTTTTTTTACAAGTAGCACCCAAAAGAAAAAGATAATGGAATATAAAATTAGGAAGAGGTTACGTGCACCACCGGTTTTTCTGGAACTAATGGTTCAACCAATGTGGATTACGATGAAAGGGGTATAGGGACTTTTCCAAGGACATGAGGAGAGAGATAATCACCAATCTAAGCCAGCATTTCCTATAAAAAATTGTTTCGGAGGGCACTAACTTGCAGTGACCTTCGTTGCAATGAAATTATTTTCCAATTGTTGCGTTTGTCTTAGTTTTTAAATCTTGACATGTAATTGGATCAAATAGTTGAATGGGCTTTCATAGTTCTCGCACATACAGACACATACAATGTAATACCCTGCTTCTTAAACCCGGTCTGATTTCGCGTTGAACCGGTTTAACCATGCAGGAACCGAGCCAGAGGAAATTAGAGCGAGTTCCTTATGGGCTATGATGGCACGGATGACCTTAAACACCGGCTGGCCCGACAAGTCCGAGCCAGTGCCCAAGCCGTGTACATGCACCTACCATAAGGTCATGTACGGATAAAGCAGGTATTATATCCGTATTTTAAGGTATATACGTATGCTACATCGTATGCCAGGGGTGGGGTTCGTGCCGAGGCCCGAACCCTGTCAAAATCCCAAGTTTTGGCCCTCAGGTGGGCGGACAGGTGGGTGCACCCACCCACCTGAGTGATCCATCCATGTGCACTATTCACTTATTAAGGAATTATATATATAGCTTTATGCTTTTCTTTTCTTTCCATTTATGTCACCCGTACGTTGGTGAGGATAGTAAAGAGGAGAGAGAAAAGAAAAGGAAGAAGAAGGGAAGAGAAGGAAGAGGAAGAAGAGAAGGATTTCAGCGGCGCCGAAGCTTGATCTTCCCATTCCGGCGCCGGGAGAGTGATCTTCAACTCTAGATCTACAGTTAGAGGTAAGCAAAGTTGGGTTTTGTGAACATTCACCATACCCAAGTTTTAAACCCTTTATTCGAGTATGGTTTCTTGAGATCTTGTAAATCCCCTTTGAAATGATGAATATAAGGTTTAATAGATGATTTATGTGTTGATCTTGAAGGATTTGAAGAGATATTGACAAAGTGGAAGAAACATTGTGGGTTTGAAGTGATTTGGAGGGTTTGAGGTTGTTCTTGAGCAAAGAAGGTAAGATGGTTTCCCATCATTTTAATCTAACCTAGATCTAGGTTAGAACCATCCTATAGGACCTTGAAGGTGTGAAGAATGGGTTGGAAAAAGCCCCATTTGAATCCCCAAAGAATGGAAAAAATTGAGAAGAAACAGGGTGTTTCCCGCTAAGACCGGTGGGCCCCTACCCGCCGGTGGGCACCCACTTGAGAAGGCAGGGGGCCTTCGGGCACAACCGGCAGCCCATCCTACCCGCCGCCGGTCCTAGCAGGGGCCCCTGGCCCAACCGGTGGGTAGGACCGGTGGGCCAGACTGGCCACCTGTCTGACCCACCCGTGTGGCCCCGAAGGTGATTCTTGCGTCCGATTGAACCCAAATCGGACGTGCAACCTTCTTTTGACATTCTAAACATGATTTTGTCATCGGATTTCATTAATTTTGATCCTAAAATGGTGAAGTACTAACCCCGCTCAATTATGTTAGGTTCACCAAATCCTACCTGATTCGCACCGGATCTCACCGTACTGAACGGGAATCCTTGTACGCTACAAGTAAGTGGGGAGAGGATGTTTGGCCTTGTTTCAAGGCATTGTTTGGCATTCATTTAATTATATCTAGTCTAGTCATGCCATCATAAATATGCTATGTAGACTATTCATTCCACACATTGATGTGCATATGTGCTATGTTTACTTTCCAAATGCCAATTGAATGAGATGTTTATATGTTGGATGTGGACATCATTGTGCATGTTGCATTGATACACTAGATGCCGTAGTCGGCTTGGAGACGAGTGCATTGGTGGCCCATGGAATGGGACACGGAGGCACTATACAATCGTACTATTGTCATATAGGAGCATGCGGTATTAGGATTCTCACCATCCCATGCTACGACCCTTCCCAATAGGGGTTAAGGTGTTGGGTTATCATTTGGGGGGAAGCAGTGGTCGCGGTGTCGGGTCACTGTGGCGGTTAGACATAACGCCCGACGGGTCATGTAGGACAGTCGGCAACCCCGGTGGTACATTCAAGAGGGCCAATCGTACTGCTTTTAAATTGCTGGAGTCAGCACCTTTATTTCAGTTATTTACATTTCTGTTGAAAGCCGATGGACAGCATTGTCTTTACTTTTTCGAGTACTCACGGTGGGCCTTCTTCGACAGCCCTATGGGCGTATCGCGGGAGGGAGTTCGCGGCTCGTACCCGGAGTATACGCGCACTGTGGTTGTAGTAGCACTAAAACCAAGGACTTAGTAATGTTGCTTAGGTGGATGTGATTTAAAATGTATAGCATGGCATGTAGTGCATATGATGTGTTGTGATGTGTGGACTGCTGTGTGGTCCATCTTACCACTTACTGAGCTAGTGAGCTCATCCCACGTATACGCCCATTTTTAGATGATTTTGCAGGTCATACATCTTATGAGCATGGGGTGGGTCCCACAGTCGAGTTTCCTGAAGAGGACTGGTGGACCCCTGAGGAGTTAGAGCACGGCACTGACTGCTCGTGAGAGAGTTGTGCTGCAGGACAGCAGTTCTGAGGCCGAGCTGAGCTCCACCTTTGAGGCCGTGCTGAGCTCCACTTCTGAGGCCGAGCTGAGCTTTACTACGTGACGCCGAGCTGGGCTCAACCCTTGATGCCGAGCTGAGCTCTAGCCTTGATACCGAGCCGAGCTGTGTACTCTGATTTTTTTTTGTGGATTTCCTTATGTACTTGATATTTGAATTTTATTCTTTTTGTGTAAATATCATGCCTTCGGGCCCACATGTATATTATTATTGTATCACAATCCGGGTATCAAGTATTATGGGATTATTCACAAGTAAAACTTAGTCTTCCGCTGATCTGATGAGTTTATATTAGTTGTGTGTATGCTGTGGTGGAATACAGTATCTGATGATCCTGACAGGTTTGGGTTAGCCGATGTTAACCCGGTCACTGGCCCGGTTCTGTGAGAACGGGGTGTGACATACAAGGTCTAAGAACTTGAAATTGACATTAGTTTTCCATTGATTCTAATTCAAACCCTCCCAAAGTCAGCCTGGTTCTCCAATACTCGACCTAACTTGATCAGACTTAGTACGTGTAGAATTGGAATTAATTATTTCAATTCAATTTCACCAATTATCTTGATAGCAATCTAATTTTTAAAACCCTATGCACATAAACATAATCTTAAATTTGTCTATTGGTATGGATTCCTAAACCCCAACTTTGATCAATTTTATGCAAAAATTGTGAGTTGGGCCTGGTAGAGAAAACTAGAGATATAAACGGATTGAATAAAAATTGGTAGAGAAAGCTAGAGATGCGGTAACATTCGAATTTTTGATTTTCTATTTATATTATTGACTTGTGTAATCGAGCTTTTTCTCACCATGACACACAGGAATTACTCTCAGTTCATGTTTCATAATTGTCTTGGTTATTTTTTTTATTTTTTGTTTAATTATTATCAAATAAAGTATTATTGGAAGTCAGGAACATCTAGAGAATTGCAGATCTCTCGGAAAATCTCCCTTTTTTTTTTCTTTAAAGAAAAATCTCTTTAAATTTGGATGTTGTCCAGTAACTCTCTTCCTCTAATAAGACACAAGCACATACAATCATGCTTTTATACTTCTCACGTATTGATATATATATGATAGGAAGGAGGATAGAAATTGGATCCAACTGCCCCGATGGGAATATAAAGAAAATGAAGTTCACACGCAAAGCCACCACTCTTTCTTGTAGCTCGTAAGTTTGAACACTCTAAGTGGGACCCATTTGATCATGGATTCTCATTGTATTATCTGTGATCATGTGGAGGGGTTCACATATCTCGATAAAAATTATAAAAAAATAAAATAAAATTGCTGAAGGACAACAATTCCCGGTAAATAATGAAGAAAGGGATAGGTAGGTTGGAAAGGTCGCTGCCCGATGTTTCAGTCCATACTCCTCGGCTCCTAACTCCTTACGTCAGCGGATTCATCAATTTATCCATTTCACGTCTTCTTCAAGATAGGATTCATTCCCTTTCTACTGCATCAACTCTACCCAGATCTTAGTTGATCCTCTCACCTATGGGTTCTCTGGAGGAGAAATTGCTCTTGGAAGATGGGCTTTTAAAGGTCAAACCGATTCATCAACTCCCCCCTTATTTACTTCGCTTTGTTCGTTTAATGTTAGATTTCGTGTTATGTTGCCTTGTTTTTCTAATTTCTAGAATTCCAGGTTTTTTCCCCCTTTTTAATGGGTCGTTTCAGGAATTGATCATTGAGAGAATTTGGAATCCCAGGATCTGGGAAGCTATTTCTTCTTGAGAAATCTGATGGAGGAAAAAGGAAGAAAATTAATGACTAAATATATCATATTAGATCTTCCAAAGAATTTTACGTTATTAGGAAATATCATGTTTGAACACCATCCACTGTTCCATCTGTTTTTTTTTTTT
>NC_056561.1:8757676-8771060 GCF_013358625.1 Macadamia integrifolia
TGGCTGAGGTTGGGCTGGGCGAAGTGATGCTGGTATAAGTAGTTAGTTGTCACTGAGTTACTTTCAACAACCACTATATCCATATCAACATCAACCATATATATTTATATATATATAGCCTTTTACTACTACTGTTTCCATATTAGCAAAGATCTTTTAATTCTTTCTCCTGCAACCTTGGAATATTAGTTCATCATGGGCAAGAATTGGGTGTAGTTTGTGAACTCAGGTTATCAACAATCCTGCTACCTTCTTTGTTTCTATGGATGGATGAGAACAGTCTGGTCTGGTGTATTACATTTTAAGAGCATTCCTCCAAAGAACTTAAGTGTTGACATCTATTTCAGTGCCTCTATTTCTATATTTTTCTAGGAGGTGATGTAGTAATCTTGTTTCCACAAATGGAATAAAAAAAAAATCCTGCTTGATGTTCTGCAGATGACTTTCTCCAAACAATTGGAATCATGCTTTAGCTAGAATTTAAACAATTAGACCAATGTGTTTGTATCCTATGAAATGAATCTACAGACCAAAGTGTTTTACCTACGAAATGAATCTGCAAAGAGAAACCCTGTCCCTTAGAAAATACCGTATATTTGCAGAGAAGTAAAAAAGAAACAGAATCTAAGCCAAAATGTATGGCGAAGTATCAAACTCACATGCAATGCACCTTTGCAACCCTCAATCCTAAGCTTTGAGAAGCAGAACATTACATGCCACCATTGACCTTTATTAACACATTAGAATTTCAGATACACCTAAATTTTGAACATTTTTTAGGAACGTTGGAAACTCTCAAAAATGAAATGTTTTCGATATCCCCTCAAGGATAGTTAGACTGTTGAATAATTTACATAGCCAGGTTACTTGGATAAGTAGGTCAAGATACGATATTTTGCTTGATTAGGCCTACTCTCAAGTCATGATTTCCCTTTTCTCTACTTTTGCCTTCAAGCCAAAGTATATGTTTTGCTTGTGGGATGATTTGTAAGGCTTTTTATGGTAAATATAAGAGAACGAACAAATATGTTTTGACAGAACCTGACCTCAAATTCTTTACTGAGTAGTACAATGAGATGGTACACAAGATTTATATTAATGATTGTTTGACTCAACATGATCTGATTGTTCAAAAGATTTGATTACATGGTTGATTTACACGGTCTAATCAACCATTAAGAATGTCTTAAGAGGTTGCCAAATGGTGTACAATTGACTTGGTGTTAACAGTCAAAATAAATTCCCCTGATGCAAGGGACATTTGTGAATAGAGATGGTGATGACATGGCAACTGATTAGGTCTACTTGAAGCGGTGTGCATTAGTTTGGACACCAAGAAGCATTAAGGAAAAATGAATTGCAGATATCTAGGAATTCTTTCTATATGCCTAGGATCATAGCTGTCACGAAATCTAGATGACTCGAGGCATTGGAGTATGTCCAGACAGAAGGCGACACCAACAAGGTGACCAAGGCATCCAAGGCACACGGACACCTTGGCGTCGCATTGACAACTATGCCTAGGATACTTTCCTGGTGTTATAACTATTCATAAATTACCTGTAAGAAAGAAAAATGATTAGACTGCTGATCTATCAATTTATCAAGCCACTTGAACTTCTAATCTCATTTTTAAGAAAGATGTCTTTTAAAATTTTAAAAAGGAGCTAGTCTGCCTTATATTATTCTGGATCAGTGAATTTTATACTAGTTAATTCTCATTCTTCTAAATAAAGTCACCATATGATTTCCATGATCTATTTCAGAATATGATGCTTTAGATAATTGAGCCAAATTGGAAAAGAATGAGATGTCTCCTATATGTGGAGCTTTATGTTTATATCCAGTTGTCTTCTTTAAGTTACCCCTCATAACTTTCCTAACCCCTTCCAAAAAAAAAGTCAATGAAAGGAAGAAAAGAGACCTCCCCCCTTCCCCCCCCCCCCCCCAAAAAAAAAAAAAGTTAAAAAAAGAAAGGAAAAGAAAACCCAAAGGGAAAGGTGGTTATGGAGCATTATGTAGCATAACTTCATGTACTTTTTCTTCTGTATCCTTCAGAATGATGGCACAGGACCATATACTGGAGATGGATCGGTGGACATTAATGGAAAGCCTGTATTGAAGCAGAACACTGGAAACTGGAGAGCATGCCCCTTTATTCTGGGTATTCACTGTTCAATACTGGTTTTTGCATATCTGCTAGAGTCCATTATTCCTTTGACACTTGAAAACAAAATGCAGGTACCGAATGCTGTGAGCGCTTGGCATACTATGGAATTGCAACAAATCTTGTTACTTATCTCACGAACAAGCTACATGAAGGAAATGTCTCTGCTGCCAGAAATGTTACGACTTGGTCTGGCACATGCTACCTTGCACCCCTCATAGGAGCCGTTATAGCAGATTCATACTGGGGAAGATATTGGACAATTGCTGTGTTTTCCACAATCTACTTCATTGTAAGTGTATATTGGAATTTTGTTTATTTTTGGTTAGTTTAATCTTTTGACTGACATGGGATCTTTAGTTCTTGCATATATGTATAAGATGGATCTGAGCTTAAAAATTTATTTTCTTAACCATTCTGTTTAGAGATTAGGTGCAGATGGCTACAAGGTGTAGTAAACTAGGATTTGAAATCAGTACCTGCCAAGTTGAAGAGAGAGAACAATGGGAGAAGAAGAGAGTTCTAAACCCACGATAGGTTTAGTGCTTCTATCGTGGTCTGCCAATTAAATATTTATACTAACAAGCAAAATCAAAGTCAGACTCTGAGTGGGTCACAAAACACACACAACTTATCTTACGATACTCCAATTAGAAAAACTAAAGAAGGCCAAACACATCACAATGGGGACACTCCCTTATTGTGACCAATCACAGTACATATCTCAACACAATGAATTAGGACAAAGTTATACTTAATATAAACAAGAAAGGGGGAACAGGCTACAAGTCAGAAAACAGCACATGTATTGTTCTGCTAGAAATCTCCATCTTAATTTAGGGTTTATCCTGTTGAGGGGTGGGGCCCACACCATTTGAATGAGTTTTTGGGCCTTTCATGGGATCTATGGATTTTTAGGTTTATTGAGGAGGTTGTACCTCCAACACCCTCAAGTTACTTATCATCATTTTATTTTCTCAGTTTACTCATGATATTAATTTTCCTCTCTACATTTTATAGACAGCTGACTGCGTGCAATTCTGTGTAGGGAATGGGTACTTTGACCCTGTCAGCTTCAGTTGCTGCCTTCAAACCTAGTCCCTGTGTTGATTCTGTTTGCCCAGCTGCTACTCCAGCTCAGTATGCTGTTTTCTTTTGTGGTCTATATCTGATTGCTCTTGGGACTGGTGGAATCAAACCTTGCGTCTCATCCTTTGGGGCAGATCAATTTGATGACACTGATCCAATAGAGAGAGTGAAGAAGGGATCTTTCTTCAATTGGTTTTACTTCTCTATCAATATTGGGGCTCTTATATCAAGTAGTTTTCTCGTTTGGATTCAAGACAATGCAGGTTGGGGACTAGGGTTTGGCATTCCTACTCTTTTTATGGGCCTTGCCATTATAAGTTTCTTTTCGGGCACACCCTTATATAGATTTCAGAAGCCAGGAGGAAGCCCTCTTATGAGAATGTGCCAGGTTGTGGTTGCATCTTTCCGGAAGTGGAACTTGGAGGTCCCTCAGGATATTTCTCTGCTGTTTGAACTACCAGACAAAACCTCTGCAATTGAAGGGAGCCGTAAATTGGAGCATAGTGATGAACTCAAGTATATTCCTTTACTTATTCTACCCCCCCTCCCCCCTTTCCAAAAAAAAATAAACACTCTTCTTGGTTTAGGAAAATTAAAAAATTCTCGATTCATTAGTTCTAATATTCTGTTTGCTTTACATTTTAGTTTTATAAATCAGTGCAACTGCTTATGAACTTAGTCTTCGTGGATTTTCAGGACCGTTGATATTAGTCTGTTTGACATGCAAGACCATCCATTCTTAGGAGTTAGATTCTGCCCCCCACCCCACCTTTTTTTTCATTTCTGTAAGAGAAATGATTGATAGTAATGCAGTTCGAGGTTCTAGAAAGAATCTGGAGCCAAAAAACTGCCACATTCCGGGATTGGAAGTTGAATCAATGAAAGGAATAGAAGAGTGATAGGAGAAATTATATAGCTCCGCAACTGGTGGTCAGATTAAGCCCAAATTCTGCTCAAGCACCAAGATGTTTCAGGCCTATCAATCTATATAAGAATCTTGGATATGAGAATTCAAAATAGGTATGAAATCCTGTGATGTGGATCCAAATCACCTAAGGATAGGGTTTAGAATTCCAACTTGAAACCAGAATCACAGTGAAGGAGAAGAAACCAGGTTCAAGCAAAATTTTATAACAACAGATCAAGAAGTCAGATCTTGCTGGAAGTCTGGTCGAAGGCTATGTAGGCACTAGGAAACAGACTTTCAAAAATTGAAAACACTCCGACAGCCTGATTAGAAGATATGGAAGTATCCTACATTCCTACTGTGAATAGGACACTCAAGAACAGAGTTCAGAACCAATTTCAGCAACTCAGGATTTAAAATAGTAGTAACAATGATCTGAATTGATAAATAAGTGATGTTCATGTTCTGATACTAACAGAAAACCCATATCAGAATTTCATACCAGATTCAAAATTGCAGATTTCAGAAATCCTAATGAGAAAAGGACTCCTGAAAATCAATGTAAAAATTGGATCTTGAGTACTGTTTCTTAGAACAGAACAGTTAAATATGAAATTTAAGATCAAGAAACACAGCCAACAAAATGACATGAACTAAGAACCAAATTTGAAAGTATGCGAAGGATGTAGAGGATCTCGGACTGGAATTAAGAAACAGAGAAGAAATAACAGACTAAAATGATGAGCTTCAGTTGATGTGGAATTAAGTGTAGGAAATAGAGATCATGAATCCACTTGTTCAATCCGGAATCCACCAGATTACCTAGCTAAATCCAGAACAAGGAACCTGCTACTGAAACCAGAGCAGCACCACACCTGAATCCACATATGAAAACATCCATAATCCACCAGAGCTATCATGAAATCCACAGACAAATTGAGATTCTTCTTCATTCAACTTCGTGTCTACTGTCTAGGGCTGTAGCCCTTGCAAACTTATATAGAAGACTCAAAACATGAGTCAAACTAAGCCTAATACTCCTCCAACCCATAGCTTACCTTGGAGGTAGTCTACTACTACTATAACTCAGCCTGAAATAAAGGAAAACAGCTTTAAACAAGGCTGGACTCATAGTGACAGCTTAATTAAAACACTAAAATGACAAATAAAATAAAGAAATTAGATACTTAAATTAAACTAATAAAGTAAATTCCGTTTTCCTGCCTCCTGTCCATATTTTAGGCTAATTAAAGTAACCTGTTACAATGAAAACCCATTGGACCAAAGGCCCAAATATGTAAGCTAGCCTAAGGCCTATTTCCACCAAAATAAGCCCACTTTTATTTGCATCACCCTGTTTGCTTAGTTCCAAGCTATGTTCGAGAACTGAGAAATTATAGCGAGTAGGGATGATTAGATCTAAGGAGCTACTTAGATGTGGTGTAAACAGAATCCTTAAACCAGATTTTGATTCTCATAAGTAATGTCCAGCAAGAAACAAGCAGAATACTAAATTCGATTTGATGGATAGGAGAAAAAGAGAGAGAATATAAGAAATCAGAACCAAGGTTCAAAAACTTGCATTTCAGTCTCGTTTTGATCTGAACAAAATTAGGAAATTATGCATTTTTTCTGTGAGTTTTGTTTGGTCATTTCGGGGGGCAAATGGCCGAAATGACTGAAATTATGGTACTTCTGGTTTCGCCTCCTTTTTCATCTTGGGCATTTCAAAATCTTGAACTAAGATTGGAAGTAAAAGAAGAAAAAAAAAAAGGGATTGAATACATTGTTTTAAAATTCAGAACTTGAAGAAGAAGAGGAGAGAAGCAATTGGACAGATCTGGAATACCAGTCCTGTATGCATAATAGCTTAACAACTCAAAAAACTTCAAGTTCTATTAACAAATGTTTTTTTTTTTTTTTTTGGTGTGGGGTGGGGTGGGGGGCCACGTATACATATATGTAACCTTTTGAAATTGCTAATTAAACTCGTAAAAGGACTCCTAATCACTCTCACACATTGACTTTCAATAGACTTAAAACAAAGCTATATCTAGCTAATAAGTGTCTACACTTAAGACACTAATCTTGTATATTAATTTTGATGCCACTTTATGGACTTATTATTAAAGCCCATTACAGTTAATAACCCGCTAAAAGTGACTAAAGACCCATAGAACCCATAACTTAAAGACACTAATCTGGTGTACTAACTTCAATGCCACTTTATGGACTTATAATTAAAGCCCAATACAATAAATAACCCATCAATAAGCGACTGAAGGCCCATAGAACCCATCCATGGCCCCAAATATAGCCCTCCTAGGCCCAATTGGGCAGTCTTCACTGCATCATATGGTCTACGAATAAAATATCAACTATTTATTTGTTAATTTTTTTACATCTATACTTTTCCTTTATTAATTTACTTAATTTTTGATAGTAATGTCTATTGAATGCATTGTACATATTTACTACTCTATTCTAGTCATGAAGATGAATTTATTCCCCCTCTTCACCCACTATCCCATCCCCACCATGAGGGCTAAACGAAGAAAAGAGAGAAATCTAAACAAGCAGCCTATAACAATCAATGGATCCGGTTTAGATCCGGATCCAATCTCAATCCAATTCAATCATAGCAACTCGGTAAGGCCTGGTCTAATCTGATTAACATACATTTAGTTGTTTAGTATCTATATTAACATTACATGCATAATGTTAATTTTTTTGTGTAGAATTTTTCAATAATTATGGTTATTCTAATATGGGCTGAATGCCTGAACATACTCTCTCAGTGTTCTCCTTTTGTTTTTCTCCAAAAGTGTATGTTATAAGGCAAAAATGCAGGCCCAGCAGATTCAATAAAATCATAACCAATTGTATGGCATTAATAATTGGATTGGATCAGATTTGAAGTGGATATCTGAATGCTCTTGAATTTGAATCACTAAAAGTTATCAAATCATATAATTACCTTTATGGATTCGGATGGGGTCAAGGGTGATCCAGCTTAAGTCTGACCTGTTACAGCCCTAAAGCAGCCCCACCGTGTGAGAATAGAAAAGAAAAGAAAAGAAAAAAAGAATTCTTGCCCTTTTTTTGTCATTATATTTTTCCCCTGAATTTAAAATACTTTTAACTCTTGTTGACTATATTTTTAATATACTAATAAAATGTCATAAATATCTTAAGAATGTTGAATCAACATTTTGGAATCTGTTATTGCTTGGAATTTCGTTTCTCGTAAGACTGACATTGATACTTATACCTGTAAGATCTTGACAACTTAGTTCTTCCACAGGTGCCTGGACAAAGCTGCCGTGGTGTCAGATCTAGATATTCGACAGGGGGACTTATCCAATCCATGGAGGCTCTGCACCGTAACACAGGTGGAAGAACTGAAGATTCTGATACGCATGTTTCCTATCTGGGCTACTGGAATAGTGTTTTCTGCTGTTTATGCTCAAATGTCCACCATGTTTGTGGAGCAAGGGATGGTTATGAACACCACTGTTGGTTCCTTCACCATTCCTCCAGCATCATTGTCAACATTTGATGTAGTCAGTGTCATTGTGTGGGTGCCAATGTATGACAGGCTTCTTGTTCCACTTGCGAGAAAGTTCACAGGTAAGGAAAGAGGATTCTCAGAGTTGCAAAGGATGGGCATTGGCCTCTTCATATCAATTCTATCAATGACTGCTGCTGCAGTTGTGGAGATTAGGCGGTTGCAAATTGCAAAATCGCTTGACTTGGTGGACGAAGACGTGGCTGTTCCTATGAGTATTTTATGGCAGATACCTCAGTATTTTTTAGTGGGGGCCTCAGAAATATTTACCTTCATTGGACAACTCGAGTTCTTCTATGATCAGTCTCCTGATGCCATGCGTAGTCTATGTAGTGCTTTGTCACTTCTCACAACTGCATTGGGAAATTACCTTAGCTCCTTCATTCTGACCATTGTGACAACAGTAACAACCAAAGGTGGACAGCCTGGGTGGATACCCGATAACTTGAACGAGGGACACCTTGATTACTTCTTCTGGCTCCTAGCTGGTCTCAGCTTCTTAAACTTGGTGGTTTACTCCTTCTGCGCCGGAAGGTACAAATGCAAGAAGGCTTCTTAGAATCTCCTAAATAGAATGTGTTGCTACTTCAAAACAAGTCCAAATCCATTTACTGTACATATGGTCATTGCCATTTCAAATTAACATCCAGGTAGAATCTGCAAATATTGCTGTTCATTTTGTTGATGGCTTGACAAGAATTTCTTTTTCTTTTTCCCACTCTGGATGTAATTCTACAGTTATGTATCTCTTTGCTAAAAATTGTTTATCTTCAAAGGAATAATGTTTTCTTATGTTAATTTGTTAAGATTATTGTTGTAGTCTGTATTTTGTCACTTTTGCTCTTTTAGCAATCGGAAAATGGATCAAACTAGTGATTGAATGGTGCAAATTTATACGACCATCTATAAGCAGAATGCCAGTAAAAGAGGCCTTCACGCACTAGTCAGGATCATCAATTGACTGATCTATGCTTGTTTTCGATTTGTGAAAATGGTTTCTGTGAGTGAGCGTGGCCCTGTGCTCAGACACATTGGTGGGGGAGGGGACTGAAATGACCCACAACCACCTATGAAATGAAAAATGCCTCCCCACTTGATGATTCCTGGTCTGAAAAGAAAGCTGAAATGGCATCAAATATCAGTATCAGATCAACTGAGGCTGATACTGATACTTAGCTGAACCCATAAGGTTCTTATTAAGGCAAATCTATTAAAAAAATTAATTTATTTAGGAGAAAAAATGCTACTTGTAGTGTTTCATACATCTAAAGTTTAGACACATGGGGAAATAGAGCCGGGGCATAGATATTTTTTCATAGTCTAGTTTCACTTCCCCATATGTCTGAGCATTCGGAACACTAGCAGAAAGGGTTCCAATTCCAATTCCGATCAATTCAAATCGGTTAATTCTACTTACTTGAACCATGATACCAACCCACACCGGACTAAACCCTAAAGCAATTAATTAGACAACAATTGCAATCTCTACAATATCAATTTATCATAAAGATGCTTTAGTTGATTGGGCCACCGACTTATGGTAAAGTCTATAGCTGATATGATCTTCCATCCCTTACCCAAAAAAAAAAAAAAGAATTTAATAAATTTTGCTTTCCCATAAGATAAGATAAACGTTGCTTTCCACACTGCTGTGGCCTACTTGCCATTTTCCTCCATTAAATTTCACCAGCTTTCTTCACAGATAAGTTAAGAATTTAAATATACAAAATGTTACTTTCCCCAAAAATGAGCTGGAGCGCACTACAGAAAACTTTAATAAAATGGAGAACCCTAGAAAATGAACTCGCACCTCTTACTTCCATTCCCAACAATGATTGAATCTCTTGCTTCCAATGTCATGCAACTGGCTTTGATCATCCAAAAGGAAATCGAGGAAGAGAAGAAGCAAATCAATGATGAATGGATTCAGCTTTGGTTTCAAGATCTACAAGACGATGTATCAGATGAGTGGAAGAAATCAGAAATAGAGGGAGTAGATGATTCTCACGTCCTTGCTAAGAAGGTATGCTTCATCTTCTTTTCTGCTTGTTTTTGTTTCGAGAAAATTGTTTTCCATCTAAAGGAGATAAAAGAGAGACCAGATGAGAAAAGTAGCTCCTTGGTTGATTTCTCAGAGGTATTTGGTCACAATATGGATAAAGATATCATAGTATGTAAGTTGCTGATGGTTCTTCAAGATCTTGTCAGTTCTATTGTTGGTATTGTTGGTATGGGTGGTCTGGGTAAAATTACACCTGTCCAACTTGCTCAATGACCATGAGATAAAAAAAATATTAATAGAAAATCATTTCCTACTCATGCTAGATGATGTGTGGAATGAGATAGTAGGAATGGTATTCATTAATGGACTCGTACAAATGTACTGTACTACTTGTGCTAGACGATGTGTGGAATGAAGATCCTATGAAATGAAGATCATTGATGATTTCTTTTACGACACTACTTAATAGAGTATAATTATTGTCACAATGTGTAATGAAAGAGTATGATCATGATAGAGGTTGGAATTATTGATTTATAAGAATTGTTAGTCATTGTTGAATTATTTCGTTTTATTGGAAGAATAAGAAGAAGGGCATGGTCATTTGAAATAAATTGATCTGAGAATGGAGAGTTGTAAAGGATTGCCTCTTTCGATGAAGGATTTAAGAAATTGTGTGCTTCAAAAGGTCAAAACATGATTATCAAAATATTATTACAAATGTATGATCTTATCCATGATTTTGCAAAATTATTAGTATAAAATGAATGTGTTTGATGTTAAAGAATACTATCGCCCAAGAATGCAATCATAGTATAACTTGACATTTATGTTTATCCGTTAAAGAGATAAGTATGGTACATTTCATTTGCAAGGCAAAGAAGTTTTGGAGTACTCTTAAGATCCGTTTGTTTTGATGTATTTCATCATTTAACATATGATGACACTGGATTCGAGTGATACTTATGGCAAGCAACAACTTCAGCCCCAAGGAACAATGGAGGTAGAAGTGATGAAGTCAGCATATTGTCATGAGCATTACTCCACTTTTCTCTCTCTCTCTCTCTGACTTTCTTATTGTGACTCTAGTGAGAACGGCTCTTTGTAATAGCTTGTCATTATACTGGTTATTCTCCCTTTCCATTATACATTTGTACTTTGTACTTGTAGAAGAATAAGTGAATGATTTTGCATTTTGTATTTTGTATTTTGTAATATGTTGTAAGAGCTTCAGTGTGAGTTTGAGGTCCTCTAGTTGTGGGAAAATCCTCCAGTAACCTGAAGTGGTGATCTTTTATTTTTAAGTGATACTTTCACACTTTACTTTTTTTTTTTTTTTTTTTTTTTTGCCTTCACTTTTTGAGCTGAATCTAGAAGCAAACACAACACCGTAAAGTTGTGATGGTAATACCAAAAAAAAAACTTATTAATTTTCATTCTATACCTTTTCTCCTTTATCAGTATGTGGAAGAACATCAGTCCTAAAAGTGAAATAATTGTTGAGGACTTTGAATGAGATGAAGCTACAAGGCTTGATTCAAAATAAGGGAAACATGAAATTTCTTCTTTCTCCCTTTGGACTTAAATTTGCTGAGAATATAAAGATGTTTCTTTGTTGAACCATGGATTGTTAACTAAATCTTTACTTTCCTGCACATTGTCACAAGTATCCAGATTAAATGCTTAATCATGGTTTGTGAATGGTGTTGAATCAAAACTTGAACCTTATCTAACCTTTTGGGCTTTGTTACGCATCTCTACCAACCACAAGCATGTTTTGGAGTGTTTATGAGAAAGGGATGTGATGAAAGTAATCGTTTGAATTTGAGAATGGTCACTCCACATAAAAGCCATTTAGGTCATTAGGACTATCTCTTTAGGCTTCCTTTGGTCACTAAAGGAAATTTAAGAAAAGAAAAGTGAAAATTTCAAACCTAATAAAGAAAATTTTGTAATCATTACCTCAGACGGTTATATTGTTGCATTTAAATTTCTTAGATTTACACAAAAAAAAAAAAAAAAAAAAAAACAAACAAACAAAACAAAAATATCATTATTACAAATGATATAAAAAAATGAAGTAGTTTGTACAATCATATTATATTATATTATTATTATTATTATTATTATTATTTTATTTTGCTAACGATGAATATCCACCTTTGGCCGGATTAGTCCCAAGGGTCCATATCGACTCCCTATAACCTCATGGAATAGATTATTACTGGGGTTGAATGAGAACCATTTAATTTTCATTGAGAGTAGTGAAGAGCTTTAAATGCCCTCTGTGTGAGTGGCCCCAATGAGGTAAGGATTTGAGCTCAAATCCACAAGTTTCCTGAGGCGAAGGTCCATTGTCAACTCGACTACACAATTAGAGTTATACATTCATATGAGGAAATGATTACAATAGTTTCATTTTTTAGGTTTGAAATTTTTCATTTTCCTTCCCTTCAATTTCACCAAATAGAGATCTCAGGTTTTCTCAATTTTTCTATCACTTTAGTTTTCTACCTGAGAGTTTCTGCAAGAATTTACAAGTTTTATGTGTTCACATCTTTCTATATGGACTGTTTAAGGATCCTACAAAAGAGATTACCCCTCTTTTTTTTTTTTTCTTAGGGGGTTGGGAGGGGGATTTATAAAGACAGAAGACATTAAAATAAAACTTAACTTTTACCCAACCAAACTTACTTTGTTTTAGATTGAAAAGAGTGAAAATTGTCCATATATATATACATGGTTGGAATTATATCTCATATGATTACTATATTTTTGCTCCATTGAATAGATGATTGGCCTTTTAATTGTTGGACAAATGAGGAGCTCTTTAAATAAGTTACAAGTCAAAATTGAATCTTAACCAAATGATGTACCATGTATGAAGTTTTGCTTATTTTTGTTGAACGGTCTTGATTATATATTCAGATACTTCCATACAATTTTGCTTATTGAAACAAAATGTAGAAATATGTCAAAAAAAAATTTTTATTATTATTATTATTATTATTTTATGTCAAGAAAATATGTCAAATTAGAAGCATGGATGGATGCATTTAAGATAAAGTTGAAACATTATAAATGAATATATGGAATAGAACTTTGTTAAACTAGGAGTAAAAATGGAATGATTAATATAAATTATAAGGAGATACCTTATAGCTAGGTTAAATCATGAATAAAAAGTAAAAGTTAAAATATTTTAAAGAATGATTAATTGTAAAATCAGAAAAACACTAAATAAGAAATAAAAAGATATAATATATAAAAAAAATGATTTAAGAAGACCTTTGAATGCACAAAGAAGGGATGATTACTGTAATGGAAGTTGATGGAACTAAAAGAAAAAAAAAGGCCAAAATGATTAAGATGAGAGTTAAGAAATGATACCAAAAACTTAAAAGAAAAAAAGGAAAAAAAAAATTACTTCCATTCTAGCCAAAATAGTTGAAATAATTCATTTTACAAGCAAAAATGGAAGAAATGTTATTTTGCAATTTTTTCTTGAGTGTTTAAGCAATTTTAATTTGTTTTAGTCATAGTGACTAAAACAGAAAGTCAAACATATTTCATACAATTTATCATTTCTTACTCTCCATTGATCCAACATGAAAAATTCAAAGGTATTAAAAAATGAAAAAAAAAAAAAAA
>NC_056561.1:8771080-8836463 GCF_013358625.1 Macadamia integrifolia
TGAAAAAAAAAAAAAAATCCCACAATGTTGATATACTATCATCATCTCACATGTTTTTTTTTAATTGTTCTCTCTCTCTCTCCCTCCCTCCCTCCCTCCCATGTCTGAACCATATGATTCTCATATAAATAATACCATTTTTTATATTGCCATTGGTGTAGTGTGAGAGATTACCCCATATTGACTTAGTGAAAACCTTCTCTTCAAAAAAATAATAATAATAAAAATAAATAAATAAATAACCTAACGGGTGTTTCCTCCCTATGCCCTCTGTGCTTTTTATTGAATACCCATATATGCTCCATTATTAAAGGGCAAGTGTAGGAACACAATAGGTTAACATCTTTCATCCCAAAAAAATTAAGCTACATAATCATATGTCCTCCCCTATCGGAGGGCAGACATAAGAAACATGACTAGTTAGTATTTTTCATCCAAAAAATTAAGCAATTATTTTATCAATTTAAAAAAAAAAATTAATATGGGCGAGTGGTAGCAATACGTATTTATTGCAATCTTATTTTCACTTTCTTTTAATATTAATCGTCCATTTAATATTAGATTAATCTAAACCATTTATTAGTTTTTTATATTGTAACTGATTCCTAGTTTTTAGGATGGAGAGATGACGGACGTGGTTACTTAACTTGTCTAATATTTTTTTTATATAAATAAATAAAAATAAATAAAAGTCCAATATAAGCGGACTCCTCCTTTGATTCTGCTTGGAAATCTCAATTATCTCTCTCTCTCTCTCTCTCTCTCTCTCTCTCTCTCTCTCTCTCTCTTGCTTTGCTCTCAAAATAGGATGAGGTAAGAAAAAAAAATAAACATCACAATTTTTAAGGCACTGAGCATATGAAAGACTTAACCACACATATCAAAATACCATATTTATATATTAATCATCAGGGAAAATATTTGGACAGCAAAGCTTGCATGTAAAGCAGAGGACAAATTTGAATTCATAAAATAAACAAAGCTCTTGAATATCTAGGATTTTATTACTACTTCCTGGGTAGATATTATTAATATATGAGAATTTACCATTGATGCAAATCTTCAGTGAGATTGGTAAACAAAACTTCGACTAGACTGGAGAGCAGACTGGAGAGCTCTGAAAAAGGAATAAAAAAGAAGGAACGACCTTGAAGAAGAAGTAAGGAGAGAGAGAAGATTGAGATTTCTAAGCAGATTCAAAGGAGTCCACTTATATTGTGATTTTTATTATTTATTTAAATATTAATAATATTAAACGTAACTGTTTACAACTCTGTTAGCAGGATTAACATATTTAACATGTGTCAATCATATCACTTACACGAACATTCACCGGGCCCTAGATGTTTCGCATTCATATTTTTTTGCACGTAACAGAACCATTTTGCCTTAAAATATATATTTGATTGACGTCAGAAGGGAGTCGTTGAGTTGAATCAACACCGTTTATTACAGTTTCACCGGTAAAAGATGAAAGACATCAAGTGGTGTCGGCACTCGGCACAACTATTAGGCTGTTGTGCTGCAGTTTGACCTCCCCTGCACCAAAATCAAAATCAGAGAAGCCTCCATCGATGAAGTCCAGAGTTTTTAAAATTACCGCCAAAGCGACGAAAACTCTGTACCTCGCAACCGCAACCGGCGTTGCTGGTTTCACCTTGCATACAGCGAACCCTACTCTCATTCCCTTCTCCAACGATTCTCCCATCGTCTCTGCAGCTTCAGATTTCACCGAGAAGATCACTACTGGATTTCATGGCGTTCTTCGCTCCTCTCGTGCTGTTTACACCGTTAGTTCTTTCCCCTCGGCCTTCCCGTTTTCTTTGCATTATCGTTCTTTTATGCTTCTCCTTGTGATCAGTTTGGGTGTTTCTTCAGATCACTTTGAATATTGTTGATTATAAGTATTCTTTACATGGTCTACCTTGGGAATCTGAAGAGTATCGCCGGACCTTGTCTGAGGTAGGTTATTGTCTTAAAATTTTTAGGCGATTCGTTTTGCTGAGAAGAATATTTTGGTGAGACAATTATGATTATATATTTAAAAGGGACTTGAGATTTAGGCGGGAGTAGCTATTTAATCTCAAGGCTGAAACTGTACACTTGGTTTCTTCACAAATTCAAGCAAGTTCATTAGTTGAAAATTGAAATGCAAGTTTCTTAAGAGAAAATGTAAAACTGGCTCATTTGAACAAGACAATCAATGATTTCTAATTTGGCTAAAAAACTGCTTTGATGCTTAAAAGAACAAGGGAACTCCTGTTAGAAAGTTTTTTTAGACAGGGTTTTTGTGGTTTTCCAAAGGAGCTTTTCCTTGGAGAGATTCACGGAAAAGGGGGATACTTAGTTTGAAATTGACTGGGTTTTTAAGGGGCTGTCGCTTGTTGCCAAGATAAAGCTTGGGCTGCCAGCAGGACGATGCGCATTTGAATTTGAAGATGTCTACTTTTGTAAAAATGCCGGAGGTTATGGCTGACCCCAATCCCCCCCCCCCCCTCCTGGGACAAAAGTGGTACTTGCACCAGGTTACGGTCTTTATATGCTGCTATTTCATTTTACTTTGTGAAATGATGGGGTGGAAAAGGGAAGAAATGGGGAATAATTAGGAAATCTATGAAAGTTTAAATAAATTAAGAAAACCATATGAAACTCTATCTTTGACATTTGTTAAAGAATTTTTTGAAACTCGATGGATGACTTTTGATTCTGGCTGTTTAGATGTGGCTGCTCACTTCTCACTTGGGGAATATTGACATGTATTGGTCTTTTAAATTTTCCTAGAATGTATCCTTATTTGTAACCAACCTGGAGGCCTGAGATAGGGAATCCAGTTGGGCAGCTATTAACTCAGAGGCTCCCCCAACCCCCCCCCCCCCCCCGCCTCAACCCAATTGTGTTAGTAGAATTCCTTAGGAGTTGTGAAGAAGTTAGTAAGTTAATGGTTACTAGTTATATTGCCTCCCCAAAATTCTGTGCTTCAAAAATATGAATATGCAGTGGGTCTTGTCTCACCATTTCTTAAATCAATAATCTGAATTATGCGTGAGTGTGAAGTTCTGGAACAACAGGTATGAGAGAGAAGGTAGAGCTTTAGGTTACTTCACTAGTTCTGGTATTAAATGGCTTTTAATGCTAGATTTTGTGGCGAATAAGTAAACTTGACAGTACAATATAGATTATGCCCAACAAGGTTTAAATCTTTGTCTCTGTACTCCCTGTGAATACTTTATCTCAATGAGGGGATTTGGTTGCATTGTCTTTGCCTTCTCATTCTTATTTTTGTTTTTCTGTTCACTTCATAGTTCATATTGAAGTTAGTGGCCATTGGAACTAGAGTTATTCTTCCCTGTTTAAGGAGCAGAAAAAGATAATATTGGTAGCTGATTTTGCATGTTTAAGTGGGCGGAAGAAGATGATATTGATAGCTGACTTTGCTTATAGGCATCTATTCTCATTCCAATGACCTTCAGTTTGTGGATAAACTTAGAACTTATGCTCATTAGGTTCACCTACGCTCAGCAAAGAGGATTTTGAAATTATGTGAAGCTAATAAAGGGTTCTATGTGAAAGCTGGTCAATTTGTTGCAGCCTTGCGGCAAGTTCCTAAGGAATATTCATCAACTCTTTCCTCCTTGCAGGACCAGGTATTGCTAGCTTCTCATGATTATGTGGGCTTCTTTAAATAGTTATTTTCACTGGTACATGGTGGTAATTCTTCTAATTTGATATCATGTTGGTTTATTATCTTTGGTCCATAGGCGGTTCCATGTGAATTCAAAGCTATTAAAAGAGCACTGATCAACAACCTGGGGCAGGATTTGTCTGAGGTGTAAGTTTTCATCCACATTTCCTTTTGATGTTTTTAGATGGACTCTTTCTTAGTATCGTGTTCAGATGTTTCTGTTTTTCATCTTTATTCCTTTGAACAACTATGGTCGTATATTTACATTTACACATGTAGATATAATTTTTGTGTTTCCATTTTGTATATCATTTTCTTCTCAATTATGTGGAACCAGGCTGGAATAAAAAAGCGCATTGGTTTTCATTTAATATATTCTGAAGAGAGGATTATCTATCACTTTGTGGAAGGATCATAATGTTGATCAGGAGCAGAATAACATACACTTTGGCTTCCTTTTCTGTCTTCTACATGTGGCTTTGATGGTGGCTGAAAGTTCCCAAGGGACTTCTAATCATCTAATGAGATACTAATTTGGATGTCTGAAGTACCATCTTGGCAGTCATCATGTGGTCTGAATGGAAAAGTAAAAAGATGGTTGAGAACATGATGACTGAGGTCAGAATCAAACTTCTTGGATTCCTTGAACAAGTGTTTGCCATGAGGCAAGCCTAACAAGTTTAAAAGTAGGATCCCAAAGTCTGTTTTTCCATCCGTTTCATTTTATGACCACATCTGCTTAAAAGGAAGTATTATCTCCCTTCTTCCAAAGCATGAAAATGCCTGTCCACTACTTTCCTGTTTTGCATGCAGCTGTTAAACGTTCCAAGGGGAAAAAAGTGAGGCTACCCCAGAGCTAAGAACTGGAGTACCAATATGTATATTCTCTAGCTCATTCAACCATTTTCCTATGAGCCATCATTAAGGATTTCACATGGGAAACTTATGCTTCATCTGTTGTAACTCCTTAAGGGACTTGATTGCAAAGTTTGAAAGAGAGGGGGGGGGGTTGTTGTTGGGTTGTTTTTGTCAATTGTGCAATTACTCTTTTAAGTGAAAATGTTTTTGGAGAAATTTCCTCAACTTCTACTTAGTCAACCGTTCTTAGAAGGTGAAAATGTGGTCTATATTGACTTCTTGGTGCTTCTTTAAATTTCAGATTTTTGGCATTCAACGAACAACCAACTGCGGCTGCATCAATTGCTCAAGTTCACCATGCAGTGTTGAAAGATCATCAGGAAGTGGCAGTTAAGGTAGGTCACATTGTTCAGAAATTATATGTATTCTCTTTTTAATTTTTCCCTGGTGCATATTAGTGTATATCTTTTCATCAGAAAAAAGGAAAAATTTAGTTGTAAATGATAGGAGGGATAAACAATTCGAAAGATATAACAGAGATAAAATGAGAAGGAAAGTAAAAGGGAGAAATAGACTACTAGAATGGGAAGAATGGAAGATACATTGAACCAAACTTTGCAAAACCCTAAAAAAAATCTCAAACATCTGCTTTTTGAATTGGAAGATACATCGAATCAAAGTTTGCAGCCAAAAATGAAGGAGTGTACTCTAACCGCAAAGTGTAGAAAACATCACTCCTTCATGCACAAGATGTAGGAAGCATCAATCAGTCATGCTCAAGTATGTACATAGATCATCATAGGAAACCCTTGTTTTGCATTGTCAACTAGGGTTTCGTACAAGAGCACAACAGCATAGGTATGAAGGAGAAACCCCTAATGAGACTCTCAAAACAAGAGAATGGATCAAAGCTATTGATAGTCTAATGTCTTTAATACCATAAAACAGATTTAAACTTAAAGAAATTATCAATCAACAAGGTACAATCAAAGAGAAAAAAGAGGAGAGAAGAAGAAGAATGTAGGAGGCAGCAAGAGTGGCTACTGATTGGAGAGAATGGAGTTAAGCTCCAATCGGTTGCAATGTATGTATATTTATATTAGGTTATTAAAACATTAAGTACAAAACTACCCTTACTAAAGGGTACCCATGACTTACAAAATGGCAAGGGTATGACAAGAATGCCCTAGCATCCTTTTGGTGCAATACTTAATATTCTTAACACCCACAGAATAGGAGAAAATGTTTTAGAAGCAAGTCAATAAGAAATAGTAATAGAGTTGCAGGATAACAAAATGAAGAATAATAGAGAGTAAGAAAAGAGAGGAGAGTAGATAGCATTCTCCTATGGTTTCAAGCATGAGCCTTTCTCTAAATAAAATTTCATTAATCTTCAAGACTTCATCCATAGTACTTCCGTGGCCTTCGGATTTTTTTGTTTGGGTAAAAACTCCTATTGAGGATTAAATGCTCAAACTTAACTAGGACCTAAAGATTTATTCCCAAGAAAATTAAATCTTCAAATATGACTAAAAACAGAAGCTTGGTAAAAATAGTAAATTGCCTCACTATAGATATTAAATTTTGGAGTACTATTGAGTAGTGAAATTGGATCTCCTGAAGAAAGTAAACCACAACTTTATGAAGAAAACTAAAAATGAATTGAGCAGAAATAGTAAATCAGAACGATATCTAAACCTATAAACGAGGCAAAAATTAACTCATTAACAGAAACAAAACCCTATGCATTTAATTGATTGATTTTATAGATCCCACTCCCACCAAAGGAAAAGGGGAAAGAAAGGGGAAAAAAATTTGGTTTCCATGTCACCCCTCCCTTTTACATTTTGCGCCAATTACATATGTCATGACTGAATAAATATGGATGGCTTGGAAATCTATTCTAAACTCTTTTACTCATTTTGGAAGACAGGTACAATACCCTGGCCTAGAGAACCAGATGAAATTTGATGTCAGAACCATGGCTATCCTGTCAAACTGCGTTGCTTGGGTACGAAATAAATTTCTGTTCACCATAGACTTTTCTTTTTGTTAAATTTATTTAGATAGAAAATGTAATTTGTCAATAAGAAATGGTCCCTACCCCTAGTAATGGTGTTGCTTTATAATGAATAAATTGTTTTGTTCTATAAAAGGAAAGAGAGAGAAGAAAAACAGATTGGTTATACTTTCAACGATTTTCTGAATGCATAAAATGCGATAGATATGTATAAACTGTAGTTGAATATAAATAGAAGTGTAGAACAGTATAAAGAAGGCCAGTTGTGTGATAGACTTTATCTGTTCATGACTTTAACAGCAAGGAGTATTGTTGTGCACAACATAAGAACTAGGGTCATCTCCTGGAAGCATAGATCTGCTCAGTTGGTCAATTCTACATTAATGTTCAGTATTCTGAAGAAAGGTTTAGAGAGACTACTTGAAATATCATAGGTTTTGTTTGTTGTGATCTAATTCTCCATCACCACTATCTTGTTTGCCTTTTGAGGACTATAAACCTAGGAAAAAAAAATGTATGTCTGATCACTTTTTGACAAACAAGCTTAATAAACCTCCCCCACCCCCACAAAAAAAAGGTCATTTCGAGCCTCCTTTGATTGCAGTACTGTAGTTCGAAGAGTTCATTATCCCATGGAAAACACAGCATATGGATCCCTTTAACTGATTTTAGCCCATGCCATTGTCCCACCCAAGGATTAAAGTATCGGTATCGGTCGTCGTATCGGTCGGCCAAAATTAAGATACATATCGGAGGGTATCGTATCGTATCGGAGATACGCTAAGATACGCTAAAGATACGCACATAAATGGATAGGAAACACTTTTTTATACACATTTGCATAAAAAAATAGTTAAAAAAAGTTATATATAACATGTATTATGCATAAACAGTAAATTGAGAGTATCGCACTAAGAATCCAAGGTTTGTAATTGTCCCATAAATGTAAAATCCTTGTTCCCAACCTTGATTTCCACTTTAGTTAGAGAGAAAAATGGTTGGCAACAATTTTGGAACAAAAACACCCCAAAAAATTATGTTTTTCTAAAAAATTACCCATTTTGGCCATTTTATGACCGTATTGGTACGTATCGGTGTGTATCGGTCGATACATACCTGATACATATCGATACGCACCGATACCGATACGTATCGATACATACCGAAACGTACATTTCACTTCAATTTTGAATTTTTCATAGAGTATCGGTACGTATCGGTGAGTATCGGTGCGTATCGGTGGTGTATCGGTGCGTATCGGTGTGTATCATAGGATACGTATCGATACATAAGGGTTTTAAAATTTTCATGATACGTATCGGTATGTATCGTGCCGATGCCTACCGATACGGATACGTATCGGATGATACGGCACGATACGCACCGATACTTAAAACCATGGTCCTACCTATTCAACTAACTAATCACTCATGATGGGTGGGCTTAAATCTGGTAAATGTTCACATAGTTGGAGGCTTGGTTGGAAATGAGGAGGAGATTGTGGTGGCCTTAATTGATATGAAGTACAAAACCTGCATCTATACTGAACACTCTACACCAAAAATTGGCCTCAGTTCATAAAAATCGGCTACAGCCCTATATACATGACTTCCTTCCCTACCATGTTCCTCACTTTATGCAATTGGCAAGAAACCTCTTGATTCTTTGCCTATTACTCTACTATCTTGAACATTTGTCTGCTTAGGTGAATGAAGGCCTTGAAACCTCAAATTGATGAGATCACTGTATTATGTATTGTCCTCAATTATTGAAATATCCCAAAAATATTGAAGGAAAAAAATCACATCTGTTTCCAGCTTGTGATGAAGTTGCAATGCAGGCTACATTCCTATGGTAGGGAGTTAATCACCTGAAGGTATGTCACCCATGGCTTGCTGAAACTATCTCTTGGTCTCCCTCTGGTTTGAATTTGTCTTATTCTTTGACGTAGGAATGACAAAAAAGTGGGCTTATGTTAGTGAAAATAAGCCTCCGTCGGGTCTTATACATGTTGGGATTTTTGGTCCAGTGGGTTTTTCATTGCAATTGGCTACTTTAATGGGCCTATAGTAAGGGTGGGAGCTAGGTACAAGATTAGTCAAGTGGGATTAGTTTAGACTTTATAGTCTTTTTATGTAGAAGTTTTTTTTTTTTTTTAACTGTAATTAGCTGAGACAAGTTCTAGAATCATTTGGATTTTAGTCCACATTGCATTCTAAGTCTATGTTCTGATTTTAAAGTCCTAGTTTGTGTAGGAGTGTCAAAGACTAGTCTGTTTATTCCAAGTAGTAGTTTGAATTCCATATCAGTTTAGGACTGTTAGAGAGTTAGTTTATTAATTCTATATATAGATGTAGTGGCGTATGGCCTCAGACACGAATTTATGAAATATACAAAGTTTAGTTTTCCTGAACAGCTGTTATGGATTCAGTAGCATACCTGGTGGATTCTGGGTGAGATTTAGGTGGATTCCTAATTTTTATCTTCAATCCTTCTCTCCTTGTTGGACTGTCCTTTTAATTACAGTTTCAAAATCATCAGAGCTGTTCTGCTCAAGGTATTAAAATTTCCTCAATTTAAGGTGTAATCCCTCTCTTGTGATCCTGAAATTTCTGTCCTAATAACCAATTTCTGTTAGGAGCTTGGATCTTTAGAACTTCATTATTCTTATGGAGGAAAACCATTCTCAGCAGCTATCTCACCCTAGTGCTTTTGTTTTTTATGACGAGAAATCTCTTTATAGCAGTTACTATACTTTTTTTTTTTTTTGCTTGCTTTAAGAGCCTTTGTTTTCCTTTTTTTTGCAGATTTTTCCTGAGTACCGGTTTAAGTGGATTGTATCGGAATTTGAGAAGACAATATCTTTGGAACTAGGTGAGCAGTAGAATATAGTAGCATGTATACGTTTCTACATGTGTGTTTGTGTAACTTGTCTATTTATCTGATTTGGTCGACTATTGAATCACCTTCTGTTCATCTACTTTTTTTAAAACTAGAAATGCTTTGAACTTTTGCATTTCTTTTATTAATTGTCATGGTCGCTTATGTCTACTTCACCTTTTGTGAAATTTAAGAGCTATTGATAGGGGAGAAATAACAAGTGCAAAGTCTGTTCAGTTATTTCCCCACGCGGTTATATTCTGGTCTACCATATCCTTTGTTTTTGTGCTTCCAGTAGAAATGAAACTATTGATATGAAATTGGTGTTAGATTAAAACATGTTTATTTGATGGTTAGAAAATTCAGTATAGTAGTGTGCTGTCTAGCCATAATTCTTTACCAGTTTCAGCTGTAACTAAAACTAGTATATTAGTGATTTAAGGATACAACCAAGGTGTTAGGTAATGGTCTCGAGCAGTGTATAGGAACACTGGTTTTAAGAGACATAATGGAGAGATGCTAGATACGCTTTGATATGCATGGATATGCTTGTGACACATGTAAACCTCATGTTTGTAAGCATCGTGCATCATAAATAAGCAAGCAATAATGATATCCAGCCAATGTTAGGTTATCTCTGTCTTTGCAGAATCCACGTGATTCAAAGCTTCATTGGCAAGTGCAGCATCAAACTTTAATCAGTAATAGTAATCAAGTGAGCAAGAAGATTTAATAAAGAAAATTCTATCTGCTGCTAAGCAATTGCCCTATTTATGCTATTGTAATTTCCTAAAATTAGCGAAAAAAATAAATAATAAATAAAAATCAAGAATCATGGGAACCATAGACCCATGTAAGACAAAGTACATACATACTATTCACAAGATTTTTACATTTACAGCATGAAAATTGATTTGTTTTCTCAAAAGTGTACTAGATTATGTTTTGGGGAAAATCCTTTAATAGATTCATAAATCCATGGTTTTTTCAAGAATAAATGGATAGATCTAGGTCTGTTTTTTCAGTTTAGATGTGATACTTGGCAAAAGCAAGCAAAAAAGAAACCAAGATTCTAGCAAAGAAATCAAAATATTTTAACGTACTTCAACCTGTGGCTTTGATGTTTAATCTCCACTTAAATTTTAATGTAAATTTTTGCATGTTTAATCACTTTACCTAGCGAAGGTTACAGAATTGGGATCGGGCTGAGCTGATTCACCTGATCCAATTCCGATTCGTCAAACAATGGCCCCCTCCTTCAAGATGAAAGCCTGACTTGATATGTACCTGATATTGCTGATTCCCTGCACCAGGGTCCATCGAAAAAAATCTAATAATGAAGTACAAAGTTGATGTTCTGTGCTAAATGAAGATCGTATTTTGTTGCATGTGAGGAGTGACTAACTTAAAGTGAATATTTACAGTCTCTTGTGTGTTCTAGTGCATCATCTACTGCATTAATTCGACTGTCAAATCCTATTAATACCTTTGGTTAATTGGTTTTACACGTGAATTCTTTTCAGCCACTTGAAAAATCTTCTTTGGTAAGAAATTATAAATGAATGGTTAAAGTAAAACTTAATCCTCATGCATTTTGATGAAATTTATCACTGAGACTATATGTGTAATATCGAAAAACATGGCTGTCATACCCTTACAAAGCTTGAGACGGAGATACATTTCTGTTGGCTTGGGAAGTACTCATAGTTATCAAGGCAACTAGGCAACCTAAGGTGTTCGAGGGGCGCCTAGGTGTGTGCAATATATTACCATATGTACTATAGCAATGATAATTTTATATAATGAGAGTTACATGCAACATAGAAGCCATATCAGTGCAATATGATATAGTTATGCTTGTAATGGTCTAATATAAGAAAACCAACATATGATAAACAAAGTATACGATATAATGTAATTATGTAAACATATTCTTAACAAACTAAGCAATAAATATAAACTCGTGATGTGTCAACAAGGTGCGTTGTCGCCTTGGACCCAGGAAAGAGCCTGGATGCCTAGGCAATGCCTTGACAACTATGGAAGTACTCTGGTTTTAGAATTTGTAAGAAGCTTATTAGCTCTACTTGGATTACTGCCACTGTTTTCTTGCTTCACTGATCTCCAATTCTTGCTTCACTTATCTCCAATTCTTGCTTCCAATGAGAATTGAGGATCCATTGTAGACAAATACTTTGATAAAAGAATTCTTTTGAACATTGTTTCTTCTATTATTATCTTAAATTCTTAAACTGATGGAGTGTGTTTTTTGTTGGTGACCTAAAGACTTTGTTCAGGAAGGGAAAAACTCTGAGAGAACAGCCAAAAATTTCAAGAAGAACAAGATGGTCAAGGTTCCTCGTGTATTTTGGGTATGATGCTTGACAAAGTGCATTAATTTCATATTTGTTTGATCGACAAATTGGTTGATCAGGACTAGACCCATTGGTCTTCATCCTGTGAATTGAGGCAAGCTGATCCCAGAACAACTGTGTCCAGGATTTGACGAGTAGGCAGGTTTTGACTATGGAGTTTTGCAATGGCCATAAGGTATGTCTAGTCCAAGTTTCTTACATTTTGGGTTATGGATTTTACTTGGAAATAACCTTTGTATGCTTTTAACTTCCTCAGATTCTCATTTGAAACTTTCAGTCATTTCACTTTAATAGGATAAATGACTCACTTCAAAGCTTGTAATGGAAGACTGTGCAAGTGTTGTCCCTTCTCCCCCCCCCCCCCCTCTCCTTTTCCTTTGTTAGCCTATAATCTTGATTATTTAAGTAGATTTTTCCATACAAATTGTAAAATCATCTCAGGCAATCACTTGGAGCTAATGTTTTCATGGACCAATAGAAAGATGAGTGTTCAAAAGTGTTGACTGTGGTGGCCCGGTGGGTGAATGGTCTGTTCTTAGGATAAAAACTGTCGTGAAACGCAAGGATTAAAGTATCGGTATCGGTCGCCGTATCGGTCGGCCAAAATTAAGATATGTATCGGAGGGTATCGTATCGGAGATATGCTAAGATACGCATATAAATGGATATGAAACACCTTTTTAAACACTTTTGAATAAAAAATTTGTTAAAAAAAGCTATTGATAACATGTATTTTGTATAAACACTAAATTAGGATATTGCACTAAGAATTCAAGGTTTGTAGTTGCCCCATAAATGTAAAATCCTTGTCCCCAACATTGATTTCCACTTTATTTAGAGAGAAATATGGCTGGCAGCAGCTTTGGAACAAAAACCCCTAAAAAAATCGTGTTTTCTTAAAAATACCCATCTTGGCCATTATATGACCGTAGCGCACTGTATCGGTACATACTGATACTCACCGATGCATACCGATCGATACTTACCAATACTCACTGATACGTACTGATCGATACATACCAATACTCACCGATACGTACCAATACATACCAAAACATATATTTCACCTTAATTTTATATTTTTCATAGAGTATCAGTATGTATCGATGGTGTATCAGTGCATATTGGTATGTATCGTAGCATATATATCGATACGAAAGGATTTTAAAAATTTCATGTATTGTATCGGTGTGTATCATATCGGTCAGCTAAATTTAAGATACGTATTGGGGGTATCGTATCGGTATCGGAGATACTTTAAACCATGCGTGAAAGTGAAAAACAGAGTGTAAATAGAAGAAAATGATGCGAAATGGGCAAAGAGTTTGTGCTATACGGCCTATACCCTACTCATGTCCTTCATTTATTCTTCATAATAATTCTGAAGAACAAAAGTATTTCCCTGCAGTACAATATAAATACCCAAAAAACCCATATTATGACATTAACAAGAACCATTCAGTGGTTCGTAATCATTGATTGATTAATGACATTCTGATTCCGATGGTTAGACTGTTCATCTGGATGGTCAGACCATTGGGCTGGAGCCGCTGGACCTAAGGTTCATTGAACTAAATATTCCTATAATTTATTTCCTTGCCAAGAAATATAAATATGCTCTTATACTGGTTCCAACTCAGACCTTCACAAGATAGTTTACCAGTGAGAAACAGCTGTACTTTAAACAAATATGACATTAATATATTGTTTTTAAATTGGTCATTTATTAAAGAGGAAAAGGTTCTCTGAGCCGACCGGGTGGGATGGAATCTCCCATGCCTCCACCTTATAATCCATCAGATCCTCCTCTTTGCATCTCAGCCATTCAATGCATTGCTTTAATCCCACTCTTTCCAACGCTACTGCATCCTCTCTCCCCTCTCCCCCTTTCTCCCTGCTTGCCACTGCAACTCTCTATCTCTCTCTCTCCCTCTCACATTAATCCTGATAAATTCTGAACCATTAGTTCAAAATTTAACCCTTAGATCTAAGATCAGATCTGACCCATAGCTAGCTGTCAGATCAGAATATCTTTCATTCCATTTGTGGCTCTGTTAGATCTAAAGATTCGATCTGACCCATATCTAGCCTCAGATTAGAATATCTTCCAATCCATTAATGGACCCGTCATTCGTAGGCCAATCAGATCCAGATCTGATTGAGCTGCATCATATATTGAGCTCATGACGTGCATCAGGAACCCTTAATTGAGTGAGAGAATACCCAAATTGGTCTGATTTCCCGAAACATGCTCACTTACTAGTTGAAGTACATTTATTTTAATGTGTGCTCTTTATTGATGTAAACATCCATCACAGTTAGCCAAAAATCAATATTCTCTCAAGCCTCTACCATGTCACGGAAATCTATAGCGATATGTCAATTTCTTGGAGAATTCTAGAAACTTAGAACATTATGGAAAGTATAGGAAACATGCACAAATAATTATTCGTTTCATTCTTATGTTGTAATTTTACATCTTCATGATTAGTGTGTTGAGTTTTGCTTACTTTTCTACTTTTGTCCTTTATGATCTTTGTCTTCTTGCCTCAGTTATAAATTAATTCATGTCACCAGCTTATGTTCACAATTTAGTGTATTTATATGTGGGATGTATCTCGCTTAAGTTGCAGTATACTTTTGGTATCTATATTCTACTGACAGGAGATTACTATAGCTTTCAGGTTGATGACTTGGAATCTATGAAGGAATTCGGTATTAATCCGACAAAGGTTCGTTATTGTCTGCAAAATGAATCCTAATTTTCTCTGATATCATCCGACAAAGGTTCATTGCTTTTAACTTCAATTGTCCATAAATAAGGACTTTGGTTTGGGCCATAGGGCACAACAGAGGGCTTATTGAGTTTCGAAGTGCATGACTGCATTTGGTTTCTTTTGCTCTTATTTAAACCTTATAAACAGAGGATTGTTGATTCACCACTACATGACTCAATGAAACTTGTAACATTTACAAATTTTCTTATAGAAGCAATTGTGGAATATTTCATTTACATGTTCTCTTAACATATGAAATTTCAATAGTAACAAAAATAGCAATGCTATATGTCCACTAGTATTTTCCTGTCTTTGTAGCAATACAATTTTGGTAATATAGATAATCTGACCACTGTAAAGCATATAGGTACCTCATTCAATTTTCTAAGTTTTCCCATTTCTCATCTTAGGTCCATAGACAATCATATTTCTCACTTAAGCTAACTTTTGCTTAATCGATGTTGTAGGTTGCCAAAGCTTTAGTGGAAGTGTTTGCTGAAATGATATTTGTTCATGGTTTTGTGCATGGAGACCCCCATCCGGGAAACATACTAGTTTCTCCAAATGGTCCTAATGGTTTCTCTCTAGGTATGTCATTAGTAATAATTATTATTTTTATTTATTTTTTATTTTTTCATCTCTGCTTAGTGATGAATCAGTGTTGATTCATATATTGTTTTATTGTCTTTGGTATTACAACTTAATTGTTCTTTCTGAACAAAGACATTTCATTTCATTCCATGGATGACATCATGACATGCAGTGCTATTGGATCATGGGATCTATAAAGAGTTGGATGAAGAATTCAGATTGGATTATTGTCAGCTATGGGTGTCTCTTATTCTTCTGGACTCAAATAAAATTCAGGAGCTTGGTGAACGGTTTGGTGTTGGGAAGTACTCTATGTACTTCCCTGTTATTTTTACTGGAAGAACCATTGACAGGTATTCTTCTTATTTTTGAATGGATGACAAAGAACTCTAATCAAATGAAAGAAAGGCCCAAGGCTTTTTTTTTTTTATTGTGCAAAAAACAGCCTAAACAAACAAGAAAGGGGATTCATCCCATAAAAGAAATTGGATCTTCTAACCCCATTTGGACGTCGGCTAATTTATCTGTCCTAATAGCATAATAGCCGCAGTCACAATCTTATGCCTTCAGTGACACAAGATGTATTTTGTGGAGGACAAAGAACATGCCCCTAATTATTTGGAATATCTTCCAAAGGCTCATCAGTCTCCAGTGTAGCCATCCTCCCATGAGAGCTTAATCACCCTTAACCCACACATTGACCAAATCCTATGCTGTTCTCAGCTATATATATATATATATAATATAATGAGTCCAAATAAGAGAGATGCATCTAGAATTTCAACCAACTAGTTTTGGATGGGATGGTCAGCAGTTCCAATTATTCATATTCTTTCAATTTTCTCCCCTGTGAAAATGAGGGTGAGCAAAGCCACATCTTTGTCTTATCTTCCATGTCCTAGGCAGCCTTTCCCTTTTGGAGTACTTTCAAAATGATAGAGACGACCATTCTTGTGATTCTAAGCTTGTCACAGAATTTTTGTATCTTTTCAGTTCCCCTGGTGGTAGATACAGCATTAAACTTTCCATAATCTACTTTATCCTCTTTGGACAACCTGCTTGATAGTACTGGCTGGGTTCCCTTATCAAATTGCAAACCACTCGTTTGATATTGTTCAAAAATTTAGTGAAACAATTGTTGAAGTTATTACCTTTTTCTAGAGATCACCTGCGATGCATGAGAAGGTTAATTAGTGCATAGTCATTTTCAATAAATACAATGGTGAATATGCAATTTGGTCACATGACTTTCTCATGTGGCTTACTACAGTAAATCAGCCCTTGGGAGAGGAATGTCAAATGAAGAAAGAAAGAAACTGAAGCAAGAACTGGAGTCTATTAGTATGGGGGATTTTTCTTCATTTATGGAAACTTTGTCACCAAACTTTCTTACAATATTACGTGCAGAGTAAGAACTTTTCATTCCTACTTAAATATCTTGCAGATTTCAACCACAGATGTGCCTTTTTTTTTGGGGGGGGGGGGGGGGAGGGGGATAGCCAAAGATAAGTTTTGAACTCCTTAATCTTCTTCTGATTACTTCCTTTTCAGTGGACTAGTGAAATCTACCATAAGCAAGCTAGGTGCTTCACAAAGGCTGCGTTTGCTTGTATATGCTAAATACGCAGCATATGGTTTGTCAACGGAGTTGAATACTGAAACTGGTAAAACTCAAAGCAGTAATATTTCCTTCTATAAAACTTTTGCAGGTTCAATTGGTGACCTTGAGGAGTCATGAATCTATTTTAATTGTTTAGTAAATGAAAAGATGAAATTTTACATATTATAATAGGAAGCAACACTGATTGACAGATTCCTTTTTATACCAAGTTGGCTTAGGATGATGACTCTTAACTTTTTTTACAGAATTTTGACATAAAACATAAAATAGAGGCCTGCTGTAGAACTCTTAGGTTCTTTCTTCTTACTGCAACTCAACGATGAGATTTAATGTTCTCTTTATTGTTTAAAATTCCATGCATTTTACATTGAAACAAGCAGAACTTTTACGTGCACTAATTATTGGATTTCTAACTAAATGTGTCATTTTTTTTGCAGGTTATACAGTTAGGTTTGTGTTCTCCAGATTCAAGAAAATGAAAAGCTATATTCAATTAAGATTGATTCTTGGTAATCATGTAGTATGTTTTTGTTACAACCAAATGTGTAGCTTGTAATGATTGGAGGATTGACTTCAATTATCTTATTTTTCAGATATGCTGGAGCTGCATTTGAGGATGGAAGATCTTGCACATTTGCTCATGAACAAGTTGAAAAATATATGGTTGAATCTTGGTTATTTTTTAGCAGTAATTCATTCACTTTTGGCCTGAGAAATTGTGAATAGGTGACCTGCGGCAGTAAACATTGTGTACAGGTAAAGACAGAAGACAATATGATAAGAAAATTGGAAATAAGAAATTATAACCAGAGTCTGATAATGCTTCAAGGCGTTTACAGATGGTTTATACGAGCCAAACAGTATTCTATAGAATTTCCATTTGAATTTTTATTATTTATCAGGTCAGCGAAGACAAGATTTTCTTTTCTTTGCACTTTATAATCGGGCTTAATTTCCAATTGATGTATTTTTCTGAAAGCAAAAAAGGAATGGAAGCAGTTTGAAGGGAAACGTTTGATCTCATGTATTAGTGTTGTGTTTCTGGGTTAGTACTGAGGAAGGTTACATGCATCTACCTGCATGCATGAATGATTACATTCAATTTGGAACCATTATTTTTTGTTTTATGCTTAGTGGGTTTATGAAGATCTACAGAAAGCATCACATATTTTATGTGGTAATAAGAAATAAGTCATCCTTTCATATTTTCTGGAATTATCTACGGGTACTAACAAACACATTTTTTTTTATGGGTTGGGAAGATTTTATAAGTATATCCAAACAAGGTTTCAATCTGCAAGTTGGAGCCTCTAAAGTCTCCTGAACAGGTCTATGCGGGTAGGAAAAAACAATTACATTATTGAACGGCTTATAGCATATAATTTGATCCAAAAAACAGGAGACAGAGAGGGCGGGGGAGGGCTATTCCTGCAGATTTGCTTTGAGTATTGTTGCTTTATTCATGTTAATATGTAAGTGAATGTTCTTGCCCATGCTATCTTCAGACGGGCTGTTAGTTACCCTCGTCAGGGTCCTTTGGGAATCCCTTATTGTCCAATGAAGCTTAATTATTTTCCCCCTCCATGTAGGGCTTTGCAGAAAAAAAAAATTATGTTGTTTGGTACAATGGCAGATAAAGATGGAAACCTGGAAACTGGACAAACTTTTGTTTCTCCACATCACCCCCTTTCATGTGAGGGGTTTCCAGTGCATTCAGTGTCATCTTGTAAACTATATTTTTTAAAGCTTCTTCAGGAAAAACTAGGCAATCAAGGTTTTCGTTTGTATGAATTACACGTGGGCTTGGGATGGTCCGGAAAACTTGGCAAATGGATTTTGAACCCATGGAAAACAGGACACTAGTGTGTATCAAGCCATGAGCTTAGGAATACATTCACGAGATTTGAGTTCACTAACCACCATACTACGCAGTGAACATGTCACCAACCAAAGAAAATAACATTAATAAATAATAACAATACAAATTCCCCAAGCAAATTTACATTCAGTATTTGTCAATAAACCAATGTTAGAAGACTCAAACAAGTAACAGTATTACAATAAATTGAATGCATTTACTCGAGGAAAAAGAATTTTTGAATGCCTTGCCCATGCACCACGTCTAAGATCCACCAAATTTCATTTCCATGGTTATGTCCATCTTTCATGTTAATGAATATGTTGTCCAATTCCTCTTGTTGGGGGGCCTGCAAATGTTTTGGAGGGTGGGGGTGAGTAGCCAAAAAGAACCTAATGGCCTCATTCAATTGGCTTCTTACAAGGCTGACAACTCCACCTCCTGAGTGCATGGCCGGTATGCCACAAATGTGCTGTCATTGGAAAACGAACCAGGGCTGAAACATGTAATACCTGTGTACTTGAATGCTTTCTGCTCACTGCTATCACCTAGCACTATCTGCATTGGAAATCCAAAGAATGAAAATTTCTTAAGCCACAATTCATACTACAGTTTTATCTTTATGCTAGCATTCAGCTGTATTGACCTAACAAATTGGCCTCCTCTTGTCTTCTCTTCTAATCTGTTAACTCCTTTTTGTTACTACTGTTTACAACCATCATTTTAGGAGTGAAGAGTTGGAGGTCCAAGGAAGATCATATTTCAACTCTCATTAACCTTTATTAGTCTATTATACAGGTGCTAATAGGGTACAAAGGTTCCCAGCCATTTAGCCTCAACAGAAATATCTTCTTATCGACCGTCAACCCATTCAACTTTTGGAATGAATGACAGAGTAGTAGAGTTAAAATAAAAAGAGAGGAAGTACTAAAGATAATGGTTTTGTATTATCTGATCAGCCATCTACAACAAATCAAATGGTAGATATAATCCAGTTTCCCCTCATATCTATGTTCTAGGGCTACTTGACAGGGGCTGAGAAAATGGGAATTACCCAACCTAGAAACAACACAAGGCTTCCTCCTATGAAAGAAGTGGCACATTGCTTCATTTCAAGAGCACAAGGAATTACTGATGTCACTCTTTGAGGGAAAATGTGTTATTATGAGCATAAAAAATGAGAAATTAGTGCAGAAGATACCGTGTGTGGAGCAGGATACAGTTGCAGGCAGTGATCGTAGTTCCAGATAATGGGTTGTACAGTAACAGGGAGAGGACAAAGATGGCTTTGATGAGTAATCGTAGCAACAAGCTGCAAGGAACTCAAAATATCATTAGCTTCAAACAAGGGGAATGACATAATAGAGAAAAATAGAAAGGGGGAAGCGGCTAATTCAACTCACATGTTCAAATAGATCGCTGGTTTCTTCCGTTGAAGGAGGAATCAAACAGGAACGACGCATTCGATAAAGTAGATCTTGGCGGAAAATTATGATTTCTTGTGTATAAAATTTGATCCTGAATTAACAGAAGTTGAAAATCAGTTGTAGGCATGTAGAACTGTCCTTAACAATGGAGAAGATCTAAAAGCTACCAACTGCAAAGCCAATTTGTATGCCAAGTTTACTGCGAGGTATCATGACTTCCAATACTTAGAAGAAACATCTCCACATCTTATTAACCAAAAGGCATTCTGATACATCAAATAGTAAATTATAACTTCCCTATGTATCACTTATATCACCCCAAACACCAACTCTACAAACCCCCCTTCCCCCCACCCAAAAAAAGAAAAAAAAAATTAGCATGCTCCCGTAGAAGGATAACAGAGCAATGACTCCCTGATGGTTTGTTTGAAGCACTAATCCAAAAAATATGGTGAATTCTTTATATTGAAAATTAATTAGATGGGTCTGTTAATAATACTAATCTTGAGTTTATAAGATTGTGACGAATATTTGTGTCAAAGGTGGTTATCAAGATTATGATGATGTGAATTATAAAGCCAATCTGGGCAAGTGATCATAGGGCCTGACCTGCAAGGATTACTAGTAAAGATGGCATTTGGGACATGCTTCTGGAGCTCCTCAGTTAAATATTTTGGTAAAGCACATCTTGGTAGAACTGTTGATGGACCTGAAAATGTCAAAAACAAAAGTAAGGGTGTCAATTTAGAACTGGAACCAAAAACCTGAAACAAAACCGAAGCGAACAAACCGAAAATAATCAGTTCATTTTAGACTAAATAATGCCATTTTGAACCAGACTGAATGAAGTATATCCCACGTAAACTGAACCCAAACCAAACCTAAACCTAAACCTAAACCAGAGTAAATCCTACAATCATGTGCCTTTGTTGCTTTATGTGAAACTACCTACCATGGGTATCTCTATTGAGTTGTGTAGAAAGGGTTTAAACGTACCAGATTTGACATTGTGGGCATGTATCTTCATGTGGTTGTAATTTCCTTCCCAACTATATTTGCTTCAGCAGGTGATTCTGCTTTAACTGAATTACCGAGATCATATATGAACCACAAATGAAACCAAATAAAACTGAAACTGAACCCGGTTTTGATTTGAGGTTATGAAAACTATTTAGTTTCAGTTTGTTTTGGTTTCTATATATTGTATCCTCAACTGAATAACTGAAACCGAACAAATTGACACCCAGAAGGAGCAGTAAAGTGATAGAGCTGCATATGTACAAAGAATAAAAATAAAAAATAAAAAAGAATCTCTTTAAAGATATAGCCTACCTACATCATCAGGACCCGGAATAAACAAAAATCGGCTCTGTTCTTTCAATCGTGGATGGGCTGCAATCATTTCTCCAAGTTTTCCAAACAGCAATCTGCACAAACAAATAGTATTTCGTTCACATCAATACAGCGAGTCCTATTGACAGAATTTAAAGAGGTTGTAAATGCATGCAGAGGGGCTATCTCACCTTAGACTTGAAAAAGAATGGAAGGCAAGGTTACATGGGTGAGAGCAGAAATTCCCCATCAGAACAAATAAAGAAGGAACAACCTCCACATTTTCATAACCATCCAGTACAGTAGCTAGGTTTTTCATGGTCTTTTCTACGGATAAAACAAAATTAGTGGCTCTGAAAATTAGCAAGACTAATCATTAGAAGCAGGAAATAAGAATTAGTGAATTACCTCTCCATTATCAAGCCAAACGTCAGAAAGGATAACAAACATATCATTCACTGCCTTCTTTTCCAGTTCTGCAAGTCTAAGCTACTGGAAGTTAAAAAGAAAACTAAAACATCAATTCCTAGTCAACCGAAGAACTTTCAAAGAAAAGCTACATGACATCAGTCACTTATTATTATCAATAAAGGATTGATGAAGGATACTGTTTCTTCCGCTGAGAGAGCACCACCACCAAATAAGTCAAGTCCCACAAGTGATGAAAGTGAGACATCTCGGTCCTCCAAAGGGGGAAAGCCACATGTATTGACCTGTTTTTTTAGTGAGGGGAATAGTAGGATCAGCATTTCAGTTGAAAGGCTGGAAATTCCAATGCCTAAAATGACAATCAGTGATTGATAAAGAAATCATAATGATTTGACGATACTTGCTAGCTGCTATCAACCTTAATAGTTGCATAGACATGCAAAGCTTTCATATAGGAATAAATAAAAAATAAAAAAGGGATGCAATACAGCATTAGATAACGCATGTGTACAAGTCCAGCAGCCCATATTCTCACTTATGGGATAGTTATTAATATCAACCAGGAACATTGAATTCTAAATTCATGAAAGAAGTTATTGGGTGTTTATGAACAAATGATTTAAGCTCTCTTTGGTTGGTTTTCGATTTCATTTTCTTCTAAAAATAATTCAACACATAGGTTTTGTCAAGAAATTGAAACTTATTTGGTTGCATAAGAAATCCATTTTAGTTGCTGGAATGGGATGGGCGACGAAGGGGATGTGCAAGGGCTCATGGACAGTTTGGTTGCAGAGGGAGCAGGGGTTGGGGTGGGGGAAAGGGTAGGGCAGGTATGGGGGGTTGCAAGCAAGGGTGGGAGCAAGGGGAAGGCGAGGGAGAGCGTTGTGAGCAAGGGTGGATGAGGTTGCAAGCAGGAGTGGGGAGGGTTTGCAAGGAGCAGGGATGAGGGCTGGGGAGAGAGAGGGTTGAGCAGGGATGGGGGTGGGAGGGGTTACAGAGAAGGGAGTGGAGAGACAGAGCTCCCCGGCTATCTATGGCTTTCTATTTCCCATAAACAGGGACCACAAATCATACCAAATATTCTTATAAATTGAAATCACATTAATCAAAATCAAAATCCAACCAAAGAGAGCCTTAGTATCTCCAGAAACTATCTTAAGTTTCGCGAAGTTCTATTTTGGTAAGTCTCTTCAGGGAAGTTCAAGGAAACTAAGTTGTATCAAGATGGGATTTTTCTTCAGGTGTTGTTTGGGTGCACAAGTGACTTCATCAAAATCTCTCTGGAGTCCATTAGAAACAGTGATTCCAAAAGATAACAAAAAAATATAAATTTATTAAAAAAATAAAATAAAATATGCCCATGTTTTGACAAGTGAATGTGAAAAATAAAATCCTCATGCCCCTTTTTTTTGTTCATACAGTTCAAACTTTCCATACCAATTTGTTACCGATCCATTACAAATTCAATGAGATCCAAAATTGAATGATTCATGTTTCAAAAAAGAATATAAAAGTTGATCAATATGATGAGGAATATCAGTAATGTAGAGTTAAATCTTGATCTGTGTGAGAATTCTTGATGATTCCCCCCCGGGTCTGTTCATATTCTTGGTCACCATTCAGGTTATGCTTAACTATTCCAGAGGTTCTTACAGTACTCATTCAAACTGGCATCACCAGCTGTGGGAAAAGACAGAACCCCAGCAATTATTGAAGCACATTATCTCAACATTTGAGTGCATTCTCAAAAATAGTGATGTAATACCATCTAATAAAAGATAAACAACTAAAAATAAGAATCTTCATATTCAAGAAATTGCATCAGTTACAACTTTGAAATTGTTCAGTAGCACAACTCACAACCAAGTGAGAGTTATATTAGTTCCAAAATTCAGAATCTATTAGATAATATGCAAAATGATCTGTCAAAACCAAAGGTAAGCAATTCTGACAAGGAGGGCACTGAGAAAACAAACTAACCTGAAAAATACCCTCAGGAACCATCACACCTTCTGCCACAATTATGGTGTTTTCCACGAAGAACCCCGAAGTAATTTTGTGTTAGGTGTCAAAGAAAATGACTACATTTTCCTGGATTCTAGAAGAAGAAAATAGAATCATACGTGCTCTTATTTTATGCATGTACAAGTAATTGGAGAATCCATATTCCATGCCCATAAGGAATGCACTTCAGATATCAGATCACAAAAAGTAAAGACCGTACTTCTCTTTTGGAAATTTTCATTAATTTTGGCAACGGCATTGGAAAATTGGGAAGAGAATGAAAAATGCTTTGTGAATCTAGCAATCAAGTATAGCCAAAACTTTACAATAGAAGAAACATGGGGCAAATCACATCCCATATTCTAATATGGCACTGGGACGATGCAGCGAGCTTCACTAAGCAAGGGAACCCACATGGCATAAAAAAATGAGGAAAGCTATAGGGGTCAGCTGGGTTATATGGATAACATGTTTGTCCTTTCTTTGCAAAAAATTTCTCTTTCCCTTTAGAGTAACAAAAGTCAAGCCCGTATAAATTTCTCTTTTCAGTACATCCCAAATCCTTTCCAATTTTCCTTGTCCCTTTAGGGCCTCGCCGAAAAAGGAATCATTTTGTATTACCATGACAACATCTTCTTTTATTGTCATATCTCATATACGTATCATCCTAGTCACTACAAAATGTATGGATATACAACAAAGCATGCTTTTGTCAATAAAATTCACGGAGGGACTGAATCTCAGATGCCATATCAGTTCTATATTTCTATCATAACCTTTACATTCAACTGCAGAAAAGCCTTGGGCAGCTAAAGAATAGCGCCTGAAATAATCAAGAACAAAAAAGAAGCAGCACAAAAGGTACATGGGAAAATTAAGGTTTTATGACCTGGCCTATCAAATGAACTGTTTAAACCAATTCTATATGAAATCACAGATATATTATTTGGCAAAAATTTAACAGTAAATGCATAAGTATCATATCTCAAAAAATAACCAAATAAATGAAATCATGAAACCTCATCAAGTTAGAATATTTCCAATTGGATAAAATGGAAGAACCTAATGACCCCAAGAACAGAAAAACAAAATGGGAAAACATATTTTTATATATATCAGGATGCATTTGGCAAGGTGAACCCAACAGCTGAACTACCAAGCATGTTTTCATGCTTCTGAAGAATGCATCATAAATTCACTATGGTGAACCAGTCACCCTATCCATCTTAGAAACCAAGAACGCAAATTGTGCAAGCATCTTTGAAATGGAAAAGTCATCCCACATACAAAAACATTGTTTATTGTTCATTTTAGACAACTACGGTTCAGAGGATTCTTATATGCAGTAGCTTTCAGATAAAAGAACAAACAAAACATAAAAAACTGTCACCAGGATATTGCATTGGATAAATTGACTTCTACGGATGCAGTCAAGTCTTCCAAGTAAAAATGGCCATCTTCTAACTGAGATATAACCCCCATTATCCATTTCCTCCCCATATGCCCAATCAGGGATTGAACTGGAGATATCTGCAGCCAACAAAAATAGAACATAATCTATGTCAGGCCTCCCAACTTCACAAATAAATTCCAAACCAGGATGAGAACCTCTTAGGCTTTTATAGCTTTTCTATTAAGATAAGACTAAAAGGTGATTAAGCAATACCTCGCAGCCTCCAGATTCCATCATTTCCATATCAAATGCAGGTTTTGAAAAATGCTGGTGCCGGGAAATCCTCTGAAGCAGCAACTGATACCTATTCCTGTATAAAGCAGCTTTAGCAGAAGCATCTCCATGGATCGGGAGCTTCCCTGCATGCCTGTAGGAGAAAGTTCACATAATTAGATAGATAGAGCCACATTTTATCACAAGTTTCACTGTAAGTCCTTACATCCACTCTTGCCTTGTGATTTTCATAATTGCTGGTGAAATTGACTAAATGGGAAAAAAAAAATTGAAAATTAATAAATGGACATAAATAAATAAAAAAGGACTTACTCATAGAATATTTTTTTGATGGGATCATAGCAAAATTTTGGGATTACGAAGGCATCAATTATGCGAAGAGCAGATCGATTGCTGGTGCTAGGATTCACCTCAACCGCAGCATCGGCTTCCAATAAAAGGCTGACGACCCGATGCACAGAATCCTTGTCGAGTATGGACGATTTAACTGCAATTGATGTTGTAATTATTCTTTGAATATGGTACAAAAGATATAGAAATTGAGTAAACCCAGAAAAATAAAAAGGGGAAAAGAGATGAAGAAGAAGCGGAGAGATTGAGGGTTTTGGGAAAGAGGGGATAATAGGGCTTACGGGATTCCTTCTCGATTTCGTCGAGGAGAAGATCGAGAGCTTCATCTTCGGCGTCTTCGAAGTGGCTGAGGAAGGAGAGTACCTCTTCGAGAGAATCGACTTTCAGAGTATAGCCTCTGATCTTGAACCTCCTCTGAACCTTCTTCCTCGTCCCCGCCCCCATTTAGGAAACCCTTGTTAGCCTCAGAAAGTATGTGTCACTGTGTGTTACTGTGAGGCTCTCGAGATCTATCCTGTCTTCTTGTAGAAATGGCGGGAAATACGATCTAGTCGAGGCTATGTTTGGCAGTCAAGACAAGAAAAAAAAAGAAAAAAGAATCTAGAATAGAAAAAGAAAAAAAAAATAAATGGTGATAAAATAAAAAGAGTATGTATGTTTGATTATTGAGAGAAGAAAATAAAATAAAATAAAAAATTCAAAAAATTTTGAATTTTAAGAAAAAAATAGACACATAGGAGATCATTGTGTAATTATTCATTTTTTGTCTTATTATCTTTTTATATTTTCTCATGTTTTCTTGTATTTTTAGCAAGAAAATTTTTAGGGAACAAAATAAAATTTCACAATTCTTAAGAGGAATTTTGAATTTGAAAAGAGAATCTCTTGGGTGAAGACATACCAAGTGCAATGAAAATTTCTTCACCCAATCTTTTCTTTTCTTTTCTTTTCTTTTCTTTTCTTCTCCTGGCTACCAAACACAGCCTTAAGGTGCATGTGGCGGTAAAATGGTACTCTGTTTGGGTGCCAAGAAAAGAAATGGAAAAGAAAAAAAAAAAACATTTCATGCCGTTTGATTTTGTAAGGAAGAAAAACAATTTATTTGATCGAAACAAATGAGGGGTGCCGTCAGAATTCGGGAGATCTTCTGCGACTTAGGGGCCCTGGCCCCTGCGATGTCTCTCTTTCTATTTCCTCCCCCCTCTCTCTCTACTTCTCCTGCTCTAGTACTCTCTCCCACTGCTATGCTTACGTTCCGCACAGCTCCCTGAATATTGCATAGCCTCCCTGGCTGCAAACTTTTTTGCTACAAATTTTGCAAATCTAACGAAGATTTAAGCCCTCAAACCTATCACTATCCCTACCATTCGAGTGCCCACGACGCTATTTCTCTTTCTATTTCCTCCCCCCTCTCTCTCTACTTCTCCTGCTCTCATACTCTCTTCAACTGCTATGCTTACGTTCCGCACAACTCCTTGAATATTGCATAGCCTCCCTAGCCGCAAACTTTTTTGCTACAAATTTTGTGAATCTGGCGAAGATTTAAGCCCTCAAACCTATCACTATCCCTACCATTCGTGTGCCCACGATCCATCCCCCCACCAACCCCCCCCCCTCTCCTCTTTCTCTCTCTCACTATGAGTTTTTCATATGAAAACTAATTTTATCTTGCCCTCTCAGGTTTTTTTACTATTTTTTTTTTTTGGGTAAAGTTTATCTTCGCTATCAAAACATCAGGAAAATGTGGAGGTCAAGAAGCCGTACAAAACCTAATTGATTTTTTTTTTCATGACATCCAAACATGGGGTAAATAAACTCGGGATCATGCGGTGGCCCCTAATCTAGCCTGTGTGGGTCTTGCACCCAAAAATTAAGAATTCCTTTCTCTTTTTTTCTTTTGCAAAAGATTTCTTAGACTCCATACTTTTAATTTTGTCATGTGGACAGAAAATGTGACTATTTTGTAGTTTATGACCTAATTCAAGAGGGTCAAAGAAAACAATCGGATTGTACAGTCCCTACACCTAGACACAAGGGCATCTAAAATTATTGCCCCCCTATGAAATAAATAATTTCATTGATGTTGATGCCCTTATGCATGCTTTCATTGACCCCCAGACACTTGTGCAAGAGCCATGTGTTCAAGACACGATCTCTTGCCCTTCAATCAAATAGGTACCTCTGCATGTTAAACAAAAAAAGAACTATGGCATTTGAAAACACAGAATGGTAGCTCAAAAGACATCATTTCATTTTTACGTGAGGAAAGAGACACGCACACAACTACTAGCTTATCCTACAGGATCTCTCTTTTTCAATAATCATCATCATCATTGTCCAAAATAATTTATTTTACCAAACATTTAAAAGCATTGTGAGATCAAACTTAATTAAATAATGACTAAATGAGGTAGAGCCATTGGGTCGCATGTATACTATGACATTCGTTATCTAACATGCGTTGGCGGCATGCATACTATGAAACTTTGCGTTTGGAATGTGCTGTTTAATGCCCATAACAGATCTACCTCTCCCCCTTTTGAAAGAGGACTTTATATCTGATTGACGTTGTTTATACAAGAAGTTTGCTAGGGTTTCTTTTGGGTCGTCCATACCCTATCTTGGAAGACCGCCATTTATAGCATGTCAAACAGCATGATCATATTCCCCTCTTTTTCTTTTTTTTGGTATGATATTCCACTCCTTGGCTTTCGGTATTTTACGTCCGGGCCTTGTGTATTTCATGCCCTTATGGACTTATCTACTTTATATTTCACGGCTTTATTTGAATGAAGTTTCAATTACCAAAAAATACTACTAATATGGTAGAATCAGGGAACGGTCAAGGATCATACCTGAGTTCTCTTGATTCAAGTTAAATGAAGGGATGCTGTGGCAATTCCAAGGGTTATACAGATACAGACAAGCTAGACAGGAAATGTAAAATTTCGTCTCCATCTTTAACTATATTTCCTACCATGGATACTCTTCATCCTCCTCAACTCACACTTTAGTCAAAACATTTACCATTTATGGGAGGTGAAAAATAGTACTTACTTTCTGCCACATGACAACAAGCTTTTGGATGGAAGTTTTACCACATCAGCAGAAGACGGCACTGAAACAGTGCAGACAACATTGGTCTTGTTCTTAGGTGCCAACTGAACTTCCAAACAACTCCATTAGACCAAAACTCATCTGATTTTGGATATGTATTACACATACACTACTGCATGAAAAGAAATCAGAAAATTTGAGGGTGACCCCATGCAAAATTTTCATAAACTTATACATAAGCAATCAAAAGTCACTCTAATATTCATCCAAAAAAAAAAAGTCACTCTAAGCCTAGTGAGACACAATGGATGCAGACTCTAATTGAGTTTGATCCTTGTTAAATGTGTTCCAGTCAACTTCCCTCAGCATTTTAAACTTTTCTTCAAATGTCAAAAAACCTGTTCCTGGAGTAACCAGCCCACAAGTTCCAGCTTTATGGAGCAAAATCACACTTGCCCCCATGTCTGGGCCATGAAGCTTTCCAGTCAGCAACACACGAAGAGGCATAAAGAGAGATTTCCCCTGTTATGATCAAGGAGATGGGAGTAGTTTCAGTTCAGTTCAAGATGACATGTAGAGAAGAGATACTAAAACAAAATTTGGTAAAGGATGGTAGTCATCTAACAACCAGCTAGAACCAACCTTGCGCTTCATTGACTTGCCAAAGCTCTTTACCCACTTCTGCCAACCAGCATGGCCTTCTTCAAGCGCAGCATGGAACTCACCACTGTCATAGGCAGCTAGGAGATTGGCTGAAACTTCAGACAGCTTGTCTTCCAAAACAGATTTTCCCTCAGGACTGCACATGGAACACATGCTGTTACATTTATCAAAAACTAAAAGTAACACTAATGTAACTGGACCAACTAATCCTAAATAAGATTTTGAGTTTGTTAAATTTCTAGAATATTAAATGGGAAGTGGTTTTCTGTCTGGGATCGTGGCCTACACCAGCACTCCCTGTGCTTATCTTTCTCCTCCCTCAAACAAAGGGTAGGATGTCTTTCCACAAAGGGAGGAGAGAGATAAACACATGGGAGCGTTGGGGTTGGCCAAACCCCCGGACAGAGTTTTTTTTTCCCATATTAAATTTAATCAATTTCAGAGGGGAGCAAATTATGCAGCCAATTCATAAAAGATGGGATGGGAATATTTACTCTGTGACTGTTTTGGGAACACTCCATGATCCCTATACATTTATATTCTTGTGCCATTTTTGCATTCAAACTCAAATGTCCTAATCATCTAGTTATGACTTTCAAATGAACAGTTGAAAATACAAATTATACCATGGACCAAAAGGAGGAAAGAGAAGGGCCAAAAAGAGGCAAGGGAAAAAATAAATGGCAAAAGACAAAAATGTTCCAAAATCTCCGATGGTCTCGAGTAAGAAATGGTTGCAAGTCTAAAAAATATTCTACGTAACATGAAACTTTAAATTCTCAGTAGATACCTTGACAAAGTATCATACAATGGATATGATAGCAAGTTTGAAAGTACTTTCTCTGCATCAGTGACCAAGTCGATCCCATCTTTGAGTAGGTCAACAGCTTCCTATTTTAGAAATATGCTTCCCAACGATCAGAAGATGATATTTGATAATAAGTACAGAAGTCAGCCTCGGAAATGAAAGATATTAAGTATATCCATTAATATTAATCCCACCATGCTTGGAAGTAAGGAAGTGTTGACCAACAAGCATCTAACCATATATTCCTTAGACCCAGCCACCACAAAAAGGGGGGGGGGGGGGGGATGTTAAAAGCAAACAAATTGAGTAAGATGATCAAGCATCCCCAACTACTCAGAGGGCCTTCAAAGTTTCAAGCCATTCTATCCTAAGTAAAACCAAAAATGATAAGAAGACAAAAAATGCTGGTGTCCTCAGTGGAACATTAGAAGCTAACTAGCTCAAGGGAAATGATAATTCTTCTTCTTACTCTTATAAACAGCGCTTCTGATTCTCTGAGGATTCCGGTGCTCTTCCAGTGTTCACCTAAAAGCTTTGTCAACTCTCCTGATGGAAGAGCTCTTAAATACTGACCATTCATCCACCTTTGGTTTATAAGAAGAAATAAGAAAGAAAAAACTATTTCAGAGAACTAGTAAAAACCCTAAAACACACAGGAAAATGAGAGGCAAAATGACCTCTGAGTGGCCCACCTAGGAGGCTAGGAAGGCCTTCCCAAGTGGCCCACACTTATTGTGCCATGTGGATAGATGACGTAGCTATTCCAATCGTTGGAAAGAGAGGGCATGGTCTGGATTAGTCACATGTCAAATTACAAAGCTTAATTCAATCAAATATCACCATGTTGCATGCATCCCCATGAAACTCCATGCACGTCTATAGTACTCCAACTGCTACTGAGCACTCTCCTGTACTCCTGATTTTTCAAAGCTCTATCTGGCCACTTGGCAAACTCCTTTTGAGTTAAAATTTGATATGCGAGCAAGAGACCTAGGGGTCTAACTGTTCACAAAATTCAGCCTCAATGGAGCAACCACATGGCAGATATTTGGGTGACCTTGAGGCCTTCCTATGTCATGCAGGAAAGAGGGCCTCGAAGAAATATATCAACATGTGTGTTTGGCAAAGAGCAGCTCGAAAAAAGCAAAGTTACCTTAACTTTGTCAAATCGAATATAGCCCCACTCTTGTTGACACGACCAATTGAAAAATTTTCGACTGTAAAACCACAATTACAAATTCGAGTCAAAGACACATAATGAAATTGAAAACCAGTCTGATTGTATTATGACACCCAACATAAAAGCGTGAACAATTTTTTCAAGCTAGTGAAAATTACTAACCAAGGTGCTCAAGCGTGTAAAACTCATTTTCAGTACCATCACCCCAACCCAAGAGTGCTAGGTAGTTCACCATTGCTTTTGGCAAAAATCCCATCTCCCTGAACTGTCACAGTAACCCAGGAGAAAACTCAAAACCAAATGAAACAAGTTACCAACTAAACCATAGGAAATTATAATTGTCTCAGTACCTGACCAACTGAAGTTGCACCATGACGCTTTGACAGTTTACTCCTATCAGGAGCAAGAATTAGCGATACATGTGCAAAGTGAGGCATAGGAAATCCTAAAGCCTGTGATAGAATAAAATAGATAATCCAGAATTAATTATTCCTTGCAGTGGTAAAAGAAAACATCAGCTAATTAAAGAGCTTAATTGGGAAAAAAAATTAAAAGAACTACAATTTACCTTGTAAATAAGTGCCTGCCTTAGGGTGTTGGGTAAATGCTCTTCTGCCCTGAAATGCAAGTTTTAAGACATAAAACCCAATTGAGAACAAGAAATCTCAGTATGGAATTGCAATAATCTGCAAACAGTAATTCAACTAACATAATAAAACATTTTCACATTGAAAAGACCAACTTTTACCTTATAACATGTGAGATAGCCATGGTAGCATCATCTACTGTGACACAGAAGTTGTATACAGGTTGGCCATTGCTTCTCATGATCACAAAATCCCCAAGTGTGTCTAAGCCCCAACTGACCTTCATGACACTATCAATAAAATTAACAAGATATACAAGAGAATATCTGTCACCGAATGCAACATTAAGTGTGAAAATGCATTACAACAACATATAAACTATCAAAATGCTATAATAAGATCCACAAGAACTGATAGTGAAACTAAAAGTTATTAATGATTAGCTCACTGCAAGAAAGTTCAAGAATGGAATTTACTTCACCACGAATAAGGTCGTCAATTTTTAGAGTTCCATCCTTTGGCACACGGAAGCGGTATGTATGAGGCGTTCCTTTTTCCAATTCTTCTTGTACTTCTTCATCTGTTGCACGGGCCCACCGTCCAGTATAGACTGGTGGCAATTGTTTTAGTTTTGCTATCTCCTTCATTTTTTCCAGTTCCTGGAAAGGATCATATTGAAAACCTTACATTAGGAATCTGTAAGGTTCCTATTAGCAAGCTACGAATGTACAAAACAACAATTATTCAAGCTTTATTGAACTCTTAGGATCTGTTAGGTAACGATCCTATTCCAAACGAATACTTCTGAGTCAAATATATATTTTTCTGTTTCTGTTCAAAAGGAGTAATTCTACAAGTTAGGATGTGCTTGATAACATGGAAAACTTCTCTCTTTCCTCCTCTCATCTCTCCCATTTTGCATGACAATCCCATAACTCCCTTTAGCAACTTTCACGTACAGTACATGTGCATAACTCTCATGTTAACAAACAAGATGCCTGCACACATAAATTGATACAGATAAAACACATCCTTGGGATTTAATTAGAATTCTTAAACCCAACCAGAAGGCTTTTGCTTTACACATATCACAACCAGTAATTGAATGCCATAAGCCCATAAGAGAAAATGAGAGAGAGAGAGAGAAAGAGGGAGGGAGAGAGATGGAGACTAATAAATTCCAATACCTCGTTAGAACAGAAACAGTGATAAACATGACCAGACTTGAGAAGCTTCTCAGCATATTGCTTGTATAAAGAATTTCGTTCTGATTGCCTGTATGGGCCATAATCTCCACCAACATCAGGACCTGCATGTTTAAAGTTACAGAACAACAGCATCATCTTCTGCTGCTTCATGGATATTTCAAGCTTTAGGACACATTTCAAACAACTATCTAACTTGAATGTTGGAAATTGCATATAGCCTATACGGCAGAAAGCCTACAATCTTATTACACAGAGTAAAATCAATTTTTAGCTTGCCAAGATTTTTCGGCATACTTTGAGTTTCAGAACATCATGTCAAGTGGAAGAATAGACTTTATGCTTTTATTCTGAATAATGTTTTAGTGTAATACCTATCAAGAAACCACAAATCTTATATTTGGGTGTCTGAAGTAAAGGAAGCTTTAAAGGGGATGAAAATAGGTAAAGCAATATGTCCAGATAGAATTCCAATAGAGGTGTGAAAGAGCTTAAGAATATGTGGAATAACTTGGCTAACTAGGTTGTTTAATAAGATTACAAGCACAAGAAAAATGTCAGATGAATAGAGGAGAAGCATTGTGATTCCAATTTATTAAAATAAGAGTAATATTCAAAGCTGGACTAGGTATAGAGGAATAAAACTGACAAGTCATACCATAAAATTATTGGAGAGAATAATTAAAACCGCCTACGACAAGAAACTAATATCTCGGATATTTAATTTCGTTTTATACTAGAAAGATCAGCCACAAATGCTATTAATCTGCTTAGGTAACTAATGAAAAGATTTAGAAAAGGTAAGAAGGATCTCCATATGGTCTTTATTGACTTAGAAAAGTTTATGACAGTCTCCCTGGAAAGTTAATTTGGCTAGTATCAAAGAAGAAAAGTGTTCTAATAAGTAAACATGTGGACATAGGCAAAGTTATGTTAAGTGGTCTAGTAACTGGTGTAAGAACCCGAGGAGGATGGGGGGTAGTGAATTCCTAATTACAATTGAATTACATCAAGAAAAACTTTGAGCCCATATTTGTTTGCGCTAATCATATACGAACTGACTAGAGACATTCAAGATCATACCCCTTTGTGTATGCTTTTTGTTGATGATATTGTTTTCATGGATGAAACAAAAGCAGGGATAAGTGTAAAGTTGGAATTATGGAGATCAACCTTGTAATCTAAGATTTTCCAATAGGTAGAACAAAAACATAGTACAATAGGGATCCATGTAACCGACCCCATTTAGTCAGAATAGAGCTAAGTTGAGTTGAGTTGAGAACAAGAACATAGCATATGGTGTGTAACTTTAGTAACAATAGGACTGGAAGGGAGGGGTGAAAATTGATGGTAGGGAGATACCGCAAAGTGAAAATTTTAGGTACCTAGGTTCAATTATAAATAAAGAAGGAGAAACAGAGGATGATGTTGCACAAAGAATTAAAATAGGGTGGATGAAGTGGAGTGTTGTGTGATCAACATCTTCGTTTAGAACTCAAGGAAAATTTTTATAGGATAGTAATACGACCGGCAATGAAGTATTGAGCTGAATATTGGACAATGAAGAAACAACATATAAATAAACTTAATTTAGCTAAAATGAGAATGTTGAGATTGATGAGTATTAAAACTAGAAAAGATAATACATGAATAAAAAAAATTAGAGCAAATTTAGGAGCATCTATAATACATGTTTATTTTTATGAAAGTCGTTTGAGGTGGTATGGACATTGGCAATGGAGGCCTTTTAATGCTCCAGTATGCAGGGGTGATTTGATTCAGATTAAAGGACTTTAAAAGAGCCAAGTGTAGGCCTAAAGTTTCTAGGAGAAGTGGTGAGGAAAGACATGCGTAGCTCAGGACTAATAACAATTTGTCTTTGAATAGAATTGATTGTAGAAAAAGGATCCATGTAGCCAACCCATGGGATAAAGCTGAATGGAGTTGAGTTGAGTTTTTTGAAAATCTGAGACTAACAAACGACATGATTAAATATAACCTTGAGGAGCATTTGAATATTAAATAGGGATGACAGGCATGGTTAAAGACTTACGTCTAGCACATTAATGAATATGTTCGACCAACCCTAAAATATACTTGAATATATAAGTATAAAAGTAAATTCTTTGACACTAAGATGAATTAGTCAAAGTACAATTTGGCATATATGTTCAGGGAGATTTGGCATTTGAGGTTGGTGGTACCCAAAGCAGTGGACAATTCTTGGACTTCATCCATGAGCATTTCATTCCAGTGGAACTTTAGTGTCATATTAAGTACTTCCTCTTCTTCATTTTTCACTTACTATTAATACTCCTAATCGTACAACCTCCTTGACAGTGTCATCCCTAACTTTCCTTTACCTAATCAATATCCTATAGCCAAATACCAAACCTACTTATCACCCAACCCAAAAAATGCCCCCGCTATAAAAAATAAAACACAAAGTCATCGGAGAAATTCAATTCTTCATGTTCCTGGCCTGAGTCTTCATTTATTAATTCATATATTCCTTCTTCTCACTTTTGAGAAATTCAATACGTGATGCCTTCATCAACTCCATAAACTCACCTACTTTCGGAACCTGGAACTAACCTATGAACTCAAACCGATTCAAACTTTGTCAACAGAACCTTTATATATATATTTGATAGGCAGGGAGGGGAAGGTAACAACCAAGAGGCTTGAACTCAAGACCTCCTGGTGTGCGTGGGCTTTGCACACCACAGCCGCACCAACTGCACTAGGCAATTGTTGTTAAATGAACTTTATAATAACTGATGCTTAAATTTACCTTATTCTACAGCCCACACAACCGCTTCCACTAAAAGCTTGGTTGTTGGCTTGAAAAAATAGCCACGTGGGCTGTTCCACTAGCCGCCCAATCATAGTGCCAGTTAGCATATTGAATATCTAGCATGCGCAACAGAACTTGAAACCCTATGTAGGGTATTGCATTTTGACTGAAATTTTATGGACTATTAATTGATTTGGCCATATTATATCAGCAGAGTTTAGTGATCTATAGGGGTGATTCAGCATAACCAGTAAGACTTGAAATTTTATTCTTGGATAGGCTTATTAGCCAGCATTATTAGGGTGTGGTTCTCAGATCTCAGGTTAGACGCCAACACTTGTGCCTCGCCCCCTTGTATCTATTGCTACTTCACTATGGTGGGTGCCTCTATGCAGGTGTGGAGGACCCAGGAATTTTCCATTGAGGGAGCCACAAATTACCTTTCATATGCCTACATATACATGAATGAAGCCGTCAGTAGTTGGGAGAGGGAAATTAAGAGGCTTTTCAAAATTTTGATGAGACTTAGTCCTCCTTCCCGCACCCTGCCTTTGTGTGCCTCAGCTTGCCTTAAGTACTTCCGGTTCTTTTGTGCTTTCTTGTGCCTTCGTACACCTATAGTCGGGGCTACTTTATTAAGTAAACAAAGAATGAACTCTTAAGGTTTGCATATTGTAAAGTTTGGTTGTATCGGTTTCAATTTTGCCATCTTAATTTGTAGGTAGCCATGCATTGGACTGTAGCAGTTGACCTAAACTCGAGGTTTACATGGATAGAAGGCGGTGTTGTTAGAGGCTTCTCAGATCCAATAAAAAAAATGGCATACCCAATCACAAGGCTCCCGCCATTTTGGGGTCTGTGGAGGGGTCCCAATGTACGCAGCCTTACCCCCATTTTATAGCGATGCTGTTTCCCAATTCTCAGATCCAATAATCAATAAAAATTTGCATTTCCTCTTTCCTTTTTGACACAGTGCGAAAGCTGGAATGAGTAGTTAGATAGGCAAATACCTTCATCCCAATCAAGGCCAAGCCATGAAAGGTCCCGTAGCACTGCTTCCTCAGACTCCTTTGTAGATCTCTCCAAGTCAGTATCTTCGATTCGAAGAACAAACTTTCCACCATTGGACCTGAAAAAGAAATGTTCTTTAATTTGTAACCATAGAGAAAGATGGAAACTTGAAGTATTTCAAACGCCGCAACATGAGTTGTCATACTTGAAAGGAAAAAAAATACTCAATTATAAAAGAAACACTAAGATGAAAACTCTTCATAACTTTCCATTAGATATGCCTACATTTCTTCGGTGTAATGTGAAATTGTCCTCACATCAGAAATGTAACAGTAAGCTTGATGAGAAAGGGAACAAATCAGTGCAGGAACCAAAAGAAATGATACAGGATAAGCAGTGCTGATGCAATGACTCCGGGTATCAGATTCCATAAATCCATTATAATTTAGGATAAAGAAATAAAATGGTGAAGTCAATACCATAGAATGAAAAGTTTAATCCCTGCAGAACGTGACACTTAAATCACAGACAATTGCAATATAACTAAGAAGGAGGTGCATTTTGTTCCCCTCGAAATGATTTAATATCACGACTGATGGTTCGAGCGAGATAATAATAAATGGAAGAAACCAAACCAGACGAACCTCGCAAATAGGTAATTGAAGAGAGCTGTTCTTGCTCCACCAACATGGAGATTCCCCGTCGGCGAAGGAGCGAAACGAACACGAACTTCCCCTTCAGCTCTCTTGGGAAGACCATCACCAGGAATGGCAGAAGCGCAAATAGAGAAATTCCTCCGAAGAGGAGAGAAACACAGTTTATAGATAGATGGTTGACGGAAGAACGGAGAAGCAACCTCTGGAAAAACCCTGATTCTCATCCATGGCGATCCTACCAGAGTCGCCATTTTAAGCTTCAGCTGAGCCTTTGCTCTTCTTTTCTTCCCAAGTTATAAAGCTACATAAGCAGAAGGAAGGCTATCCGGGTGCGTGATTGAAATGTCTCTTTCTGGGGTGTTTTGGTAAATAGATTCGCTATCCCAGAAGACAATAGTGAGAAAACCCCAACTTACCCTTGAAACACTTCGACTGCGAATCCACGAAACGAATCAGGTAACATAAAAGGCCAAAAACATGTTCCAACCATTGTTGGTTAAAATGCATTTAAAATGAGGTTGCCATTTTTTTTTGTTTAAAACGTGTTTTCTCGTATGTTACTATACAATATGGGGAAAAACAGAAACGGCAAAAAATTCCATTTTAAACTCTTTTTAAATGACCGTTTTAAACGCGTATCTGTATTTTAAGGGTAAAATATAAATTTTATTAAACAAACAAAAAAAAATACCATGAGTAGAAATGAAGACGATAGTATACTTGGGTTTTGGTTTTTAACTTCCACACTATCTATATAGGAAAACAATATCGTCTTTTTGTAGCCCATTGAGTAAGGATAAGCTAAAGCTAACAACATCTCATATTCTTGTAATCCATTGGACTATTTTATCTTGAAACTCTCAAAAACTTTTAAAACGTTAGATGCAAGTATACAGGTAATAGTCTCTCAAATTGTATAAGTATACTATCGTTTTTTTTTTTTTTTTTTTTTCATTCTTTTGAAAACTACATGTTTAATATTCGTATCATTCATTCTTGTCCGTTTGCCATTCCCTTTGTTTGATCATACCGTTCATCTTTTTATCTGTTTAAAATCCACACCATACATCTCTGTTTTTTTGCCATTCCCATCTTAATTAACAATGGTTTTAACATTAGAATTTTGTTTCAAAACCAAATTTTGACATGGAAACAAAAAGCCCCGATTTAATTTGAAAATTCGTTTTGAAACATAATGACTACCAAAAGCAGCTGAATGTTCTTTTGAGAAGGATCCATTACCAATCCTAGCCTTTTTTTTTTTTTTTTTTTTTTTTAATGGTAAATCCCTAATGCTTATCCTTACAACATATAGGAACATCTAATTTAGACATAAACCATGAAATTTCAAGGGGAGTATCCAAATTTTCAAAAGATTACCCTTTTTTATTTTATTGTGTGAGCCATTAGCGAACATCCTCATTATCCACCCAAACTTTGCACACCCTGTATGTTACCTTTGGCTTTTTAACTTAAACATAAACTCTAAAAATCTATAACCCATAGAAACACAATAAAAATTTATTCTTCATCTCAAAAATTTAATAGGAAAAAAAGTATGAAAGACAACGTGGTCCCTATGCCCAGACACAAGGATACGAAATGATGCCCCACCCCTCATAATAGGTAGAAAGCTTGCCCCTAACAATGATTATATGTGTGTTGTAACTGGCCCACTATGCTTTTCAAGAAAACATCTTTCAAATTTAATTAAAATAAAATAATAGACACCATTCACAACAACCAGAAGTGACACTGATACAACTATCGTGGGGGAGATAATGAGGGGACACAAAAGGGTTTCGCTCAAGGGGATTTTTCATTTTGTAGGGAGTAAGACGGTCATTTCAGGGTGGTCATGTTTGGGCACATGTACCATGCAATTAAGTAATATTAATTTTCTCTTATTTAATATATGGGAGAAGGTTTCCTACAAGACAATATAGCCCTGCACCAAAACGGGGACCAACGGGAGCACACCTGAAAGCATCAACAACAGCTAGATGTCCATTTCAATGGTGCAAGGTGGTCATTTCATATTTACCAAAAAAAAAAAAAAAAGTTGGTCATTCCATCCTTTTATGTATCTGTTTTGTGCAGAAACCGGTCTCATTTTGAAACCAAAATCGAACCAGTTATCAAACGATTTCTTGATTTGGATGTAAACGGCTTGGTTCAAATTCGGTTTGATTTTGACAACAGCCGTTCTAATTCCCTCAAACCCACCTTGTGTGTAGATTGTTGAAGAGTGCCCGAGAGAGATTGCAGCGGCGACCCTGAGCCTGAAGTCGAGGTATGGTTATTTCTCTTTCAATTATCTCTTACATTTGAAACTTAGGTCTCAGATCTCTCACCCTTCTTCCCTATCCCTTTATCTGTTGAATCTCTCTTTGCGGAGGTGTAGGGTTAAGGGTTTTGACTTTTTATTATTAAGATACCTATGGTGAACGAAATTTGGTATAATTCGTATCTTGTTCTGTTGCTTTCTATCTGATTTGATAAATTTATGGCAAACATTTATCTCTGAATCTTTTTTTTTTTTTTTCTCCCCACGATCCGGGTCCCTGTTGCTGGTTTTCTCGTTCTTCTTTGAAATTCAAGGATCTACGTTGTTTATTCTTCTACAGTGGCTCTGTTGATTGAAGCTGACGTTCTTGCAAATGCGGGTTTTCTTTTTCTGGGTTTGCACATTGCTTCTGCAGAGTTCTATTCTGATATGGTTATGCGAGTGGTTTGAGTAGGTACACCGTGCACACAGATCACATATGCAATCATATGTTCTTAGAGGGTTATATGTTTTTCGTGAGCGGGTAGGACTTTGTTTTGGGATTTACAGCAGGAGTGATCTGAACATGTTGTGCAAAGTATTGGATTTTGTTTCTGATCTGTGAAATGGACTAACTTATATTGTTTTTTTTTAAATGCTTTTAGTTTGTCCTGCCTTATGTCAGACTTTATAATACGAATATGATGAAAAATCTTACTATAGTACGCTGATTACTGATGCATGTGCAAAGTATTGGATATTGAATAGAGATGGGTGCTTGATTGATGATGTATGGTTCAATTTTTTTGCAGGAACAGCACAAGTAGGAGGATTCTTACTGCTACACTGTGAGTTCCAATATGTGTAAAAAATGCTGCCTTATTTATTAATCTGACTTTTTTGTTTATGAAAATGAAAATTTTATGTCATAAATTTTGAATGAACATTGCTTCTAAAATTTAACATTGTAGCCTTGTAGTTGCTTGAGTGAGAGTTGCCTTTAACTGGTATGTGTGGACTGAATTATGGCAAGAGCTGTTATTTATTTATTTATTTATTTCCGGAGGGGTGTGGGTTGTTAGTTACAATTTATAGGGAACATCTTAAGTCTGTGATTTACCAGGGTACTCACAGTACGTCAAACCATGCAAATGAGACACTTATCGTTGACAACCTTGTTGCCCTAGTAGCAAAGGGAACTAGCCAACACACAATTTCGACAATGAAGGTCGAGGAGAAATGTTAGAGAGTTCAGGAAAATCATTGGGTTGGACATAATTATTCGCCAACTGAAGAACAAAACACGTAGCTAGTATTGTTTATCGTGAAGCAAAGAAACTGATGCAAGTGACTCTGTTTGGCTATGATGTTATAGAGAAGGTTTACAGCCCTCGTGATGTATCCGATGTGTTCATCCGGGGGCTTAGGTGATAATGGAAAATTGGCCTAAGATCCATATGTTCAATATGCCTGACTAAACCAGGGCTTAATTTATTAGATTCTTGAATCAAATTCTCAATCTTTTAAATGAGATTGGATTTGATACTTGGAGTATTTGGCTAGCAATCAATTAATAAAGAATTTGACCAAGAAAAATACTTGTATTGAGACAGTGGTGAAAAGTTAGATTCAGTGACCAATCTTGGAGAGATTAAGGATGAAGAAATCTTCAAGTAGGATACCAAGTATTGATTGCAACAAATAGGTGAAAACATGAGACATAATCATCATGTTTGTACTTGAAAAGGTAAGAAGCAACGACTGGCTGGCCCCTCCAAAACCATAATGGATACCCTTTTTTTCTATTACCTTAAGTGATTTTTGTCATTTTATAGTCTGCATGACTAATTCCTTTCTCTCCAGCAACTTTCCATGTGGTTGAAGTGTGAATGGGAACACCCGATTGTTTGGGGAACCCGACCTAATTAGAAGAACGTGGTAAAAAAAATTGTCACCAACCATTACTGGGATGGTTTTTGGTTAACACATTTATACTGGATTGGACTTTGACACTTTAATCCAGTCAATTACTTGGTACACTTCTTGGCCTAAAATCTCATAATATGTTAATATTAAACTAGTTATGTACATCGATATTTTTGTTTTGCCTTGTTTTTGCTTGCACGGTTTAGATTTTGTATTGTCAATCATAACTAAATATGGATAGGGTACTGATGGAGGGGCCAAAAACGCCAAAATACTAGGCTAAGGAATTAGAGCTGAAATTTGGGAAATTTATCAAGAGTTAGCGCAAGACAGAAAGGGAGATTTTTATGCACAGATGGGGCTGAAGTTACAGTCAAGTGGGGTTCCTGGTGAGTCCCAAGGCTGAAATCTCATGGAAAGACACCAAAGTATCCCAGGTGCAATATCTCTTCAGGTCTTGGCCAGAATAGAGTATATTCCTGGTTTGGCCAAGTAACAAGGTCTTGACGTCGGTTTAGTGGTAGGGTTTGGCAGAAATTAATGAAAGGAAATGTTGAGGAAAGCTGTAGGGGAAACAGTGAAAAATGGAGAGTTATGGGTGGATTTCAAGGTTTAGAATTTGGATCCAAAACAGAGCATCTGCAAGCCTCAAGAAGGGATATTAATACTGCAGGGAAACAGAACTTCCAAACTGCAATAAAGTAATCAGCCATCTGAATAGAAGATGGCAGAAGTATGCTTTATCAACCATGCTGTGACCCTGGAAAAGTTACCACAAACCATTCAACAGATTGCTATCCCTGCTTTCCTTCAAAATATCATTCAATTATTCAACAGCTACTGATGCAGATACAGCTGCACTCACGTGGTTGGACCAGCATGACCGGCTGTGGAAGCCAAGGGCCAAGAAGAACGGGTCCAGCCTAGGTTTTTGGTCTAACAAGGGCTGGTAGTAGTTTAGTTTAATAATATGTCTTTTATTTTAACATGTTTGTTTTGGGATAGAATACGTAAGAGAAGTAGGAGTCAGTTTTAGTGTTAAGAGTCTAAGTAGGAGTCTTATTATTTTCCCTTTATGTACTTGCATACACTCAGTGTTGAAAGGAGGTGAATTTATTTGAATGAAATTAGTTCGGTTTGTGCTTGTGAGCATGTGCGTTTTCCCTCTCTCCCCTGCTAGTGATGCGGATCCGGGTTCCAAGAAAAGGAATCGGATCGCTTAGGGCCCACAATAATGACCAAATAACTCAACCCAAAAAATTGAATGGCAGAATTGTAAATCGGGCTTCAACTAGATGGCAAAACTGTAATTAAACTCAAGTACAATGGTTAAAGGGTATTCTTGTAAATTCAGAAAAATCTGGGCCTTAAAAATAATTATATGGCAGCTTGGTAGTTCTAGAACTAAAAACTTTAATATAACGGCTTATTCTGAATTACAAGAGAATTGGGAAATATTAGAACATAATTTTGAGGAAAGGGGGGTTTTCTATAATTAAAGTAGTCTGTCTTTACTTATAATTTCAAAACTCCTGCCTTCTTCAACCTTTAGACTCCACGAAATAAACTTGAAGCCAGCAATAACGGAACTTCTCAAATCGATCAAGCACCTCAACCGAGACCCCAAATTGCACGAGAAACTTAGGGGAACCTTTTATTCCCTAACTGTATCAAATTCCACCAATAGATGGACTAGAGATCTAGAGAATCAAAGCAAACAGATTCCGAAATTTGTATCTGGCATTAGAACTAAAATCAATCCTGAACTCAGTCTCGTAACCCACTACACCGATAGACTTTGGAGGTGATTCTCTGGGGTTAGGGTTGCCTTCAGGGTAGCAGCCTTCGACCCAAGAATCAGAGTCAATCCACTGGACGTTAGCTTCAGCGAAGCTTTCTTCTGAACCTGCTACTGTTGCCTAGAACAGGGGCTGGGAGGGAAAAACCAGAAAATAACGAAGAAGAAGAAGAAATAATGGGAAGTAAGAATGGAAAAGAGGAAAAAGAGAATCAGAGAAGAGAACTTTAAAGAATGAGAACAAGAGATAAGCAGCCCACGGCAGCCATAATTTCATCCAAAATATAATTTCAGTTTCATTCAAATCTAAAAAACTGAGTTCTTTACAAGGCTATTTAAAGAAAACTAATGACATAATTTTGGAAGCTAATTAAAAATAGAAACTAAACCTAGATAGCAACTAAAATAAAAATCAAATCTGTATAAAAGACTGTTTATCTAATCTCTAACCAATAAAGGAAGGTAAATAAAGCCCCCATCAACTTGGTATTAGAGGCGAAGGACCCCTAACTCTACTGAAACACAACTTCTTCTACTTCCCACAGTAGCCTACGACTCCCTTTCTCTCCCATGTGACTCCCTGTGATTTCCTTTCCCATTCTCTGTTTTGGCTCAGTTGAGATTGAGAAAAAAAAAATCTTTCTTATCTCCCAATTGAAACCCCAACCCCATCCCTTCAACCCTACTGAAACCCCCTGCCCTCTGATGCCTTCGATCGGGGTTCCAGAAGCACCAAAGAAAAGAAAAGAAAAGAAAAAAAACAAAAAAAGGAAAAAGAAGAAGAAGAAGAAGCAGCAGAAGAAGAGAAGAAAGAAGAAGCAGAACCAGAAGAATAGAAGAAAGAAGAAGCAAAACCAGAAGAAAAGAAAAAAGAAAAAAAAAAAGATGGCAGAAGAAGAGAAGTCGAGAAGAGAGAGAAAGGAGTACATACCTGCGAAGCCCCATCGCGAGCCTCTCTCTTGGTCGAAGCCGACTCCCGTTGCTGATTCCGTCTCTAAGAAAGAGAAAGACCCTTCTGTTGGTAACCCTCCCCCATACAACTCTTCATTTGAGTTGATTTTGTTTTTTCTTTTCCCAATCTGCCCTTACCCTTTTTCTCCTTTCCTTTTGTCCATATTTATTGTCTAGTTTCCAGCTTGCCTTGACACATATGTTGTGTTACTTTGTCCTTCTAATTACCATATTGCCACTCACTTGAGGATTCACTTTTACTTACAATTCTGCCATCCGTGCAAAAAAAAAAAAGAGTTATTTACCATTCTGCCATTGTTCTTTAAACCTCATTTTTTTACTATTTTGCCATCATACTTGAGTATAATCTTGTCTATCTCCACCATGGTAGTCAATAGTGAAGTTATTCAACAGCTGAATCCTATAAGGGAGAAACTAATGAAAATTGAAGCTCTCACTATCGTTGTCACTTTTCTTAAGACAATGATGGAATCCATGCAAGTTACTATGGGATCCATACAAGTTTCTATGGGATCCATGCAAGCTTCTATTGATCGTTTGGTGGCAGCAGATAGAGGAAAGAGTCCCATTCAATCTGGGGATTCTTCTGACACCAGTCCACAGGATCCGTCACTACCACTACCAACACCGCCACCACATCATACACTGGCACCGCCACCACCACCACCACCACCACCACCTCCACCACCTCATGGAACTGGTAGATATGATGATGGAGTAGAAAGAGCAATAAAATTGAATGTCCTTGATTCTTATGGAGACAAAAATCCAAAATTGTACCTTGACTGGATTCTCACAGTTTAGAGACGTTATTCATATGGTACGGGTTGACTGAGGCCGAAAAGATCCTATTTGGTAGAGGCCAAATTGAAAAGCATGGCCCGAGTCTGGTGGATCAAGCAACAACAACATAACCGAACCCAAAGCATTGGTTTAGTCATTACTTGGGCTGAAATGCATGAATCAGAGATTCTTGCCTTTTGATTACAAGCAACGCATGCATCTCAGGTTTGCACAGTTGAAACAGGAGAATTTGATCGTTGAAGAGTATGTTGCTAGATTTTATTATTTGGCCACTCGTTCTGATTTTGAGTGGGATGAAGAAGTATTGGTAGCACAATTCTGCAATGTTTGCACCCTCAACTTAGTGTTGCCCTTGCATTTAGCCTACTGCCTATAGTGGAAGAAGCCATACAAGAAGCATATTAGGTTGATGAAAGTCTGAAACGCCCATACAATCGGAGGCCATTTATAGATGTTTTTCCTAGAGGTCCTAGTTCTATTCAGCCATAGTCATCTCCACAGGAAAAGTCAATCAGTTGACCATAGGCTAGTGTTTCATCTATGGCATCTGCACAACCCAGTCGGCCTTATTCTCCACCTCGACGTGATCTAGACATGTCATCTTCACGGCCTAATCATCCATACTCCTCACATCAACGTGGTTATGACAAGAACTCAGTATTTCCAAAGGAGGCTATTCAATGTTTCTTATGCAAGGGGTACAGGCATAGAGCTAATCAATGTCCTAACCGGTTGCTAGCATACATCGACAAGGACAATTTTATACTCTATACACCAGAAGAGCAACAAAAAACAGGAACAGTAAATCTGGAGGCTGAATGTGATCGTGAGCATAATGAGATTAATGATGGTGACAGTGATGGTGAGCCCCAACCGTTCTATGTGATTCGTCCTCTTTTGACTGCACAGAAGATTCCTGAGGAGGACGATTGGCGCCGTCACAGTATCTTTCAGACCAAGGTGCGATGCAATGATAGCTTATGTAATATGGTGATTGACCCCGATAGTTGTACCAATGTTGTTGCTGTAGATGTTCGCAAGTTGGGTGGGTGAGCAACAATAATCTGAAAATTAATGAAAGGTGTTTGCTCATGTATTCCATTAGTGGACTGATTGATCAGGTTCATTGTGATGTTCTCCCTTCGAAAGTCTGTCACATTCTTCTGGGGCGCCCATGGTTGTTTGACAAGAAAGCCAAGCACTATGGATATAAGAATATATACTTTTTTCGACATGGTGGCCTTGAGATGAAGTTCCTTCCAACAAAGGATCTTCCCCCTCTCAAACTCAAGAGGACAGCTGGTACTTTTCTCCTCAGGTGCATTGACTTTGATTGCATTCTTGGACCTCATCCAAATTCGATGAAGTCAAGTTCTTTTCAGAGGAGGAGATTTGATGTAGATACAACTGCACTCACGTGGTTGGACCAACATGACTGGCTGTGGAAGCCAAGGGCCAAGAAGAACGGGTCCAACCCAGGTTTTAGGTCCAACAATGGTTGTTGTAGTTTAGTTTAATAATATGTCTTTTATTTATCATGTTTGTTTTGGGATAGGATACGTAAGAGAAGTAAGAGTCAGTTTCAGTGTTAGAGTCTAAGTAGGAGTCTTATTATTTTCCCTTTATATACTTGCATACACTCAGTGTTGAAAGGATTTGAATTTATTTGAATGAAATTAGTTTGGTTTGTGCTTGTGAGCATGTGTGTTTCCCCTCTCTCCCCCTGCTAGTCTGATTTTCCCCCTCTTCCCTAAGGGGCCCCCCATCACCTACTCTTTCCATTACATGGATGATCATTCAATTTATCGACACTCTCTTCATTGTCTATTAAATGTTATCCAAATGGCTCATGAACAATTCACTAATGAAAAAGTCTATAAACAAATTATCCCTCTTGTCTCTAATATCTCCACCTTGATCCTTAACCTTACCTATATTTCCCCCATCTCCAGGAGATTGTTGACTGTTTTCCCTTTATTTGGCCTTCAGCAAACCCCACTCCTGCAAGTTACACTTGAGATAGGTTTCTTACTTGCTGGAGCTTATGTTGTTATGAAGGGTAGAAAACAACGAACTTATTTTGTTAGGCATCTTTACTGCAAAAGCTCAAGAAGCGGTTTCCCTTCCGGCTTTTGGGCTTCTCCAGCTTCTTGTGGTAAAGATATCAAAAAATGAAATATATCCGTTGGATGCACTTTTTAACACTAGAAGCTAGTTTCCAAGCCCAAAAGCAAAAAAGATGGAGAATCATAGCCAAATATTTCATTATATTGTCTACCGTATGGCTATTTGTGTTTTGGTTTACTTTTCCTTGTATATGCAGTGGTAGTTCATGTATTTAGGATCTGGTACGTGTTAAGATGAGGATTGTATGTACTTCGCATTTGATGAGGATTGTATTTCCGTAATATTTTATTGTATCAATAAACTTGTCCTTCTGTTATCAAATCCTAAAAAAATAGGCAAAAACTCAAAACGTTCTTTTTCTTTTTGGTTTGTTTCCAACATTGTATTTAATGCAGGAGTAGATTACAAGTAACTAACTTCGAAGTTTATAACCCCAAACAATACAAATAGGAGTAAGAAACAAAGAAATAATACCATCAAATAAATCCCCAAGGATACAATACCCATATAGGAGCAAAACCAGCCCAAAACCTAACCTGATAGGAGAGAGAATGACCTGTTATAGAGCTGGAGAGAGAGAGAGAGAGGTGTGGCCAGGGCTGTAGGAGTCCGATTGAGTTACACTCTTGGGCATAGATAGTCCCTAGGGAGGGTACAAAAACCCCTAAAGTTGAGAGGATTCTGACGGCTGGTTGTGAAGCTACAAGCTTTCTTGATTTTCTGACCTATGAGAGAAAATTGAGAAGAACCTTCAATAACAACAGCTGAATGCTTCCAACAGTGACTAGGTAAGGATCGTGGGACCCTTATGAGGCATGGAATACCCTGATTGAAAACCTGGCTGAACAGAGTACAGAAGAGAGAAAGAGAGGAGATCGATCTCTCTCCTATTCCCACTAGGATTGCTGATCGGTTCTGATTTATGGAGACTTTTATCAAAATCTGAACTATACCTCTTGAATGTTACAACAAATAAAATAAAAAAAGAAGAATATAACAGATGGGGGGTTGAGAAGGGTGAAAGAGAATAAAGGAAGTGGCTATCTCAGCCTGGGCTTCTCATCCACAGCTATCTTAGCTGCTCTAAGCATTTAGTTGCAAACTTTCTTTCATTCAAATCTCCCCAATAATGGGACATATGCCTCTCTATTTATAGAGGGGAAGTTTACAATCATACTAATACTAGGAGTTAGTTTCCCAATAGGACTAGACACTCCTACGACAACTAGGAGTTAGTTTCCCAATAGGACTAGACATTCTTACTACAACTAGGAATTCAAAATAGGACTAGGACTTGACTTTATGACTCCAACATGGAGTAAGACTAACTAGCTAATAGTCCATATAGGACTTTACAACCAACTAAATGCCTAATGGGCCTTTATTGAATTAAATAGCAACTAATTAAACTAATGAATAAAATCCCGTTTTCCTACCTTCTACCCATATTTTAGGCCTTTTAAAATGGCACATTTCAAAGAAAACCCATGGGATCAAAGACCCAACACATATATAACACAACCCAAGGCTTATTTGCAATAAAATAAGCCCAAGTGACTTATCTACATCAGTATTGCTATTTGTTTTTCGCTCCATTACAGGGGAAATGCAAAGAGAGGGAACTGTTAGAGAGTAGCTCATGTTCATTTTTTGATTGCCATGGTCTAATTTAATGCAAGTACAAATAGATTGGCTTTGATATTAGGTTTCCTCTTGCTAATAAAAAAGGGTGTACAGAGTGCATGAGGCTGCCGCCTCTGCAGGGTTTGGGAAGGGTCATAATGTATGCAGCCTTAACCCCCGCTTTGCGTAGAGGTTGTTTCCTGAGTTGAACCCGTGACAATTAGGCCTTTTGCAAATGTTCTTTCAAATAAAATATTTTGTTTCTTATACCTTTTCTCCTACCTATGCCATTGATGTACAATATGATGAATACTCCTGATGGAATCATTTTGAGCAGATTTGACTAATTTGTGTTCTTGTATCTTTGTTGCAGATGATTGACGACCAAGACCTTGGATTTTTTGCCAATTTTCTTGGCATTTTTATTTTTGTTCTAGTAATCGCTTACCATTATGTGATGGCCGATCCAAAGTATGAGGGGAACTGAAAATTTGTTTCATGTCTGCATACATGTTTTTCACTATTAAGTTGCTACCTTATATGGCATATATATGATGTCAATTTTTGTGACTGAACTATGTAGTAAAGTAGAGTTGGATTGAAATAGTTAGAGGTCTTTACTCTTGCATTTTGTGCAATGTTCCCACTGATTGCACTAAATCAACGTTGCTATGTACTTTATCAAATACGTATGCTGCAGGTGGGACAGGTTGGGATATTGACAGTTTTCTTGGTCTTGGGAGATTTGAGTGGTCCATTAGATTGGGGAGCTCTGGAATGGATGCAACCTAATTTATTTTTCGATATTGACTATGATCCATTATTTAGTAAGTTTTTGCTATTATATTTGTAACTAACTTCATTCAAATGTATAATTGTATTAAAATTACCACAAAGGAGGGATGTATTTCATATTGGGGGGGTTTTTTTTTTTTTTTAGGGGGGGGGGGTGTGAAGGAGATAACCTTTTGGTTACATAAACAAAACAAAGTGCCTTAGTGATCCAGTGAGTAAATGGGTTGTCTCCAAAAGAAAGGGAAAGAAAGTATCACACTGACAAATCATTGTCTGCCGAACCTGTTTATTCTGTGATTGTGAATATGGGAACATAGGTTGAATAGAGAGGAAGCAGGCAACCTTTCTGCAAGTTGGAGTCTTGGACTTTAGGGTCTCCTCCCCACCCACCCCCCCTCTTTTCTTCTATATTTATTTAGTTTATGGTCTGAGGATCATTACCTGGTCATGTGGTCTCCATGTTAGCATCTAAGCCAATGGCAGAGAGTGCATAGGTATCCATTCAGGGAGTAGGGCATCATTGCACACCTTCTTATAAAAGGGTGTAAGGGGTGCAACCTTTTCCCTTTAGTTTGTATTTTATCTTTGAAGAAAAAAACTTTACCGACTTGCGTGGTTTTATACCCAAACATAGACAGGCACGGAAAGACTATTGTGTGTCTCCTTAATAGAAAACACTTGCCTATTTTTTGTTACCCCTCCTCTTTTTGTAAAATAGCAATATGTAAATCATCATATCAAGTCGCCTGTGGAACCAAACTCAAGTAAAGATTTCAGCAGTCTCCAACAGCTAAACCTTACCCCCTTCCGGTGTGATGACGTATGAATAATATGATTTTGAACCATCAACACATAAAAGATTGATAGATATCCATATGAAATTGCCTTGTATAGATTGAGTTCTCTATTTTTGCCAACTTTGCAAAAAATAAAACATTCTATTTATCCCAGCTCCAAAAAAGTTGGTCAACTAGCTCCAAGAGGGTTAGCCGCGTGTCCAACCCTCTACTATAAAACGAAGAAAGAAAACAAGAACAGGTAAAAGGGATAATACGGACCTGTAATTTTCCTATTTGTGAGGAAGTACACAGATCACTTCCCTATTTGAAAGGAAGTCAGGAGCTATGAGGAAGTAATACACATCCATTTCTTTCAAGCTTAAAAAAGTTCTCCCTCTACTCACCAAATTTTGTGTTCGTCAAATAATGTTCATGAACAAGTTAAACGTTCGTCATTCAAAAGCATGATGCTATTTTACCAAGGTACACCTCCCCCCCCCCCCCCCCCCCCCCCCCCCCCCCCTCTCTCTCTCTCTCTCTCTCTCTCTGTGTGAAAACCCAGAGATCCCATGTGAGATTCATGTATTCCTTTGGTTCTGTAGAGCAGGATTGAGGTTTAGTAATGTTGACCAAGCTAGGTTTAAGGTAAGATTTTTGATCACCAATGAAACATGGTAGCTAGTTGACTACAGTAAGGTTGAAACTTTATATGATTGAAGAGAAAAAAACCAAGAACGGTACACAATTCCCATGAAATATTTTCTAGAATTAAGGCTATATTTTGTTTGCCAAGAAATGAGATGAAAAGTCAAAATTCAAAATTCAAAAACTTGAATTTGAGGTTATTCTCATTGGATAGGTTTTCCGTTTCCTCTTTTATCATATCCAGAACTTACGCAAGAGGTTTACTGGTAATCTGGTATTGTGCTATGTCACCATTGTTCATGCTAATAAACCCCTTTCTAGGAAGGACTGATTAGTGATCTCTCTCTCAAGCAACTTTGCACTTTTTCTCATCCTTTTTCCTCCTAAGAATGATGCAAAAAGAGCTCCATAATCTTTAATCACTTTTCTTTCTCGTTTTTGTTGTTTTTCTCGGGCTTATTTATAAAATTTATTTTATATCTGTATGTATTTTTGGGAAAGGTTCTTCAAAAGGCAATGGGGACCTTAAACCAGTGTATGGATCAAATAGTTAGAAACATCAATAAGAGTGAGATTTCTGGTGGGGCTGTCATTTTGGCTCCCCCTATTATGTCTATCCGTAAAAATCACGACTCACGGTGCCTTTTATATTTCTTCTTCCCATTTCATTTTTAATAACATGTCATTTTTTAAAAACTTGACAATGAAGCATATATTTGTTCAATTGAGACCTGAATGAAAGAAAAAAAAAAAAATCCATTAATATGATGGGGTTGAAATCCTCGATGGGTGCTAAGCTTGTCCACTATCAAGATATCACCGCATTTTGAGGGAAAAAACATTATAAACTATAAAATAAAAGTAGTTTCTAAAAACCCTTTCCTATTCCATTCCATTTATGAAATGCAAGGCGAGATAAGATGCATAATCAAAGTTAAAGGCTAAAGGTGGGTCCAACATCTGAGACCCAATTCTAATCAATCAACTTGGTATCGATAGCGGATTAGGACGTCACAAGATCCTATAAGTATCGGTCATGGGCAATACTGATACTAGGGCGATCCATATCGGTGGACCATGGATCGTAAAGATTAAGGGTAAAATCAGTCTGGCAAGACTGATATCTTATTTGACACCATTTCCTTAAAACCCTGCCCATGAGAAAAGAGAATAGTTTCTAGACAAAAAATTGGAACGACAATGGAAAAAAAAAAAGGCTATCCAATAGTGTTTCATTCACCTACATACATGCGAAATGGAATCAGGATTTTTTAGGATCTTACGTTCTCCTCGACAAAACAATTGGAAGTAAATTACATCGAAACCTTCATGAAAAACAGAGTGTCAATGACAATCAATACCATGAGAACCTCTGGCTGTCAGTTTCTCTGTTCAGATCTAAGTTAGACACAAAAAGCCTTGAACCTTGGACCTCAAGGTTTCACATATAATTTGATAACCATTGAGTGTACCAAGAGGCTGGTACTTCCATGATTTTTTTTTAATATATTATTATTATTATTATTATTATTAATATTAATATTATTATTATCACAAGAAAAATAACTAATTGATTGATAGGAAAGAAGTGAATATCATCAGTATAAGGGTGAAAGTTATAGAGAGATGTTCTCTTAGTGAGAACCCAAAAGGCTACATGTCTCAAAAGATCTCCACTTTAATACAAATACTAAGATTAGACAAAAAATTATGAACTTCAAAAAAAAAGAGGAATTTCGCTTAGCAGCCAATTTTTGTTTTTATAGTCAATTAAAGTATTGAAGATCAATAGAATCACTCCAAGTTTCCCTATGGCTCCATCCTACATCCATGGTATGTTTTACTCCCATGCGCATCCCTCCAATAAGTGCCTCAATGGCCTTTCCTATCATCATATAATCAGCATTGAATGAGATGACAATATCTTTATCAATCGTACAATTAACCCAAGCCGAGATAGTATTATTCTTATCGGTGACTCCCACACAAACTATCGTTGGTGGGGTCACACAAGATAAGATTGGAGGGAGAGGGGGAGTCATATGGATTGAGTTCACTAGGGTAGGTTTAGATATGTTGCTTGATTGATAGAGTAGAGTTTTGATTTGCATGCAGTAGAGTTCTAATATAGTCATTTTGCATAATCGGCATCATAATTTGGGAAAAATAAAGTATAATTAGTGTCTCAAGAGTTAAGAATGTGCTTATTGAATTTGTATATCTCGTATGAATTCGATTGTAGCGAGTCACTTAACTTGGTGAATAACCCAATAGGTTGAAATTTTATAAATAAAATTGTTCAGTGTGATTAGTTGCAGCGTTGTGTAAGTAATGCCTTAAAACTGTGGACTCAATATATATATAACAAATGAAACTTTATAGATCATATGAGATGGATTATAATGAGTCATTTTGTGCATGCCCAATCCAATTATTGATTTATAGATAAAATCAAATTTGAGTGTGCTTAGTTATAGTATTGTGTCATTAGGATTTCCCCCCTCACATTTAATGATCTTCAAATTGCCATAAATAATTTGGCAAGGTTTTTTGCAAAATGGCTACTGTATGTCACATGGGTTAATTATATTCCTAATTATTTTTCTATAGTTACATTATCTAGAACTTTGTATAACGATCTGCTATTTTGGAGTTTAGTTTTTTTTTTTTTTAGATAAAAATTCCACCACAATGCATCATTTAGTATTCTAATGATATAAAGTTCTTTGTTTGCATTTTATTCCAATATGTTAATTCTAAAATATTTATTGGTTGATTTCATCTCATTATTACTAAGATTCTATCGCTTTATTGATGTTCTTAGCTGAACATGGTTTAAGTCAGATAAAACTGCAGCCTCTTCTATTTTTTATTTCTCAATGACAAATTTTCCAACTCTCTTGATCTATATAAAATTTATAACAATCGTCATTCTATTTGTTTGCTAGCAGGTTCAACTATCTTTGAGGGATATTGAGTCTCCAAAATTAGTCTAAGTCTTTCTGGAACACATAAGGTGGTAATGATTGATATTTAGATGCAAGAGTCTCCACAACAATTTTGCAAATGGACTTACATCTTTTCAAAGTGTGGTAAAGATGATTTAAGATTTGTATTAGACCTTCTTACGCTAACCACCAAATTATAGAAAGAAAAAAGGAAAATTTGCTGACATGAATGTTTTTGAAGAATCAAATAATGATACAAATATTTGGATTTCTTTTCCGCAGTCTTCTGCAACCATTTTTCTACACGGGGTTTCTGCTTCTTCACACATAATTTTATTAATAGTTTTATCCATTTCATGGGCTTGTAAGAAATGCATGATGCCTGCCCTTGAAAATTCAAAATCAATGGTGAAGAATACGTACATTTTATATTATTGGTCAACCCTTATATCTTGTATTAGTCTATCCTTTTGTGATTTTCTCCTATGTGTGTTAAACTATCTCTCTGGGTATAGACATGGTTGGTCTAATCTACAAATTTTTGCCCAATTGGATTTTTCATTCAAAGCACTCACTTGGTTTGTGATATCTGCTTACTTGTATATCCGGTTTCCTCATTCAAGTGACCGCAAGTTTCCTATTCTACTGAGGATTTGGTGGGCCTTCTACTTCCTAATGTCTTGTTCCTATCTTGTTATACATCTTGGTCTATATTGGAAACATTCATCCTCATCAGTCCTACTATGGCTCTCTGATGTTGTATCCATTATTGCTTGTTTGTTCTTTTGCTATGTTGGGTTGTTTGGAAAGCGCCGAGAAGACAAAGATTTCCTTCTTTTGGAGCCTCTTTTGAAGAACAATTCTAGTCGAAACAATAGTGACAAAGGACAAGGATCAAGCATTGGTAGAGAGACTATAACTCCTTATGCAAGTGTCAATCTTCTTAGTAATTTTACTTTTGCTTGGATTCGCCCTTTGCTTGCACTTGGGTCTAGAAAAACATTAGACCTTGAAGATATTCCTCAACTTACCAATTATGATAGTGCCAATGTGGTCTTTGCTTGTTTTAAAAATAAACTTGAATTTGATAGTAACGACAATGGTCAAGTAAGCACGCTCAAGCTGGTGAAGGCATTGATTTTCTCAATGTGGAAAGAAATTCTATGGACAGGTCTATTCTCTATTATATGCACATTGGCTTCTTATGTTGGACTATACTTTATTGTTGTATTTGTTCAATATCTCAATAGCCCTTACCAACTAACATGTAGAGGCTATAAGTTAGTATTCATTTTCTTTCTTTCAAAGCTTATAACATGCCTTTCAGAGAGACACCTGTTCTTTAAATTACGAAAGATGGCAATGAAGGTCCGTGCTACATTGTTCTCAATAATTTATAAAAAGATTCTCAGGCTTTCAAGTCAATCAAAGCAGGACCACACTAGTGGGGAAAGCATTAATTTGATGAGTGTTGATGTTGAGAGGATTGGTTTTTTCAGTTGGTATTTGCACGATATATGGAGGGTTCCTGTTCAGATTGTTCTAGCACTGTTGATCTTGTACAATAAACTTGGAATTGCTTCACTCGTAGCTTTTGTTGCCATAATGATTTTGATGTTAGCAAATATTCCACTGGGAAAACTACAAAAGAAATTTCAAAAAGAATTGATGAATTCAAAGGATCGAAGGATGAAAGTGACAACTGAGGCTCTGAGAAATATGAAGATTCTCAAGCTCCAAGGTTGGGAGATGAAGTTCTTGGCTAAAATAATTCACCTAAGGAACTTTGAAACAATATGGTTAAAAAAACTACTTTATTCATCAGCTATGATTTCCTTTGTCTACTTATCTGCTCCTATGTTCGTATCCATAGTTACTTTTGGATTTTGTATGCTTATGGGAATTCCACTTGATTCGGGAAAGATTTTAACTGCACTTGCAACATTTCAGATTTTGAAAGGGCCAATTTATCTCATCCCAGACACAATCTCCATGATAATTCAGACTAGAGTTTCCATTGATAGGATAGCCTCATTCCTCTGCCTTGATGATCTTAATCAGGAGATAGTGCAAAAGCTTTCAAGAAAGAATGTCGATGTCGTAGTTGAAATAATCAAGGGGAATTTCTCTTGGGACCTTCACTCCCCTAATCTCACATTGAAAGATCTGAATTTTCGAGTGTATCACGGTATGAAAGTGGCTATTTGTGGTTTTGTTGACTCAGGCAAGTCAAGCCTCCTTTCATGCCTATTGGGGGAAATGCCAAAGGTATCTGGAGCCATTAAATTGAATGGGACAAAGGCCTATGTTGCACAATCACCTTGGATACAGAGTGGAAAGATAGTAGATAATATACTGTTTGGTAAAGTGATGAAAAATGAAAGGTATGAGATGATTCTTAAGGCATGTTCATTGAAGAATGACCTAGAATTGTGTGCCTTTGGGGACCAAACTATCGTAGGGGAGAGGGGGATTAACTTGAGTGGTGGCCAAAAGCAAAGAATCCAAATTGCACGTGCTTTATACCATGATGCTGATATTTATTTACTTGATGATCCATTTAGTGCGGTGGATGCTCACACAGGAACTCATCTATTTAAGGTAGTTATTCTTTAACCACTACTTTCAAAACATCTTTATGGTTGCATTAGAATTTTGTTACAATAGAAACCAAGTTTGGTTTAAAATTAATTTAAGAATAGTAAAATCATAATTATCTAAACAAACAAGATATACATACATTATGTTTAGTGATGCTTTTTTTTTTTTTGGAAAGCATTGTCTTGCATAAAACTTATGTTGTTATATTGCTTATGACATGAGAAATAAATTATATTGATATGTATAAATATTTGGTTCTTTCATGTAACTAGAAATTCTTTTTGAATGCCTAACCATTAATTTTTAAACTTTTGTGATAGAAGTGTTTGTTGGGGATTTTGAGTTCAAAAACAGTAATTTATGTTACCCATCAAGTAGAGTTTTTAACTTCTGCTGATCTTATTCTGGTGAGAATATGTTGTCTTTCTTTTCTTACTTTAAGTCCCTTAACTTGATTTGAGAATGATCATTTCTATTGTTTGGCAGGTCATGAGAGATGGAAGGATTACTCAAGCAGGAAAGTACGAAGAAATTCTTAGTTCAGGAACTGACTTTATGGAATTTGTGGATGCACATAAGAAAGCCTTGGCACAACTTAATTCCACTGAACATGAGACTACTTTGAATAATTTAGTAAATGATGAAGAAGATGAAAATATGTTATGTAGTAAGAAGTCTATTCAAGAAAATAAGGAAAGAGACCCTAAAAATCACACAAGAGAAAAACTAATTGGACCAAAAGGACAACTTGTTCAAGAAGAAAAGAGAGAAAATGGTGGAGTTAGTCTTTCAGCATATTGGAAGTATGTTACCACTGCATATAAAGGGGTTTTTGTACCATTGATTTTGCTGGCACAAATTCTTTTTCAGCTTCTCCTAATAGTCAGCAGTTACTGGATGATGTTGGTCACTCCTGTTTCAAGGGATGTGAGACCTCATGGTGGAGGATCCACTCTCATCTTTGTCTATGTTGCTTTGACCATTGGAAGTTCTCTTTGTGTATTGATAAGGTCTATGCTAATTGTAACTGTTGGATACAAGACATCCACTCAGTTCTTTAACAAAATGCACATATGCATTTTTCGTGCTCCCATGTCATTTTTTTATTCTACTCCGAGCGGAAGGATTCTAAATCGAGTTAGTAAATACGCTTAATTTACTCTTAAGATATAAATAATCTTATTTGTTTACTATAAATGTTAATATACTTTTAAATTTTAAATAAATGATATTTTTTCTATGCAGGTTTCCATAGATCAAAGTGCAGTTGATACCTCTATTCCACGTCAATTTGAGGAACTTCTTATCTCAATCATAGGATTCTTGGGAACTATTGTAGTAATGTCACAGGTTGCATGGCAAATGTTAATTGTGTTTATTCCTATCACTGTGACGTGCATTTGGTACCAGGTAATTCTATAGTCGGTTCCACTTCTCATGCTTAAAAGTATAACCATATTTTCTATATGGTTAACAAACTATAATACAAGTTCATTCAAGCTTTGTTTGATCAATGAATTCTGAATTTGCTTTTTTCACACAAAAAATGATATAGTGATGAATGCATATATACTTTGATGTAAAAGTGGTGATTAAACCTTAATATTCTTCTTGAATTTATAAATAATATATTCACTTTTTTAATGATATTTTCATATAAATTAATGTAATATTGTAGATTTTTTATTACTAAAATTATTTTAAAAGAAAGGAAGAAGTGCAAAATGCATCTAACACGGCATGGTTACGCTTTTAATATGCATAATATATTTTAGATTTAAATGGATTAAAAATATAAGATGACATATTAGCTCCATTTTTTTTTTTTTCAATGAAAATATTGGTTCTATAAAATTAAAGAAAAATATTTTATCAAAAAAATTTTAAGGAAAAATATCTAGTGCAAAAATTTACTAAGAGCCTTGTCTTAGTGGTTCAACAATTTTGGGTCATGTGGAGGGGGCTGCTTTGTCAAACCAAACGTTGGATTGTTGTTCCATATTGATTGGATTAGTCATATGTTAAGATTTGGACCAAATATTTATTGTAAGGTCCACTATATTTAGACTTCTAATTTGCATTTTCAATAATTGTACTGATGTTTGTTTAAAATTAAGGAAGTTGAATTCTAAACCAGTTGGGGTTAAAATTAATAGACGGATAGGTGATGATTTAGACAATTCATATTGATAAAATTTGAACCCAATGAAACTACCATGTGTGAAAGATATTTGGGTAATCAAGAGAATCATATCTAGGTGGACTACATAGGAACCAATGCTGTAGTAGTTGAAATTTTTTGATGAAAAAATAATGTTCTTCCTTCATTTTCATCTTTCTTTTCCTCTTTCCTTATTTCTTTTTATATTTCATTCACATATATACCTCTTTCTTTTTTCCTAAGTGGGCATGCAAAAGTATTACATTTAGCCTAAGTGAAATGCCTAGATTGGTCTATATTGTGCTTTTGTGCTAACTACACATGCATGTCCTTTTGGTGACAACGAGTGTCAAGTAAGGTCATATTATCCAAATCATAATTAAAAAAATTTAGATTTGACAAAAAAAGTTTGAAAATAAACACATACATTTGTTAATTGAATTTGATAAAATAATTAAAAACCAGTAAGAAAAAGAAAACAAATACGTTATAACATCAGAAACAATTACACTCATATTCATTAAAATTTAATCCAAGAATTTAGGGATAAAATTTTAAGATTCAATCAAATGTATATAATTCAATCAACATCTAATGAAGTACAATACTATTCATTGAAAAGATGACAGTTGATGCAGATATAATAAAATGAAATATTTTCCTACAGTTCATCTATGATGATAGTATCATTATTAATTATCTAATTGTAAGAAACTCACAATAATAAAATATATCATTTTCTCATTAACTATATATTCACTAGATTTTTTTTATTAATTTGTATATATATATATATATATATTTTTTTTTTACTTTGTTTTGTAGCAATATTACATATCTGCAGCACGAGAACTATCACGACTAGTTGGAATATGCCAAGCTTCAATTATACAACATTTTTCTGAATCTAGTTTAGGTTCAACTACAATCAGGTGTTTCGATCAAGAAGATAGATTTATAGACACTAATCTCAAGCTAGTGGATGGGTATTCCCGGCCTATATTTCATTTCTCTGGTGCAATAGAGTGGTTATGCTTCCGCATGGATATGTTGGCATCCATCACATATGTCGTTTCTTTGATTTTCTTGATCTTAGTGCCGAAGGGAGTACTGAGTCCTGGTAAAAATTTGATCTTAAGGTATTATAAAATCATCCTTTAGGGAAACCATGATTGATTGCTCAAGTGAAATTAAATTTTTTTTTTTCTCTTGAAGGTGTTATGGGTTTAGCAGTCACATATGGACTTAATTTCAGTATGCATGGGATTATATGAGATTTTTGTAGTCTTGAGAGTAAAATCATATCTGTTGAGAGAATACTGCAATACACTTGTATCCCAAGTGAACCTCCTCTATTGAAAGAAGAAAATAAGCCAGTTCATGAATGGACAACAGAAGGAAAAGTTGATATTGTTGATCTTCAGGTAATCACAATCTAATTTTCTTAAGTCTTCATGTTTATACTCATTTCCTCGTTTACTGAATATTCATAAAACTTAACGTTGTTGGATAATTCTTATTATTCTTATAAAATTATATTAAGATTTATTATATAATTATTTAATATGTATATAGGTCCAGTATGCCCCACACCTTCCTTTTATCTTGCGAGGTATAACATGCACTTTCCTTGGAGGAATGACGATCGGCATTGTTGGGCGAACAGGAAGTGGTAAATCAACTCTCGTACAAGTCCTCTTCCGTATGCTTCAACCTACGATCGGTCATATCTTGGTAGATGATATCGACATCTCTAAGATTGGCCTTCATGATTTGCGATCACGATTGAGCATTATCCCACAAGATCCAACATTGTTTGAGGGGACTCTAAGAAGTAATCTTGACCCGCTTGAAGAGTACACTGATGAACAGATCTGGGAGGTGGGTTTTGTTTATTCATTTGATAGATAATCTTTAGCTAGTGACAAAGAATGATGCACTTAGCTTATGTTTGCTAATGATTTGCACACGAAACAGATACATCACATTTGACTAGTTGTGACATTTATCTCTATAAAATTCTTTCTCGTGGTTGTCCTCTTCATATTAGTTTTTTAAATCATATCTATTATGACGTTGAAATAATTTCATTGAATGCATTGGATAATCTTTAGGCCAAGTTTGTCTTAAGAGATTCTCTCAGTTGGGACCTGGGAAGTTCACTATTTTACTTTCTTGCTTTCCATTTTCTCTTGGCACACCTTGCTTGTTCATTATTATTTGCTTAGATTATCCTTAATTATTAATTTTATGTCATATTTAATAATCAAGTAAGGTGGTAAGTTTAAGTTGACATAGAGTTTTTGTTTTCTTAGGCTTTAGATGGATGCCAACTTGGTGATGAAGTTAGAAAGAAGGAAGGAAAGCTTGATTCTGCAGGTTGGTTTCTTCTCACAGTCACTCTATTGGTTTCTTCTCATAGTCACTCTATACCAAAGTTGCTTGACATCAATTTGTCCATGCACAAGTGTAATATCATATGCTAACTGTAACTTATAGTGTACATATTAATCTCCCTCCCCCAACCCCTTTTCTAACAAGAATAAGGGAAGAAAATTTAATGATAATAATGTCATAAATAGCTAACCATTTTCATATGGTATTTGCCACAGTGACTGAGAATGGAGAGAATTGGAGCATGGGTCAAAGGCAGCTACTCTGTTTGGGACGGGTGTTGTTGAAGAGGAGTAAAGTGTTGGTACTTGATGAAGCTACTGCATCGGTGGACATTACGACTGACTATCTCATTCAGAAAACACTTAGGCAACATTTCTCAAGGTCTACTGTTATCACAATCGCACATAGGATAACATCAATTCTTGATATTGATATGGTCCTTCTTCTTGATAATGGTTAGTATCTAATAATTAATGCAACACAATCAAATCGGTCCAGTTGAATTTAGTAATACATCTTCTCATTTTTTTATAGTGTTTGCTTAAGCATACTAATATGTTTTCTTGTCTCAAATAGGCCTTATATTGGAATATGATTCCCCAACAAAATTGTTAGAAAACAAGTCCTCATCATTTGCAAAGCTTGTTAAGGAGTATACTCGAAGATGTAGTACATAGTTTTTGAAAGACTAAATAAATGTTGTTAAAATATATATATATATATATATTCAAATATAAGCAAACTGCATGGATTGAGGTGTATTGTTGTTTTTAACATGACAATATTTTATTAGGAGAAGGTGTTGGAATAGATATAGAGGCTAATCACAATCATTTGCTTTGCTATTGACATTCAATTGTAATTATTGAGAGTAGAAAAGAATATGAGAAGGGGGAAAAAAAAAACCTTTCTCTTCATGCATTCAATAATCCTTGGGAGAATTTTTAGTAGTCTAATAGTATCTTTAGACTAGCACAAATATCTTCCACGTGGCACATTTGATAAGTTTGAAATTTAAACAAGTAGAGCACAAGGTCCCCTGGTCATATGTGAAGTTGTAACCAAGATGGAGTTGGCCATGTGGCAAAATAAATATGTGAAATACCAATGAAAAATGTAATTTAAAAAAATAGATAGCTAAAAGTACAAGTAAAACTACCAAAATATAGGAGGGTATATGCTTGACTCTGTGTTTAAAATTTGACATGTTATTATTAACTTTGGATCATATTCGAAATATCCATAGGGTCAAAATTTCCCTATCATCTTTCCATATGGCAAACCTCTTAGTACCAGTCTAAAAATACCTTTAGAGCCTACTGGTCAAAAAGTCTCTCTCTCTCTCTCTCTCTCTCTCTCTCTCTCTCTCTCTCTCTCTGCATCTCCAAGGATCTCCATTCTTATCCTTAAATTTGGAGCGTGGATTGGTATTGAAAGATTCTCCTTCGACCACCTATGGAGATTTGTGCATCCACCATTGGAAGAGCTTTTATCGTAAAGGTTCATGCAACACAACCCGTAGTGCAACTAAGATCCTCTCCGCTGCATATTCATCATCCGATTAGGTATCCCTAATCTTGTTTATTTTAATCTACACTTCTAAAATAGAAAATTTGGCCTACTGCTACATTAGGCATATCTTAATTTATCTACTTCCAAAACCTCCTTAATCAACAATTGTTTTATCTTTTCTATTCCTAAATTATTCATACCGATTCTTGCTATGATTACATTTTTGAGTTTTCCCTCCTCTCAAATTTTTCCTTCCATGGTAAGTCATTTTGACTTGGAAGTCTCAAAATTGGTTCCTAGATTGGAAATTTGATTTGTTCCTAGAACCAATCATATGGAAGGTTATTCTGGCCTAAAGAATGTATGGCTTAGGTTTTTTGCAAAAAAAGTATCTTCTTGATTAAATAAAACTTCAAGATATTAACTCTATGATTGTTTATTTCTTTTTTCTTTTTTTAAAGTAAATTTCTGTAAGTTAAAATGCCAATAGAATTAAGTGATCTATATAACCTTTTAAAAGGAAAAAGTTTGGATCCCTTTAGTTGGAAAACATTTTTTGTTTGCATTTTTTTAATGGAAAATACTTGTTATACCCTTTCCCGAGGTATCTCTACTCCATGTCCAACTCTACCCATAACAAGATATAGATAACAACCAATTTATTGAATTCACTTCTACCATTACACCCACCAAAACAATCATATTATGCCATATAAAATGCATCAAATGTCTACCACGTAGAGGGAAGAAGATTCTCTCCAACACCGACCCTCCAACGATTCATCCAAGGGCTAGGTGGAGTTAGACATGTATTCCCAGGTGTTGACAAGCGTTGAGATGCATGTCCAACTCCTCTCAGTCCTTGAATGGTCATTGGAGGGGAGTTGGATGGCCCAATTGTTGGAGAGGAGTCAGATCCTACGTAGAGTGCTCCTCTATTGAAATTGATTGTCTTGAGGAGAAGGTCCTAGGATTAGACATGAGTTAAAAAAAAAAAAAAAAAAAAAAAAAAAAAAAAAAAAAAAAAAATCAAGCTCGGTCTCTATTGATGGTCCATCATGATAGGTTTCTATCCTCACATTTTTAATGGTTGCCTTAAGTTTCTCAAAGTTGATTTGTCAACCAATTTTGACATTTTTAGGAAGTCAGATTGGGCTAAAAACCTTTTAACATAGATTGATGATCACATGAAGATCATGTCTACAAATAACTTCAATCTAAGCAATAGATTTCCTCCATCGCTCAAATATCTGCCATGTGGGAGATCATAATCAAATTTGTGGGCAGGTAGGGGTTTGGATCCCTACTTAAATGTCAAGTAAATGACCTATTGGATTTGACTATGTGGTGAAAAAAGGTTTTAAAAGTCTAGAAACAAAACAAATGAATGGCTAAAAATAGAAGGAAAAATGCCAATACTAGGGGTAAAAAATTCAATCAGGTCATACTGGGAAAATTTTCGCTGCTGCCTTGCAACTCCACGGTAACAGCTAAGGAAATGGAATCCCAATGACAGATTTGAAAATACCCACCTAAGATGTATTTTTCACCCATATCCCTGAGATTCCATTCCCCTAACTGATACCAGGGGTTGCATGTACTTAGCTGCAGCCCAGACAGCAGCCAAGATTTGTTCGATCATACCTGTATCAAATTACTTCCCATACTCCTCTCAAGATTTTAATACCAAAATTACATCCTGAACTCGGTTATTCTTCGTTTGTCTTTATCTTTTTCCCCCCTTCACTTCCGTGCTACCAAAGCACAGATTTTTCTAAAAACGCAATAACTAAAAATACGTGTCTCTGTCTAGTGATTTAGTTATATTGATATCCTCAAGAACTGTCACCTGTTTTTGAAGCACTTGGTGGATGATTCGCAAAGGGAGTTGTTTCTCCTTAATTATACTTAGTTACCAGGGATGTCAATTGGATGGTTCGGTTTAGTTTCGATCGGGTTGAATCGATTTCGGTCTAGGAATGAGGGAGACCAAAACCAATCCACTAAGAAACTTTAGTTTTCGGTCGGTTTCGGTCCAGTTTGATTTCGGTTTATCTTGACTTTTCAATATCGGGTTAATACCGATTTAAATCGGTTTATTATTGGGTTTGAACCATAATGAAATCTTACGAACATAACTTATAGTGACAAGATTTGACGAGAAAAAAAAACA